>NC_142069.1:81077320-81417320 GCF_059756535.1 Pantherophis guttatus
AGGGACGTCACATTTTTAGTAACAAGTTGATGCAGACATTAGAAATGACTGGGGTACAGGCAGACGGCAGATATTTCTCAGGTAACTGTCCCTTTGTAAACTTTAGCTTCTGAACCAAGGATGTGAAAATCTTCTCATGTGTAGGGATGTTATAGGCCCGTGATGGCGAACCTATGGCACGCGTGCCACAGGTGGCATGCAGAGGCCTCTCTGCGGGCACGCCAGCTGTCGCCCCAACCCAGCTCCACTGCACATGCACCCATGCCTCTCGCCAGCCAGCTGGTCTTCGGATTTCTACTGCACATGTGCGGGGCAGGGGCGCATGTGCAGGGGGCGTTTGCATTGCATTTTGGGTGTGTGTGCGTGTGCAAACTCCCCCACCCCATTTTGGGCCTGGAAGGCCTCCTGTACCAACCTGGAAGCCAAAATAGGGTGCGAGGGAGGGGCCTCACGCGGTGCCCTCATGCCCCATTTTGGGCCTGGAAAGCCTCCTGCACCAACTTGGAAGCCAAAACAGGGTGCGGGAATGCCGCGCGAGGCCCGCCTATGCCCTGTTTTGGGCCTGGAAAGCCTTCTGCGCCAACCTGGAAGCCAAAAATGGGCAAGTGGGCAGGGCACATGCGCGGGGGGCATGCGCGGGGGCATGCATGGGGAGGTGTATGCACGGGGGGCACTGGCATTGCATTTTGGGGGTTCGTGCACAATCGCGCGCCACACGCGCTTTGGGCACTCGGCACCAAAAAGGTTAGCCATCACTGTTATAGGCAGAACAGACAAATTGACCATTTGGGAATTCTGCAAGCTTCTCTTTATTTCCGATGCAACCGCAGAAACACAAATGTAGCACCTCTGCATTGAACAAGGTCTTACAGCCTTGAACCTCCCTTCGAGTGGATCAAATGTCCTTCCAAATTATTCACTCGGGGCTAATGCTTGAGTGAGTTACACATGCAGTAAGATCAGGAGGTCAGAGGTTTTGCCCCTTAACCAGGCCTATTCCCCCTTGTGACAAATTTCTTCAATTGTCAGAGAAAGCTTTGTGATGAACTGGCCACCCAATCAGAGGCTCAACCGCAAAACTCCACTTACTTTGGAAATTTGACCATGAGACTAAAGCCCGCCTGGGTGTTGTGGGGCAGGAGAAAAGATTAGGATGGAATTTGCTTGCTGAAAAATCTCGGTCCTAAATTTCTCTTTTGGTGTATAGCTTTCTGTGGATGTAATGCTAAAGCACTGCACACAACCACTTGGCCATCTGTCTTTGAAGGGTTGAAAACAGACTGAAATATTTAAGGCGAATACAGCTAGGGTGAGATTAGGATGGACTTGCCGCAGATTGAAATCAAGGCATGGTGGCTCAGCAGACTAAAAGCATTGTGATTAACACCAGCTGTCTGCAATTACTGTAAGTTCAAATCTCGCCAGGCTCAAGGTTGACTCAGCCTTCCATCCTTTCTAAGGTAGGTAAAATGAGGACCCAGTTTGTGGGGGCAATAAGATGACTTTGTATAAATATACAAAAGTATGAAGGCTACTGCTTAACGCGTTGTAAGCCGCCCTGAGTCTCCGGAGAAGGGCGGCATATAAATCATTTTTTTTTAAACAAAGGCATAAATTGAGTAGCCGGCATCAGTAAATTAAGCACCATTTTTTTTTCAAAAGATATACCCCAAGGACCACTGAAATTGTTTTATGGCTTGAAAGGAACGAGTGGAAGAACGAAGGTCTGTCAAATTACCTCAGGGTGAAAATTATAAGAGAGCAGGGCTGAAATTCAGCGGGTTCTGACAGGTTATGGAGAACCGGTAGCGGAAATTTTGAGTAGTTCGGAGAACCGGCAAATACCACCTCTGGCTGGCCCCCGAGTGGGGTGGGAATGGAGATTTTGCAGTATCCTTCCCCTGGAGTGGGGAGGGAATGGAGATTTTGCAGTATCCTTCCCCTTTCACGCCCACCAAGCCACACCATGCTCACCAAGCCACACCCACAGAACCGGTAGTAATTGGATTCCACCACACCACTGTAAAAAAGCCATGTTACCAGGGGTGGGTTCTACTTATCTTTATTACCGGTTCGCATCGTGCCCGCGTATGAAGCAGATCACCTCTGATGACGTCCAGATCAGTGGGCGGAGCCTCCTGCCGGTTTTACTACCAGTTCTTGTGAACCGGTCTGAACCAGAAGCAACCCACCAACTCACCACAGTTCAGAAGCAGATTCATAGCACCGTTTCAGATGAACACATTTTATTACAAGACAAAACGTTTATCTTTAATCTGATACTACCAGATTCCTTTGGGTCCTAGGAGTAGTAATAGAGCAGAGAACAGGCCTTGCCTAACGAAACAAGCTTCTGGTTTGATACACTATACTTAATTCAGAGTGAGCCAGAAGACAGGAGCCAAATTTGGCAGCAAGCAAAGCAGAATAGTTGAACAGAGAGTTTTCCAGAAGGAAATAGAAAAGGGAGGAGGACAGACTCTTTGGATGATGTATGCATTTACAGATAGTTATTGAGAGTTCTGTGGACTGCAAGAAGGACCAGTCGTGGAACAAAGAATGGCTGACTATTCCCTTGAAGTGAGGGGAGTAAAAAAAAATATATCATACATCACCTTGGCAGGGGATGGAAGCAGCAGATGATGATCCTGGAAGAAGTCCACTCTGCTTGGCAAGGTTGAACGCAGCAAAAGAAAGGAATGGAAAATGGGCAAGGCAGTTGGACAAGTTCCAGGAGGCCACTGGAATGACCTCAGAGAGATTATTGTCAGAGATAGGCCAGGATGATGGACATCTGTCCATGAAGTGGCTGAGAGTCAAATCTAATACAGTGGCACCTAACTAATTGACTGGGAGAAGACCAACTTGAAGGATAAGACTCAGAAAAATAAAGAGAGAACTCAATTTCTGCCCAGGCCAAAAACTAGGCTTAGGGTAAGGTAAAGGTAAAGGCAAAGGTTCCCCTTGCACATATGTGCTAGTCGTTCCTGACTCTAGGGGGCAGTGCTCATCTCCGTTTCAAAGCCGAAGAGCCAGTGTTGTCCGAAGACGTCTCCGTGGTCATGTGGCCGGCATGACTCAATGCCAAAGGTGCACGGAACGCTATTACCTTCCCACTAATGGTGGTCCCTATTTTTCTACTTGCATTTTTTACGTGCTTTCGAACTGCTAGGTTGGCAGAAGCTGGGACAAGTAACAGAGGCTCACCCCGTTACGCGGCACTAGGGATTCAAACCACTGAACTGCCAACCTTTTGATTGACAAGCTCAGCGTCTTAGCCACTGAGCCACTGCATCCCATCGCGTCCCATGTTTAGCGAGACTACCTCTCAAAGAATTCGTTTGGGGTTATAGCTATACTTGTACCCAGTGGTGAAATCCAAATTTTTTTACTACCGGTTCTGTGGGCATGGCTTGGTGGACGTGGCTTAGTGAGCATGGCAGGGGAAGGATACTGCAAAATCTCCATTCCCACCCCCACTCTGGGACCAGCCAGAGGTGGTATTTGCCGGTTCCCCAAACTATTCAAAAATTCCACTACCGATTCTCCAGACTACTCAAAATTTCCGTTATCAGTTCTCCAGAACCTGTCAGAACCTGCTGGATTTCACCCCTGCTGTACCTAGAAAAACAAATTTTCCTTCTGTCCTGAAATGTCCCTTCTAAGTTTTCATTGTATATCTAGATTAGCTTCTAGAGTGGATCTCAGCAAGCCATTGTATCTGAAATGTGGCCTTTCCCCCCCCCATTTTTCCACTAGGGATTTATCTGTCGTTTTCCTAAACAATTATTTTTCAGGGTTGCTTGCAGTGAATGTTTCATGGCAACCTTTAAGCTCTCTACCACAAACACTTCAAATATAGTGCTAACATGCCATCCAACCAGCTAAAACCATATTGAAAAGATAGTTACCAAGTCTCAGATTTTGACCCAAATATTCTATTCGTCCTCCCAGTTTCCCATTGATTGCTCCCCCACCCCATTTCTTAGTCTCAGGATCTCAGCCTCCAGGCACGACGAGGCAATGCTATGATGTGAGACTGGTGTCTTGCGTCAAGTTGTCAACGAACCGCATTGCACAATCTGGCCTTCGGCAAAAGGTTCTAAGCAGCTCCATCCTACAAGCTTTTCTATTTCTTGAGCACCTTCATGAGAACTATTCCAAGAATGTTTTAATGATCGGTGTTTGATCCGAAGGAAATAAATGCAGTAGGTGTTCCTCGTGTTTGTTTGTTCAGGAAGTAACATTTAGCAAATAAAAGCAGATGTTTGGAATACCTGCATTGAAAGGGCATTATGAAACAGTACCGTCATGCTTCCCTCAAAAAGTATTGTTAGGAGAGCTCCGTGAAATAATCTGCTTGGGTTTGTCATGCTTCACAATTTCACCCATCCCTGGGGGGTGGAGGGAAAAATTCCACAGCATTCTCATCGCATTGCATAAGGGGCAGATTAAGGAACCCGCTCGGCTCGGCTCGGGTCGATCGCCGTTTTGCTTGAAAAACAAGAGGTTCCTGGAGGATCTGATAACGAAATCCATTTCTCTGAATTATTTTACTTGGCTAAGTCAACCTAAACACTGCAGGTCAATTCCTATGATATAGGCAGGACAGACTCAGTCTTGGGCTGCAGAACCATAATGAATTCCCATCAAAATCTACCCTTTGGAATTGGGAATGTCTTTCCAGTGAAGCTGGAGTATTGTTGGGATGGGAGATGAACATCTTTGATGAAATCTTCGCATTTGTGGCATGGACAATGAGCAGCATTATGGAGTTCAGTAACAGTCTGGGGAAATCCTGCATTCTCTGCCTACCTGGACATTCACCTTGTTGATCTTGATTCCCATGAACAACATCCATTCTTCTTTCTACTAAATCCCATAAGGATGGTTTCCATCCTTCATCCTATCATCACCTTCATTTATAATATACTGGGTTGGATCCAGTGATGGGATTCATCCGGTTCAGACCAGTTTCCAATGTCTTCATCTTATCATCACCTTCACTTATAATATACTGGGTTGGATCCAGTGGTGGGATTCAGCCGGTTCAGCCAGTTCGGACCAGTTTCCAATGTCTTCATCCTATCATCACCTTCACTTATATTATAAGTGAAGGTAGGATCCAGTGGTAGGATTCAGCCGGTTCAAACCGGTAGTAGCGACCTGTGGGTGGGCCTGCCCACCTGCCCCAGCACTATGCCGTTCTATTTAGCCACATTTTCTAAGATGCATGCATGCATGCAAGCCCCGCGGACGAGCAAAGCGCATGTGAGCAAAGCGCTCACATTTTTGGTGCTGGGTGAACTGGTTGTTAAATTATGAGAAGCCCACCTCCGGTTGGATCTTGTTTTAGGACAGTGATGGCTAACCTTTTTGCCATCACGTGCCAAAATCGGGGGGAGCGTGGAGGGTCGCGGGTGAGTGTGCCCACATCCATAATTCAATGCGCCCCGCCCTCCTACTCATGCGCACGTGACACCCCCCCACTTCCCCCTGTTTTTGGCACGCAATGGCATGGTGGGCCCAGTAAGCCTGTTTTTCCCCTTCCCCAGGCTCCAGAGGCTTTCTAGGAGCCTGGGGAGGGCAAAAAAGGCCTTCCCCATCCCCCCCCCGGAGGCCGGAAACAGCCAGTTGGCTTGCGCGCGCATGCGCGCTGGACCTGAGCTAGGGCAACACTCGCGTGCCCACCAATATGGCTCCGCGTACCACCTGTGGCACCCGTGCCATAGGTTCGCCATCACGGTTTTAGGATCTTTCCTTGTTGCTGAGTTAAAGTGTTATCTATCCATGGTTGAGGTGGCAGAAATCAACACCAGCCTAAAATTTACTCTCCCCTCTGCCAATACTGCTCCTTGTCTATAGTAGGCCTGCCAAATGGTGTGATTTGTGAGGAGGCCAACCATTAATTTTTCCTCTAATTAGGAAATTAGGAAAAGCAGAATTGGTTTGGCTGCTTTCACCTTTCAGAACAGCTTCTGACAGGAGTAAAAACATCCCTCAGATGGTCCTGAGATAGGATTGAAGTAGTCTTGACTTCATAATTAAATAAACGCATATATTCCACAAGCAGGGATGATTGGGGAAGAAAGCAATACAAGCACCTGCCACAATCTAGTCTTTGATTTTATTTTGTTTTTTAACTTCCTTTGGCAGCCCCTTTGGGTAGGATTTTGATCACAGAGTCACAAGGAGGAGACCCAACAGCTGCTCCCTCTAGGCTTCTGTGGTGCTTACAATTTAGCTTAATGCACAACGCCTCCAGCACAGATAACAAACATGAGATTGATCCAAACGACTTCGAGATTTTTTGAAAAAAATCAATATTTTCAAACACATAACCCAATTTAGGAAAGGATACAAAAATACACTAAAAATACTAAAATACTAAATAAATAAAATAAAATACTAAAAAGCAGAGACATCACCCTGCCAACAAAAGTGCGTATAGTCAAGGCTATGGTTTTCCCAGTTGCAATGTCTGGCTCTGAAAGTTGGACCATAATTAAAGACTGAGAGCCAAAGAATGGAGGCCTTTGAACTCTGGTGCTGGAAAAGACTCCTGCGAGTCCCTTGGACTGCAAGGCGATCAAACCGGTCAGTCCTAAAGGAGATCAACCCTGACCGCTCTTTAGAAGGCCAGATCCTGAAGATGAAACTCAAATGCTTTGGCCACCTCATGCGAAGGAAGGACTCACTGGAGAAGAGCCTAATGCTGGGAACGATTGAGGGCAAAAGAAGAAGGGAAGACAGAGAACGAGGTGGCTGGATGGAGTCACTGAAGCAGTCGGCGTGAGTTTAAATGGACTCCAGAGGATGGTAAAAGACAGGAAGGCCTGGAGGAACGTTTTCCATGGAGTCGCGATGGGTCAGACACGACTTCGCAACTAACAACAAGAGAATTCCAGGAGATAAGTTCCATTTAACTAACCAGGATTTGTAGTTACAAATTGTGCTGTTATAAAGCACTTCCACATTTTTTGCTCCTGCACCATGGGGAGGGGGGTGTTTTTGCCCCCCCCCAAAAAAAAGGTAGTTATGAAATGGTTTCAAAGTTCTGTCAGTCAGTCACTTAGTGACTGGTGCAAAAAAAGTTGTAAAACTGGGTCAGTCACATGATGACCCATTTTATGACCATCACGACTTACGATTTATGTAAATTTAACTCAAAGATACAATCAAATTTTTCCAAGCTATAACAAAGTTCTGCATGTTTCCTTAAAATCCTGAACGTGCATAATTGTTTACCAAGGCCCATTAACTTGCATTAATGAGTATGCAATGTGCATGACAATTAATAGTGCAAAATTTGGCTTTGCTGCTGAGAATCCAAATGTAGATCTGATAAATGACAAAATTTAGTTTGATGAAAAGAAGGACCAGGGGAGACATGATAGCAGTCTTCCAATATCTCAGGGGCTGCCACAAAGAAGAGGGAGTCAAGCTATTCTCCAAAGCACCTGAGGGCAGGACAAGAAACAATGGGTAGAAACTAATCAGGGAGAGAAGCAACCTAGAACTAAGGAGAAATTTCCTGACAGTTAGAACAATTAATCAGTGGAACAACTTGCCTCCAGAAGTTGTGAATGCTCCAACACTGGAAGTTTTTAAGAAGATATTGGATAACCATTTTTCTGAAGTGGTGTAGGGTTTCCTGCCTAAGCAGGGGGTTGGACTAGAAGACCTCCAAGGTCCCTTCCAACTCTGTTATTCTATTCTAAGAAAATTGTAGTGTTGTGGCTTCCTACTTAGCAAGCTCTGCAACAAGTATATAAAAATCAATGTCACTTGAATATCTCTAAAAGGTGCAATTTTTGAAATGCACAATGAATCTTCTGCACTGCAAGGTAAATAAGACTCACAGCTTTTTGTAGATCTATGCCTAATACCCATTGTTCTTTAGTTCTTTTAGCATTTTTAGATCTGAGCATTACAACAAGTTCTAAGGAAAATCATAAGACTGCAGCTTTTTCTCCAGATTTCTCTTCTAAATCTTATCTAAAGATGGGCTTCCACTAGAGACACATAGCAACCTGAACATTTCTCCATGGAAACAAAAGTTTGTAAGTTGAG
The DNA here is from genome assembly GCF_059756535.1 of Pantherophis guttatus. NCBI lineage: Eukaryota > Metazoa > Chordata > Lepidosauria > Squamata > Colubridae > Pantherophis > Pantherophis guttatus. The sequence goes on from NC_142069.1 coordinate 81,085,394, forward strand.
GACTACCTGTAGACGATTTTAGAGTGCTTTCTAGGCATTACATTGTCCCCACCCCCCGTTTCAGCATGCACCTTTATTTATATAATTTCAATATTGCCTGAAATGACCAGAATTTGGTTTCTTCTTTCAACCCACAGGAAAATTATAATGTATTCTAATGCCTTTACCAGAAAATAAAAGGCTGAGCCAAAACAAGGAAGCTGGGATGATTTTTGGAAACTGCTCCAATCTGCAAAAAAGTTTGCATCCCTTCACGTAGTCATCTGGAAGATGGCTGCTACCAATATTCTGAGGTAAATTTTAGGATGCTCTGTTACTTCAATGTATGCCAGTAGTCCTCGACTTACAACAGTTCATTTAGTGACCGTTTGAAGTTAAAACAGCTCAGAAGACAAGGAATCTCATGAAATTCTCAACCCATGGAAGGTGTAGAAGAAAGAGCATTAAAACAGACTATAGAAAAAGTAAACACACCGCAATATAAGGCTTGTGACTAAGCTACATTAGGCATTTATGGTTGTCCACTGCCTAAGAGTATTAATGAGAAAATTAATGTATATAATTTTTAAAAAATGGAGAGTCTAAAATATATCTTTGTTTTGCCCCTTTATATGTCTGAATGGAGTCAGAAAGATCACCTCCCTTGTTACGTCCCACTCCTAAGTCGTTTTTTACCCTATACATTTATGAATTAACAACGTTCTACTCAAATTGTCCCTTAACTTACCTACAGATGTTACTAAACATGGTTTTAAAACCAGAAAAGGCTGGGCATATAGTCAGATAATAATTATTTGTATAGTCATCCTCCAGTGGCACAGCGACTCAGCGGTTAAGATGCTGGGCTTCTCAGTTGGAAAGTCGGCAGCCCAGATTCAAGACCTGAGCCCACAAAACAGGGTGAGCTCCCATCCTTGCTTCAGCTCATGCCAACCTAGCAGTTCGAAAGCATGTAAGTGCGAGTAGATAAATAGATACCACTTCAGTGCCGAAAAGATTCGCCATCACTGGCCTAGCATATTATCAGCCAGGGCATAGAAACAGTGAGCGGTGAAGTGGTGAAAGTCTTACACTTAGGCAAGAAAAACCAAAAGTATACATATAACCTGGATGAAACCAGGCTTAATAGCTGTAACTGTGAGAGGGATCTTTGAGTCTTAGTGGACAACCAATTAAATATGAGCCAGCAGTGTGTGGCGGCAGCGAAAAAAGCCAATTCAACCCTAAGTTGCATTAACAAAGGGATACAATCAAGATCGAGTGAGGTACTAATACCACTATATAAAGCCTTAGTAAGACCACTCCTAGAATACTGCATCCAGTTTTGGTCACCACACTATAAAAAAGACGTTGAGACTGTAGGAAAAAGTGCAGAGATGAGCAAGCCAGATGATTAGGGGACTGGAACCTAAAACATACGATGAACGGTTGCAGAAACTGGGCATGGCTAGTCTAGTGAAGAGAAGGACCAGGGGAGACATGATAGCAGTCTTCCAATATTTGAGGGGCTGCCACAGAGAGGAGGGTGGGTCAAGCTATTTTCCAAGGCACCCGAAGGCCAGACAAGGAATAATGGATGGAAACTGATCAAGGAGAGATTTAACCTGGAAATAAGGAGAACTTTTCCGACAGTGAGAACGATCAATCCATGGAACAGAAGTTGCCTTCAGAAGTTGTGGGAGTTTCATCACTGGAGGCTTTCAAGAAGAGATTAGACTGCCACTTGTCAGAAATGGTGTAGGGTCTCCTGCTTGGGCAGGGGATTGGACTAGATGACCTACGAGGTCCCTTCCAACTCTGTTTATCTGTATATCTGTCGTAGTGGGAGTAGAAAGACCCAGGTCCATACTCAACCACACAAGTTAGTTATCTGTGAATTTTTCTGCCCCATTTCCTTTCCTTGCTTGTATATCCACTCCAGGCCATAATTTCCATCCAAACCAATGGGTGTTAAAGCCATTTTGCACACCTTCGAATTGACAATGGAAATTCCTTAAGCCCTCTGAAAGGTGTGGAAAAATATGGAAAGCCATCAGCAAGATGTGTGCATATGTGCGGGAGTGCAAGACACTTTAGCTTCCTATCAAAATGCTGAGCCTTGTGAAAGTTCATTGTTGCGCTAGTAAAAATAAATCTCACGATCAGCGTCTTCCCGCTTTATTTTGGGGTTTTAAGGATCTGATCGGACATAACTTGCCAGTTATAAGCAGGATGCGGTCTTCAGTAAACGGCAATATGAAGTCATCATTTAGTGGTTTGCTTAGAAACTCTGAAATATTGCTTTTTGCAGGAAATACCGTTTCCAAACAATTTCATTTCGGGATAAGTTTGTTTACGTGCAATAAAAACACTGGAAATGCCAAATAATAAAACAGAGTTTAGGCAGGCAGGCAAACAAGAGAAAATCAGCAAAGGTCTTGAAGACAACACTGGATTTCCCCTTTCTCAAACATTTGCATTTCGCAAACAGATGGGATTCCCACAAGCAATTTGAGAGATGACACATAACCCAGCTTCTCAAAGATAAGGCAAAAGAGAAAAATTATGTGGAAGCCAGTGAGATAAAGCAGAACTTGGAATCCAGGAGCCATTCCCTATGGCTGACTCAAAGGGTTGTCCACTCATCTTTAGGTAAGCAGAAAACTAAACCAAGATCCATTTGGCCCATTCCTAAATGCTTTTCCTACCTTTATTGCTTCTGTTTCCATCTCCCGATTTCCCTCAAAGGATATGGGGGATGAAGCTTAAGAGGTTTGAGAGCAGTGGTGAAATTCAATTTTTTTTACTACCGGTTCTGTGGGCATGGCTTGGTGGGCATGGTGTAGCTCGGTGGGTGTGGCTCAGTGGGCGTGGCAGGGGAAGGATACTGCAAAATCTCCATTCCATTAAGAGCCGAGGTGGCGCAGCGGTTAGAGTGCAGTACTGCAGCTACTTCAGCTGACTGCTAGTTCAGCAGATCAGCGGATCAAATCTCACCGGCTCAAGGTTGACTCAGCCTTCCATCCTTCCGAGGTGGGTAAAATGAGGACCCAGATTGTTGGGGGCAATATGCTATTTAGTACACTGTCTTTGGTTTAAGCCATCCAGAGTCCTCGGAGAGTGGGCGGCATAGAAATATGACTAATAAATAAATAAATAAATTCCCACCCCACTCCAGGGGAAGGATGCTGCAAAATCTCCATTCCCTCCCCACTCCTGGGGGAAGGATATTGCAAAATCTCCATTCCCACCCCACTCTGGGACCAGCCAAAGGTTCTATTTGCTGGTTCTCTGAACTACTCAAAATTTCCACTACCGGTTCTCCAGAACCTATCAGAACCTGCTGGATTTCACCCCTTTTTGAGACCCCTTCAAGCAACTCTTGGTCAATGGGGATCCAAAAGAAAGACTGGATGTCTTCTCGTGCTGGCACAACTAAAGATGATTTAGAACATAGAATAATAGGTTGGAAGGGACTTTGGAGGTCTTCTAGTCCAGCCCCCCTGTTCGAACAGGAGACCTTATTCCATTCTAGACTGTCCAATCTCTTCTTAAAAACCTCCAGTGATGGAGCACCACAACTTTTAAAGGCAAGCTGATTCATTGTTCTCATTATCAGAAAATTTCTCCTTATTTTTAGGCTGGATATCTGTTTAATGAGTTTCCACCCATTCATTTTTGTCCCGCCCTCAGGTGCTTTGAAGAATAGGGTGACACACACACACACACCTGCCTTCTCTGTGACAACCTCTCAAATATTGGAAGACTGCTATCATGTCGCCCCTAGTCCTTCTCTTCGTTAGACTAGACATACCTAGTTCCCTCAATTGTGCACCGTATGATTTAGCCTCAGGGTGGATAAAAATCAATGATTTTTTTTTAAAAATCAAAAAAATCAGATTTTTTTTATTTAAATTGGATTTTTTTGATTTAAATCGGATTTTTTTGATTTTTATTGAATTTATTTTAATAAAAAACTTTTGGGGTAAAAATCTATCGTAAGATAGTTTTCTATTTAAGATACAGAAATAATTTAGTTTATTCAGCATGAAATGGAGCTTAGTTATGTAGCATGAGGCTGTATATTCTGCAACACTGGGACTATCAGTGAGTCAACAGTGGGTCAAAGGAGTAGCAGAGATGACAGTTGCTCTTTAAAAATTATGATTTAAATCGAGTTGATTTAAATCAAGCCTTTTTAGTAGTGATTTAAATCATGATTTAAATTGTGATTTAAATCAACTCGATTTAAATCAAATCCACCGTTTAGCCTCCACACTCCTTATCATCTTCGTTGCTCTTCTCTGCACATTTTGTTGGTTCTCAGCATCTTTTTTTTATATCACAGTGTCTCTTTTAGGGGCAAGAGGAAGGCAATATCATTATGACCAGAGCATCCAGAAGGGAAGTCAAAATCTGCAAGATAATGATCCTGGGCCTATCATTTTGCAGATTTTGACATTGTGCAGACTTCATTGAAAAAAAACAACAACAGGAAAAAATGGACAGGGCCCATTTCTGCTGTGGGAAGCCCCCCTCCCACCCAAGAATGAAATATTTTGGGAAATATTTTTAAAAAGGCAAGATAAACTATTTCCCCTAGAAGAGAAATGGGGGAAAAAATCTTAAGGGAGGCAGAAACCAGCCCCAGTTTCCCTTCCCCAAGCAGAAACTGAGGAGGCCAGCTTTTAGAAATACAGATTTGGTAATCCATTCAGAAAGACCGGGTCAGACAGAAACTCCAGATAAGCAACAAGCCAAAGGTTGACAAGATTACCTCAGGCAAACACCTCGGATTTGCATTTCCCCTTTTGCCTATAGAGCCAGCCATGACCCCTACATGACCCCATAGGAATCTAGAAGATATAAAAACCTACTCACTCTGAACTCCATTTTATCAGCTGCCCCAGAACCACAAACCCTGGTGGTTCTGTTCGCCAATAAATGGACCTTCTTTCCAATCAGCCTCCAGACTCCATTTTGTTTCCAGCGTCTTTCTCCCGGCTTGGAACTGAACCAATATTAGTATTATTTTACATCTTTACCATTTTTAGCTCTTAATCAAATGTTCTCTAAGTAGACTTTATTTGGCTGAGGGCTTCTCCCAAGGTTAGCCATTGGTCTTTCCCTGCCTCCCTGATCCTTCTTCCTTCTTCCTCCCTGGCCAAGTGGGTCCCTAGAGAGGTAGAGAGACCAGGTCAGCCTTGCCAGAGCCCTTCTGAAATTAGCTTAGAAGGGCATGAAGCTTCGCCAAGCGATGCATGTGGCCTGGACCACAGATTCCTTGCGTCATAAATGCTATATTTTCCTGGAACTGCTCGGGATATTTGCAATTTTTAAACGTTAATGGAGATGAGCCAGACGGAATACCAGTAACAATGGTTCTTTCTGAGAACTCTGGATGATGATCAAATTATCCTCACATTCTCCTTGCATTTCCCAGGGATAAAATAAAGCTTTGTAATTTGCCCAGAGAATCCCAGGTAAAGAGCACAAAAAAACAAATACATAGGAGAGTTAGTTTAGGCCTCAATCTTGGTTCGGTTTTAGCTTAATTCTCCTGATATGTAATGAAGGATGAAATTTATGAAAATATATCATCTTATCCACAGGAATGTTTTGCACCATTTATAATTCATGGGATAAATATTACCCTCATGTATTTCAGAAAATGTGTATATTTTTGGGCAAATAACGAAGGCTATTTATAAGTAATTATTATTATAAGTAATTTTTAAAAATCCTGAGATTGCTCCCAAATTAAAAGCACAACAATGCAATAAAAAAAATTTTTTAAGTTACTATATCGTTGGAACAATTGCAAATAGGGTAAAAAAACACAACCAGCTAAGTTTAAGTACACGTGGCCAAAGTATAGTGGGAACAATAGTTTTTTCAAATATTCCTTCTAAGAATATAGATATATGGCTTAGGGCCGGGATATTTGCGAGACCGCCTTCTGCCGTCAATAGCCTCCCACCGACCGGTTCGCTCGCACAGAGAGGGCCTCCTCAGGGTGCCTTCGGCCAGGCAGTGCCAGCTGGCGACCCCCAGGGGGAGAGCCTTCTCTGTGGTAGCACCTGCCCTCTGGAATGACCTGCCCCCTGAGATACGCACGATATCAGACCTCCGGATTTTTCGTCGGGCCCTGAAGACACACTTGTTCCATCTAGCTGGGCTGGCTTGATACCATCCTCTCAGTTTTTTAATCGAATTCGGTTTTAATTGGGTTGTTTTAAATTCAGGCCAAAATTATTTAATTGTTTTTTAAAATGTTTTTAAATTTTATATGCTATGTTTTATCCCGGCTGTACACCGCCCTGAGTCCCGCAGGAGAAGGGCGGTATAGAAATATAATAAAATAAATAAATAAATAAAGAATATGTTCCCCTCCAAAAAAGTCTGCTTCTGGATGTTTATGATTTTATCTCATTTTTTGCTAACTTTTAATATTTAAAGTTTTGTGTTTGTTCTTCTATGATAGCATAAGCTTCCAGGAGTCGCCAAACAATAAGATGGGAGGCATATCAATTTCATAAATACATAAATAAATATTGTAAATAAACAAACAAACAAATAAATCTTCTCTTGGCCCTTTTGAGAGTCAAAATTTGAAAAGGACTTCCATTTCCATTATCACAGCTAGCATAACTTGTCCTTCAAATTCTGTGGAAAACCATCAAGTGACTTTTCTTCTGCACCAAAATTGGTAGATGTTGTCTTGTTCTTCTCCGACACTCATTGCTTCTGTTGTCCTTCTCTCTGTCTCCCCTTGTTGTCTCTCCTTTATGGGCTCCTTCAATCCATCGTTTCATATTTACCCCATTATCTTCTCACTGGCACCTCAGGTTTCTGCCTTCTTTCCCTCAAATGCTGCTTCCAACCTTTCTTTCATCTTCCATGTTTTACCCAGCAGGATGGGGACAGTGGATGCACGACACAATGGGATTGGGGATTTTAAAACAACCAATCCCTGAGGAAGATGGAAACTCAGCCACCCTCCCTTTAGACCAGGGGTCCTCAAACTTTTTAAACAGGAGGCCAATTCACGGTCCCTCAGACTGTTGGGGGGCCAGACTGGCTGGGTGGGTGTGGCTAGGAGGTCATGTGACTAGGTGGTCAAAAATGGGGTGCACTCTGCACTCTGGAGGCCAAAAATAGGCTAAAATGGGCCTATTTTTGGCCTTCCAGGCAGGGGTGAAATGCTCCTGGTTTGGACTGGATTGCCCGATCTGGTAGCAATGGCAGCGGGTGGTTTGGAGAACCGGTAGCAAAAATCCCTGCACACCCCCACCCATGCCCAGCTGAGCCACGCGATCATCAGAGGCTTTTTTTTTACTTTTAAAAGCATTTTTTTCTACAACCGGCTGAAAAAATGCCTTTAAAAGTAAAAAAAAAAAAAAGCCTCTGATGATCACGCGGCTCAGCTGGGATCATCCGAGACTTTTAAAAGCATTTTTTTTCTGCTTTTAAAAGCCTCTGACGATCCCAGCTGAGTTGCCTGATCGTCAGAGGCTTTTAAAAGCATTTTTTTTCTGCAGCCCCTTCGGCTGAAGAGATTGTAGGAAAAAAATGCTTTTAAAAGTAAAAAAAAAAAAGGAAGTTGGCCACACCCACCCAGTCACATTACCCCACCACCACCAAGCCACAGAACCGGTAGTAACAAATATTACATTTCACCACTGCTTCCAGGGCATCTGTGTGCCCTGGTTTTGGCCTCCCCCTGCCTCCAGAAACACTCTGCAGGCCAAAAATGTTGGCCTTACCTTCCAGTTCCAGCCCGCGGGGCTCGCGAAGGTGAGTCCTGCGCTCGGCCGAAGGGTGTGGGCCGGTGGGTGGGCGGGGTGATGTGGGCAGGGCAGCCTCGTGGTCCTGCGCAGGCAGGATTAATGGCTTCGGCGGGCCGTATGCAGCCCGCAGGCCGTAGTTTGAAGACCCCTGCTTTAGACAGAGTATCATACCCACAGAGGTCACGATGGTTGACAGACAGAAACCAGGATACCTTACTACATGTACCTGCTTGAAGTGTGTGCATCCCTGATAACATTGCCCTGGTTATTATAACTTGCATCCAATGCTCTTTTCTTCCCTTTCTTTCCAGTTGCATCCCAATCTATCCAAGTAGCGCTTCTAAATGTAGCTGGGAGTATCATCCCGCAGGAAAAATCTCATCCCCAGTGAGATCTGAGACATGCAGGATGCTAATTTTGAGCCACAGAGCTGTTATTAAATCTCCAAGTCACCATGCTTGCTGCGGTTTAACTTCTAACACACAGGCAATTAGCAGAGGAGGAGAGCATATATTTTATATAAGGAGATGATTTTTCTTTCCCCCCCACCGCATCAGTTCACAAGGCAGCTGGAGGAATGCTGGTGAAATTGAGTCAAAAGTACCAGAAGCCCAATGCTGCTGAAACCTTTCCAGCCCCTTGAATGGGTTTTAGATTAAATAGATCACACACAGATGTCCACACCGCAGAGTATCGAGAGAAGAGCACAAATCCCTACAGCGTCATTACCATTTAATAAGTTTATCACGCCGAAAGCTCTCAAGATCATATCTCAAGTCCTAAAATGGACATCAGAAAAGCATAACAAAGAATGTTCTTTCTGCGCTAACTCAGGAAGCTCAAACTGCCCAAAGAGCTGCTGATCCAGCTCTACAGAGGAATTATGGAGTCTTCCATCTGCACCTCCATAACTGTCAGGTTTGGTTCTGCAACCCAACAAGACAGACACAGACTTCAGAAGATAATTAGAACTGCAGAAAAAACGATGGCTACCAACCTGCCTTCCATTGAGGACCTGTATACTGCACGAGTCAAAAAGAGGGCTGTGAAAATATTGACAGACCCCTCGCATCCTGGACATAAATTGTTTCAACTCCTATGCTCAAAACGACGCTTTAGAGCACTACACACCAGAACAACTAGACACAAGGACAGTTTTTCCCTGAATGCCATCACTCTGCTAAACAAATAATTCCCTCAACACTGTCAGACTATTCACTAAGTCTGCATTACTATTAATCTTCTCATCGTTCCTATCACCCATCTCCTCCCACTTATGACTGTATGACTGTAACTTTGCTGCTTGTATCCTTACGATTTATATTGACTGTTTCCTAGTATGATTTGATTGCTTATTTGTACCCTATGATTATCATTAAGTGTTGTATCTTTTGATTCTTGAAGAATGTATCTTGTCTTTTTATGAACACAGAGAGCATATGTACCAAAGACAAATTCCTTGTGTGTCCAATCACACTTGGCCAATAAAGAATTCTCTATCTATCTATCTATCTATCTATCCATCCATCTATCCATCTATCCTATTTTGCAAAGTTCCTGCAAAGAATGAGATGCAAAATCACTTGAAATAGAAGTGTTCAAATAAAAAGGGTATTCTTGTTTGATGTTTGTTATAGAATTTCTATACATGGATTGTATTTAACCTATCTTACGTGGTTTAGTGTGGCAGCATGCTCTGATGTTTTACTGTGTTATTTTTCAGAAGCTCGGGGACAATGTAAAATTTGACACTAGGAACGAGGGACCTAACAGTGCACACACAGCAGTGCACACTCAGCAATTGCCAACTATCATGTTTAAACAGGAGCAACTGTGGATATTTCTGAATGGCACGCATCAAGGGTTATTCATAGGATGCCAAACAACATTCAGCCTTGGTGTCAGCTAAATCAATTGTTTCGTATCGGGGGTCAAAGACTGAAATCCCAAGCAATTGTTGTCAAGCCATTGCTAGCTGGGGCCAAGGCAAATTGCTTTGCTTGCAAACAGGGGCATCCATGAGGGGTGGGATTCTACTGGTTTGGACCGGTTCGGGAAAACCGGTAGCTCCAATGATCAGCTGGAGCAAACCGGTTCACTCCGACAATCAGCTGGGTCCGCCCACCCGCCCCTGTGCTTTACCTACCTTTATCTTCACAACTGATTAGCATGGTAGAGCGGATTGCCACGCCTCAGCTGTTTTAATTCCCTAGCACAGGGATCTGCAACCTTCAACACTCAAAGAGCCATTTGGACCTGTTTCCCACAGAAAAGAAAACACCGGGAGCCACAAAACTCTTCCCGTGCCTGACTATTTCTTGAGCGGCCACAAAACTAGCATATGTAGTTGAATTAAATGTTCTGTTTTCTTCTGAAACTTTTCTTTTCTTGGATTTATCCATGGTTGGCCTACCAGGGGTTGAAAAGTTCAATAAATCGTGTGCCGGCGGGTGTCGCACATTGGCGGTTGTGACACATATTTTGAATGACAGGGAACTGCAGCAAAGGGGTGAAAGAGCCACATGCGGCTCCAGAGCCGCAGGTTGCTGACCCCTGCCCTAGCACTAACATGGAAGGTGATTTTTCGTTGAACTATGCACGTAGCGAAGCGCGCGATCCCCGAACCGGTTGTTAAACCGGAAGGATCCCACCACTGCCGCAAAGGCCCAGATATTAACAAAACACTCCAGAGTTTCTCAATCATTTTTACAGGAGCTGCTTATGTGGGTTTATATATCCAGAACAACAAAAGAGTGACAGAAAGCCATACTTGCCACAAGCCTTCTGAAATTCCCTTGTGGCTTTGCCCTTCACAAGCACGAACCTGTATGTAATGTGATTATGTGGCCACATAATTGTAGATTATTTCCAAATTGCTGCACAATTAGGCTGTAAGGCTCTCTAAGGGTACACTGCCATGAAACATGGGTCAGGCCCATTTCAATGAGAAAAACAGTGATGGCTTCACACTGGAACACTGTTTTCCATCAGCCGGTGAGATGGTCTTTCCTTTCTTCTCTGCCCAAGGAAAGACCCTGCATGAAATGCTTACACATATTTTTTCCCATGCTGGGAGGATGTGGAAGTACAGATGACACTGAGAGCTATAACGTTGTTATGGCAAAAGGACTACGAAGCTCTGAAACGCAGCTTGTCTCACCCTAACTCAATCAATCAATCAGAATAGAGCTGGAAGGGACCTTGGAGGTCTTCTAGTCCAACCCCCTGCTTAAGCAGGAGACCCTATATCAGTGATGGCTAACCTTTTTGTCATCGCATGCCAGGAGTGCGGGGGAGGGGGTTGTGTACACGTGTGCCCACACCCATAATTCTATGTGCCCCGCCCCCACGCACATGACCCCCCCACTCCCCCACCCCCGCTCCTGGCACGTGATGGCATGGTGGGCCCGGTAGGCCCGTTTTTCTCTCTCCCCAGGCTCCAGAGCCTTTCTAGGAGCTTGGGGTGGGCAAAAATAGTCTTCCCCACCTCCCACCCCCTGGAGGCCCTCTGGAGGCCCTCTGGAAGCCGGAAACGGCCCATTTGCCAACTTCCGGTGGGACCGGAAGGCCCGTTTTTTGCTCTTCCCCAGGCTCCAGAACCTTTCTCACTTTTTGGAATGCTGCCAAAGAGCTAATTTCCAGACGCAGGGCAAGGCCAAACTTAGCACAGAGTCACAAACAGAATTTTCAAATCCTGAATTGGCCAAATGAACTAATTGCTTCCTGTAAAAGTTTATGTCCCTTTCACTTCTCTTTTGTGTCTTATGGGATGGGCCAATCATCTCCAAGCCTTACTCCCAAGTCGACCCTTTTTCCTTAATCATACCTGTCTCTTGGAAGCTCTGTGCTTGCGCACACTGGGAACAGGCTCACACTGTTCTTCTGCCTCACTGATGTCAGACTCCGGAGACTCTGAAGGCAGCAAAGAACTACCAGATGGCCTTGGCCCCCTCTCTGCCTCCGACTCAGAGCCCTCGTCCACGCCTTCCCCAGACTCCAGGACTGGCCCACGTTCCTCCACAACCTCCTCATTGTCTGAATCTGCTGCCAGCTCTGCTGGCTGCTGGCGAGCCATAACAGGCACTTGTAAGACTTGTGAACTTCAAGTCTCAGGCTGAACGCTGGGAGTTGCAGTCCAGAAGTCTTAAAATGATCAAAGTTGGACACCCCTGTATTAAGTGAACATCTCCTAGAGCCCACTTCTAGATTCTGAAGCTTAGAAGAGTCCCTACATTAATATTCAGTGCAAACAGGAGGTGCATCTTTTCTACTTTGAGAAATAAAATGGTGCCACCACTTTTTTCAAATCAGCTTTGCTTCAAAGGACTTCAACCATTTCAAAATCACGACCTTAACAAAATTTTGAAATCTGCCCCAGGAAAATTATCAGTGGCCACTCTTATACATTTGGTTTTTGATTGTTGAATCCTCTCTATTGTAATTGGCTTTTAAAATTATTTTTAACTTTTCGAAGTAGTGTTCCTGCCATTTTAATTGTATACATATGGATCAAATCAATAAAAAAACATTCCTCTAGAACAGAAAAACAAGTACAAGAGTCCAGTCAGTCTTCCAATTTGCCAATTCTACTGGCAATGCCAAAGTGGCCAAAACAGGCCCCTCAAATCATGAGTCCAATCAGCAACATCTGGAATAAGTAACAATGATGTCATTGTGCAAAGGAATTGAATTGTGTAATTTGCATATGTTTTGGGAAGGTTGTACTATAACGTTGTGATATGCAGGGCATCATGGCTTATACTAGATACCTTTAATTGTTGTGAAGATACAACCTAGAAAACTACACCAACCTAGCAACCTGAATCATCTAGATCAGGGGTCTGCAACCTTCAACATTCAAAGAGCCATTTGGACCTGTTTCCCACAGAAAAGAAAACACCGGGAGCCACAAAACCCTTCCTGTGCCTGACTATTTCTTGAGCAGACACAAAACTAGCATATGTAGTTGAATGAAACGTTCTGTTTTCTTTTGAAACTTTTATTTTCTTGAATTTATCCATGGTTGGCCTACCGGGGGTTGAAAAGCTCAATAAATCGCGTGCCGGAGGGTGTCGCACATTGGTGGTTGTGACGCATATTTTGATTGACAGGGAGCCGCAACAGAAGAATGAAAGAGCCACATGCAGCTCCAGAGCCACAGGTTGCTAATCCCTCATCTAGATCTAGTCTTTCCCAAACTGGCCAACTTCAAGTTGTGTGGACTTCATCTCCCAGAATTCTTAGCAATAACCATAGTGAGCTGTGGATTTCTGGGAGTTGCAGTCCACATGTCACCAAATTCCCTGTGATGGGGAACACTGGATCTAGATCATCCAGCTCTTGATCTGGATCTAGATCATCCTAACACTGATGCAATCAAACATTATCCCGCGCCCTCCAAGAATTTATTTCCCTGTGCTTTTTTCCATTTTTAAAATATGAGCCTGTGTTTAGATTGGGATCAAGGCAGTGGCGGGTTTCAAAAAGTTTTACTACCAGTTCTGTGGGCATGGCTTGGGGGGCATGGCAGGGGAAGGATACTGTAAAATCTCCATTTCCTCCCAATCAGCTGGGAATTGGGAGGCAGAGAATAGATGGGGGCGGTGCCAGTCGGAATTTTTACTACCGGTTCTCTGAACTACTCAAAATTTCCGCTACCGGTTCTCCAGAACTGGTCAGAACCTGCTGAAACCCACCTCTGCTCTGCACATTTCGCATGTGCAGATGACAGCGCACGCGAGCAAAGCGAGCGCACATGCGGAGTGCACACATTGGCGAATCGGTAGGGAAGGTAAGTAAATTTCACTCCGGGTAACGCAGTAGGAAGAACTTCTGGGTGTACATGGTTTCTTTCTTGATTACTGTAACTAGTCTGGCCGAGTTACGTCTGTAAGCTTTTCTGGCATGTCTGTCAAGGTTGAATTAAGGGATTAATGTCTGTAGTGCCAAAGTTTACAGGTACGCCTGGGAGAAGATAGGCAAGTGATTTTAAAAAAAAATAACTAAAACCAATCATGTTGTCATCCCAGAGAACACAAGTCATTGTTGTTATGCTTTGACTGAAAAATGTTTTTACATTTCTTCTGTTCTCCCCTGCCCTTCACTGTGTTTCTTTCACTCCTTCCTTCTGTGCCTAACACACACTCACATAACCCCAGACATCACTGGTGGAATTCAAAATTTTTTACTAGCAGTTCTGTGGGCGTGGCTTGGTGGCAGGGGTGAAATCCAGCAGGTTCTGACAGGTTCTGGAGAACCAGTAGAGGAAATTTTCAGCAGTTCAGAGAACCGTCAGCGGAAATTTTGAGTAGTTCAGAGAACCGGCAAATACCACCTCTGGCTGGCCCCAGAGTGGGGTGGGAATGGGGATTTTGCAGTATCCTTCCCCTGCCACGTCTACCAAGCCATGCCCACAGAACTGGTAGTAAAAAAAAATGGATTTCACCCGCTTGGTGGGCATGGTGTGGCTTGGTGGGCGTGGTGTGGTTTGGTGGGCGTGACTTGGCTTGGCTTGGCTTGGCTTGGTGTGCATGGCAGGGGAAGGATACTGCATAATCTCCATTCTCACCCCACTCCTGGGGGAAGGATATTGCAAAATCCTCATTCCCTCCCCACTCTGGGGCCAGCCAGAGGTGGTATTTGCCGGTTATCCGAACTACTCAAAATTTCCGCTACCAGTTCTCCAGAACCTGCTGGATTTCACCCCTGCCAGACATATGTGCATATGACAAGAGTGGCAAGGTGAAGGGAAACATATCAACCTGTTACTACTGCACAACATAGTATTGTATTATTTTCCTAACATCTCTTAAGATGTTATTATTGGCCTTATGCATAACTCTATTAAAATAATAAAGCAACTCAACTGGGATTCCCTTGATCCAGTGGTGGGATTCAGCCAGTTTGCACCACTTCGGGAAAACCGGTTGTTAACTTTCTGAGCAGTTTTGCAAAGTGGGTGTTGGAAGAAATCATTAGGGTAGAGAACCGGTTGTCTGTTGTGACCCAGGCCCACGTAGTTGATATTAAATGCAAAACAGTTCCAAAAAACAAACAGATTTTATTAAAACTCATTCTCAGCGTATTCTAAATGAAATGAAAGCAAAGTCCTTAAAACACCAGTCTTTAGTTTATCTCTGACCTTGGGATAATTAGGCAAACTGCCAAAGGCTTTTCTTGGCAACAGTTCAGGAACAGAAGAAATAACTACAGCCAAACAAGGAGCAATTCTCTCAACGGTTGTTTTCCGGCAAAGAGGCCAAGAGCTGTTGCTGGTCTTTTAAGCCTTATGGGAGGGGCCAATCATCTCCTGGCCTTACTCCCAAGTCGTCCTCTCTGCTTTAGCTGCTCCTGCTTTCTGGTAGCTCTTCTCATACATGCACTAGGAACAGGCTCCTCCTGTTCCTCTGCCTCTCTACTGCCAGCCTCTGGAGGCTCCGAAGTCCGCACATCACTCCTCAATGGCCCTGGCCCCATCTCTGCCTCCGATGAAGAGCCCTCATCCGGGTCTTCCCCAGCCTCCAAGATTGGCCCATGTTCTTCCTCAGCCTCATCGCTGTCCGACTCCGCTGCCAGCTAGGCAGGCTGCTGGCAGACCACAACATTGTTAAATTACTTGAATCCCACCACTGCCTGATGTCACATTAAAATGTCTTCACAGATTGACGCAGAAAGTCAGGCTAAGATAGCAGCTCTCTCTTCTTTCTGATCCCTTTCTGGACTGGCAGGGTTTTGGAGAGAAGCCTGCAAAGTCACTCTTTAAATGCTTCTGGGCAATATTCCACAGATCTTTATACAGGGAGCAGCAGCTTGTATGTGCACAGTTCTCTCTGTTGTGTGAAGGCTTTGTGTGCTTGTGTCTTGGAAAGATAGCAGGAGCTCCGGTGGTAATGGAGAAAGCCAGCAGAATTCAAAACAATCTAGGAATATAAATCCTTAAAAAAGAAAAAAAACCCTTTTTGGTTCAAAGATCATCCCCCATCTCTTTCGGTCGCATATATTCGCAGGCAGGCGCATGAAAGCCGATAAAAAGTGTGCAATTGGGGTTAATTTAGATAACGTCTTTTTTAAAAAACCTCCCAGGTTACCTTATGAATAGTGCATTGATAGAGTATTGAGGCCGCAATGAAATACAGTAGCTATTTTGTTGGGAAAGGTTTGTTGGCCATCGTGGCTGTATTCATATTCCGAAACTAGAGCCTATTAAGTTGAAAGAAAGAATGTGAGTCAGAATAGAAGGAGGGTTGGGTGGGGGGGAGCTGGCTTGGAAAGGCCTAGAAATTCCATCAAAGAACATTGCAGAGGCAAATGTTTAAATTAAAGTTGGGGAAAACAGGACCAGCCTGAGTCATAGGAATAGTTTGAGGCAGGGGTCAGCAACCTGCAGCCACATGTGGCTCTTTGGGCCCTCTGCTGTGGTTCCCTGTCGGGTGATCCCACCATGGGCTGGGCCCACCCCTCCCAGTCACTCCTCGCCTGGCCTGAGAAGGGATGGAGGGATGGAGAAGGATGGAGTGACGGCAGGGGATGGAGAAGCAGCCAGGGAAGAGACAGAGAGATACAGAGGGAGGGAGGGAGGGGAGAGAGAGATATGTCAAAAGGGTTTTGTGGTTCCCAGTGTTTTTTAACAACTGGTTCTCTGCCCTAATGACAGGCTGGGTAGGTGTGGCTAGGGGAGGTCATGTGACTGGTGGAATTGAGTGACATCGAGTTGGCCACGCCCACCCAGGTTTTGTGGCTCCCAGTGTTTTCTCTTCTGTGGGAAACGGGTCCAAATGGCTCTTTGAGTGTTTAAGGTTGCAGACCCCTGGTTTGGGGGATGGCCATGCGGGTTTCATGGGAAGACAAGTAGAAGAGGGCCTTCTTCTGGTCTACTCTCAAAGCAGCAAGAAAGAGAAGTTCTACAAGATGGGACTCACGTGTTTAAAAAAAATCATTCACGCCATCTTATCCATCTCCATTTTTTGGGATGGGTGGGTAATTGAGATTTGGGCCTCCACATGGATTGCCTGAAGCATGTATTAAATTAAATGCCCACTGACCATTGACTGTGTGTTCACAACATCGTACGGGTAGTCCTCGACTTACCACCACAATTGGGAGCAGAATTTGTGTTGCTAAGCAAGAGAGTTGTTAACTGAGTCGCGCTCGATTTTAGCAATAGCACTTAGACTTATATACCGCTTCACAGGGCTTTATAGCCCTCTCTAAGCGGTTTCCAGAGTCAGCATCTTGCTCCCAACAATCCAGGTCCTCATTTTACCCACCTCGGAAGGATGGAAGGCTGAGTCAACCTTGAGCCCATTAGGATTGAACTCCTGGCAGTCAGCAGAGTTAGCCTGCAATACTGCATTCTAACCACTGTGCCACCATGGCCTTTTTTTTTTTGCCATGGTTCTTAAGCGAATTGTGTTTTTAAGCAAGTCTGGCTTCCCCTCAATGAGTTTGCTTGTCGTAAACCAGCCGGGAAGATTGTAAGTGCTGATCACATGACCTCAAGATACTGTAGTTGTCGTAAATATAATCTGGTTGCCGAGCTTTGATCATGTGACCATGGAGATGCTCTGATGGTCGTTAAGGTGAGGACCAGTTGCAAGCTGCTTTTTCAGTGCTTTTTGTCACTTTGAGTGGTCGCTAAATGAACGGTGATAAGTCGAGGATAACCCATACAGGAAAAGTACCGAAAGAGACTGAAGCTACCTGAAAATAAGATCTCTCCGAAAATATTTAAATGCATCTGCAGCTGGTCCCTGACATTTCCTCTGGTTTCCTCCACACACCCCAAAATAATAAGACCTCCCCAAAAATAAGGCCAAGCACTTATTTTGGGGTTCAAAAAAAATATAAGACAGGGTCTTATTTTCAGGAAAACACGGTACAAGAAGACCATGGTGTTGTGGCCCGTCAGCAGCCTGTGCAATTAGTAGCTGATTCCGACAGCGAGGAGGCTGGTGTGCTGCTGCGCCAGCAGCCTGTGCAGCTGGCACTCGAGTCAGACAATGAGGAGGCTGGAGAAGATGTGGTGTCAGAGGTGGGGATTCAGCCAGGGCCTTCAGAACCTCCAGAAGCTCCCATAAGTGAAGAGGAAGAAGAGGAGGAGCCTCTTCTCTATGCATGAGCGCGCAGAGCTGTTAAAAGGCAGAAGTGGCTCCTCAGGAGGAAGTCTCCTCGAGAGTAAGGCTTGGGGCTAATTGGCCACTCCCCTAGCCTATTTAAGGAAGGAGGATGACTGATGCAATTTGCAGGAAACAACTTCGTTCATATTCCTTCGCGTCTTGATTCTAGAAATGTTTGATTCGGCTCTTGTTTCTCTCATCAGTTTTCCTGCAAATTGCTTCTGGGCATTTTGCCAACCACAGTAAGATTACGGTTATCTGAAATATTGTGCCTCAGAATTGAGTTATTCTTCTTTGGATTCTTGTCGGCTGTTAATGAAGTTAAATTAACAGCCCTTGTTCAGAAGAGACTGATTTAAACTGTACTGGTGTTCGAACAACTACTAAGAAAGCTCATTAGTAATCCTTAATTAGTAAACTAAGGTTTGTACGGACTTTGTGTGTGCTGCGTTCTTTGGGGTCCGTAGCTGGGGCAGAACACATGGTGTCATTCATATTCTTAAAATGGCCCTGGCATCTGTCAACTATGTGTGACTTATTTTTTTTCAAAAGTAGATTCCCTTTTCCTTTATTGTCCTTTTACATTAAAATACTTCCAGCTTTAATGATTTCTCAGTTTGTCCCTGTTAATCAGAAGACCCTGGTTTTGATAGAAACTCTTCTTGTGGGGATTATAAGCATGGTGAATATTCTTTGAATGAATGAGTACACAGAAAATATTTGATTTCTAACAGCTGTAGGAATCTAGGGTATTTGCCATTTGCTGAATACAATGAGGTTGTACTCTCGACATGCCAAAACTTCTTAAATAAAGAAACTTCAGTTCCCATGTTATTTCAGGGCTGAAACCAAGCGGTCAAGGCAACTTCAGATAGGAAAAAGCAAAACAGAAAACAACTCCAGCTGTACACTTTTTTGTGTGTTTCTGTCTTATCAACAGTTGTTAAACCTGGAGTGTTATGTGGCAGGTGCTTGTCTATTGAAACTCTAAAATCCCGTAGCTTTTTAGCTCCTTCGTTTTCTAATACTTTTTTTCTATTTTGTGGTCCCACCAGTTCTTGCTTGCAGAATTTCTTGTGGCTCTTCCAATGCACCATTGTTGCCACCATTGTTGCCACCATTTGTCGTGCTGTTGCTTACAGTCATTCTGGGTGAGACCTTCCTTGCTGCAGCTAACTAGGCATTGCGAACCGGTAGTAAAGGTAATTAGAACTCATCCCTGATCATGATATCCTCATGCCAATAATATCAGGATGCCCACAACTTCATTTTGATGTCTTTCCGGCTTCTACTGGGTGGATGCATGTGACAAAATCCTCAAATATAGTAAAAAAAAAAAAATCCTGTTAGCCTGGCATTTCTGTTACCCCACTTAGTTGGGTATCCAAAAAACACCCACTCCTTCAGGTATCTGTTTTTTCCAAAGTGTCAACTTCCAAAAAAGATGTTGAGACTTGGGAAAAAGTGCAAACAAGAGCAACTAAGATGATTAAAGGCCTGGAGACTAAAACATATAAAGAACGGTTGCAGGATTTGGGTATGGCTAGTTTAGAGAAAAGAAGGACTAACGGGGGACATGATAGCAGTATTTCAGTTTTTGAGAAGCTGCCACAAAGAAGATGGGGTTCAACTTATTTTCCAAAGCACTAGAAGACAAGAAACAATGGATGGAAACTAAATAAGGAGAGAAGCAACCTGGAATTAAGGAGCAATGTCCTAACAATGAAAACAATTAACTATTGGGGCAGTTTGCCTTCAGAAGTTGGGGTGCTTCATCACTGGAGGTTTTTTTTAAAAAAAAAAGACTGGACAGACACTTGAAATGGTATAGGTTCTCCATCAGTGGTGGGATTCAAAAAAATTTACTACCTGGGCGTGGCTCGTTGGGCGTGGCCAGGGGATGTGACAGGCAGGACTCAGTCTCCTGCACCCGCCAGGGAGCAAAAACATGGGGGGGGAACGACACTCCGTGCCCCCTGCGCCCGGTTTTGGGCCTAGGAGGCCTCCCTGAAGCCTCCTGTGAGCGAAAACAGGCCGCTTGGGGGCCGCGCGCACCCCCCATGGCCCATTTTGGGCCTAGGAGGCCTCCCTGCACTTACCTGGGAGCCAAAATGGGGCGTGTGGGGAAGGGGGGGGCAGAAAGGGGCAGAGCCAGCCAGCAATTTAACTACTGGTTCGCCAGAACCGGCTGAATCCCACCACTGGATCTCCTGCTTGAGCAAGGGGTTGGGCTAAGGTCCCTTCCATCTCTATTCCAATTCTGATCATTTTATAAAGCAGAAAAGGAGAATGGAGGAGAGGAAATAAAAGTCAGGAACAGTCGCCACAATCCTATATATTCAGTTGGTCAGAAATGTCCAGAGACTGAGGACCACTTACAAGGAAATGTTACTGTCAGCCTACCTCCTCTAGGAAAAAATATGCAGTCATTACTAGGAGATTCCACACATTTTCTTTCTCAGTGATTCAGGGGCGTCTGCAGTGCCAAAATCTGGAAGACGGTGGGCACAGCATAGCAATTGAGACCCCCTCCCTTTATAAATCTGAATGAACCCAGATACCTCTACATTTAAAAAAAAAAACTTTGTGGTACAACTCGTTACAATAAATTATGTTGGTTGAACAGTAGCGAGAATGAAAATTAGGAAATGATTACTTGTGCAAGCTGCCATGTTCCACCAGCCATTTCCTTCAGATTACATTTTAATCATCCATTCCAGTCTGGCTCTGATCCACCAGATTCTTCTCAAAGTTCTTCCACAGATCCCTGCCTCATCCAGCTCCTAATTAATTGATGCGGTTGTTAACATTCAATTTATCTTGTTCCCTTGACACAGGGAGAAAGCAGCAAGCTAACATAAAGTCAGACTATGTATGAATAGAATAGAATAAATAGAACAGAACAAGAATAAGAATAAGAAATTAGAATAGAATAGAATAAGAAAATAGAATAGAATAGAATAGAATAGAATAGAATAGAATAGAATAGAATAGAATAGAATAAGAATAAGAATAAGAATTTAGAATAAAGAATAAGAATTTAGAATGGAATAAGAATTTATTTATTTTATTTATTTATTAAATTTATATCCCGCCCTTCTCCCCGAAGGGACTCAGGGCGGTGAACAGCCGAGAATTAAAATAACATACAAAATAAAAGTTAAAATAATTAAAAATAAATTAAATTAAACGGCCACCCCAATTTAAAACCCCTAGCTATACAATTAAAAAACTAACCCATAAAATCTATTCAGGCCAGGCCGGCTTGCTGAAATAAGATTTAGAATAAAGAATAAGAATTTAGAATAAAGAATAAGAATTTAGAATAGAATAAGAAAATAGAATAGAATAGAATAGAATAGAATAGAATAGAATAAGAAAATAGAATAGAATAAGAATAAGAATTTAGAATAGAATAAGAATTTAGAATAGAATAAGAATAAGAATTTAGAATAGAATAAGAAAATAGAATAGAATAGGACAGGACGGAACGGAACGGAACAGAACAGAACAGAACAGAACAGAACAGAACAGAACAGAACAGAACAGAACAGAACAGAACAAGAACAAGAACAAGAACAAGAATAAGAATTTAGAATAGAATAAGAATAAGAATTTAGAATAGAATAAGAAAATAGGAATAGAAAAAAATAGAACAGAACAGAAACAGAGTTGGAATGGACCTTGGAGGTCTTCTAGTTGCTTTGGATTGCTTGTTAATCCTCCCTTGTGGTTACAGTCCCAAGAACAAACAGGTGCTTACCTAACTATTTTGTTTCCTCATAATTTCCCCCTAACATTAGGTCCCAAGGTTTCGTAACCTTGACAACTTTAAGATGGGTGGATGTCAGCTCCCAGAATTCCTTTGCCAACATGCTCACTCAAGAATTCTGGGAGTTGAAGTTCACACGTCTTAAAGTTGCCAAGGGTGACAAACACTGCCTTAGGCAACTCAATAATCCACCAAAACTAGGTTCCCAGGTATCCTCTACAGGTAGTCTTCAACTTACAACCACAATTCAGCCCAACATTTATGTTGCTAAGTGAGAAATTTGTTAAGTGAGTCTTGCCCCATTTGATGACTTTTTCTGTCCCATTTGTTAAGTGAATCACCGCACTTAAATTCGTGCGGTTAAATTAGTAACCCGGTTGTTAAGTGAACCTGGTTTCCCCATCGACTTTGCTTGTCAGAAAGAGTTGTGGCCCGTCAGTGGCCTGTGCAACTAGTAGCTGATTCTGACAGCAAGGAGGTTGGTGTGGTGCTGCGCCAGCAGCCTGTGCAGCTGGCATTCGAGTCAGACAATGAGGAGGCTAAAGAAGATGTGGTGCCAGAGGCGGGGATTCAGCCAGGGCCTTCAGAACCTCCAGAAGCTCCCATAAGTGAAGAGGAAGAAGAGGAGGAGCCTCTTCTCAATGCACGGGCACGCAGAGCTGCCAAAAGGCAGGAGTGGTTCCTCAGGAGGAGGTCTTGAGAGTTAGGCTTGGGGCTAATTGGCCACTCCCTTAGCTATTTAAGGAAGGATGACGACTGAGGCAATTTGCAGGGAACAACTTCGTTCACTCTCCTTCGCGTCCTGATCTTAGTTCTCTGCAAATTGCTTCTGGGCTTTCTGCCAACCATAGTAAGATTACGATTATTTATTCTTTGGATTCTTGTAGGCTGTTAAGAAAGTTAATTAACAGCCTTTATTTGAAAAAGACTGATTTAATTTAGTAAACTACGGTTTGTACAGACTTTGTGTGTGCTGCATTGTTTGGGTTCCGTAGCTGGGGCAGAACAAAAGGTAGCAAAAGGTGATTACATGACCCCAGGACACAGCGACTGTCATAAATATGAACCAGTTGCCAAGCACCTGAATTTTGATCGCATGACCATGGGGATGCTGCAACAGCCATAAGTGTGAAAAACGGTCATAAGTCGCTTTTTTCAGTGCTGTTGTAACTTCAAATGGTCACTAAGTGTATAAGCTATCAATAACTTTTCAATTGGCAGGAATGAGGGTGTTTTAAATATAATGAATTTTTTACCCATGCAACAGGGATTTCAGTAGTCAGTGGCATAACAAAATTAAATGAATGTCTGAGGTTTTGAAAAAAAAAGAGAGAGTGTGTAGATTCATGGCAATATCTCTTTTATTTAAATGTAGTCTGGCCATGATAAAATCTGCATCTTTTTAATAATTATTTTATTAAGTTTTAAAAGTGGAAAGATAAAACAAAGCAATATAAAACAAGAAAAAGACAAAAAAAATAAGTGCAGAGAGAGAAAAAGGGGAGAAGGGAAAAATATACAATCTGCATTTCTACTCAGAAATTTGCTAGCTTGCTTCCTGTCCTTTTTGCCAAAGACTTACAAAAAGAGACAACTGGATGAAGTCAAAAAGTCAAGGCGACAGCTACAACTGCACAAGGAATAACTGAGCTTTTTTCACACAGTTTTGCAATTGTGCTTGAAATGGTTGCAATCACAGGAACCACCTACCACCACTCAAAACCCAGGTTTCCAACTGGAGAAATTCTGAACTAGAATTCCATTCCATTGTGTAGTGGTGTTAACCCTTCAGGCAGTGGTGGGATTCAAAATATTTTACTACCGGTTCTGTGGGCATGGCTTGGTGGGCGTGGCATGGCTTGGTGGGCATGGCAGGGGAAGGATACTGTACAATCTCCATTCCCACCCCACTCCAGGGGAAGGTTACTGAAAAATCCCCATTTCCTCCCGTTCAGCTGGGACTCGGGAAGCAGAGAATAGATGGGGGCGGGGCCAGTCAGAGGTGGTATTTACCGGTTCTCCAAACTATTCAAAATTTCCGCTACCGGTTCTCCAGAACTGGTCAGAATCTGCTGAATACCACCTCTGCCCTCAGGTTTTTAAAAGTTGTGTTCATCCAACAATTTCTATGCTGGTGTTTTTAAAGCCAGCTGAGCATAGATCAGCAAGGACTGTCCGTACTAACAGTTTGGTCAATTTTTGACCAAGACCAATTTTTGGTCCAGAACCTAAAAACATCAAGCCTAGAAGAAGTGCCTAGCAATTGTTATCTAGATGTAGTAACTAAGTAGCTAACCTACAGATTTGCTGTTTTAACCATGTTAGTAACAAATAAGTGCTCCAAGAGAGTTTCTCCTGCAGGTTACATAAAATAGTCACATGCAGAAAATTCCAACTTGTATATATCCGAGGGGTGAAATCCAGCAGGTTCTGACAGGTTCTGGAGAACCAGTAGCAAAAATTTTGAGCAGTTCGGAGAACCGGTAGTGGAAATTTTGAGTAGTTTGGAGAACCAGCAAATACCACCTCAGGCTGGCCCCCAAGTGGGGTGGGAATGAAGATTTTGCAATATCCTTCTCCCAGGAGTGGGGAGGGAATGGGGATTTTGCAGTATCCTTCCCCTGCCACGCCCACCAAGCCACGCCTACCAAGCCACACCACACCCCGCCCACCAAGCCACACCCACAGAACCGGTAGTAAAAAAAATTTGGATTTCACCACTGATATATCCCGTATGGAGAATAATTGAATTTCCAAGATGGAAATGAGATGGATCTTCTCCAATGTCAAATGGTCAAGAAGACACCCTTGAAATACATGGCAAAGAATGTTCATAGACTATTTACAGATCTCAAATGGGAAGATGTTGAAGTATTTGCCCCAAACTGAAAATATCGGAAATCTCTTGCTATCCAATATGCTACCTAGCATGAGAGGATCTGATGCTAATCAGTGATAGGATTCAAATAATTTAACAACCGGTTCTCTACCCTAATGACCAGCTGGGATGGCGTGGCCATGCTCCCTGTACTTACCTGGGAGCCAAAATGGAGCACATGGGGACTCCTGGAAGGGGAGGGGAGAGGAGGGGCCAGCCAGCAATTTAACTACTGCTTCGCCTGAACCAGCCCGAACCGGCTGAATCCCACCATTGATGCTAATGCTGATGTAGTAGCTAATTGAAACCATGCCATTAAGAAGAGCAACTCAGATGATCAAATGCCTGGAGACTAAACCATACGAAGAACGGCTGCAGGTTTGGGGGATGGCCAGTCTAGAGAAAAGAAGGACTAGTGGTGACATGATAGAATGTTCCAGTATCTGAGGGGCTGCCACAAAGAAGAGGGAGTCAAATTATTCTCCAAAGCACCAGAGGGCAGGACAAGAAACAATGGTTGGAAACTGATCAAAGAGAAAAGCAACCTGGAATTAAGGAGAAACTTCCTAACAGTGAGGACAATTAATCAGTGGAACAGCTTGTCTTCAGAAATCATGGGTGCTCCATCACTGGAGGTTTTTAAGAAGAGACTGGACAATCACTTGTCTGAGATAGTATAGGTTCTCCTGCTTGAGCAGGGGGCTGGACTAGAAGACCTCCAAGGTCCCTTCCAGCTCCTATCCTATCCTATCCTATCCTATCCTATCCTATCCTATCCTACCCTACCCTACCCTACCCTACCCTACCGGTATTCCATTCCATTCCATTCTAATATGTATATGTAAACCTTGGCCAGAAAGTCCAACATATTTGAAGAATATGTCTATCTAGCTATGACCATCATATGTTCTTCCTTTGGTATCCTACTTCAGTCTGGGCCTTCTGACTCAGTGTAGCTACTTAGTCAAGCGTGGGCCCTGGTTTGGTTCTGGCTTCACCCACTCTCCTATTTTTCCAACGTGGTCTCCACTCCTCAGATTTTCCTTTCTCACGGTTCCATTAGAGCTGACCACAGAGACAGACATGACCTAAGTCTGTTTGTTTGTGACAATGTGCGGGAAATATGGACTTTGCCATAGCCGGAAACAACCTCTTCCACTCACTGAGATATCATCTTCCTTGTGGCCAAACTCAACTGGATCAACAATATACATCATCTCCTTGCTTGGGGACAGTTTATGACATCTATATGTATACAACCCAAATATTTGAGTTCAGGAGAACCTTACACCTACCGAGCTAACTCATTGCTCTTAGAATAGTACATGAAAGAGACTTGTTAAGACAATATAATGTGGTTTTATTCCTTTTCCTTGAAAAAGTATTCTGGGAAACCAAATTGTTTGAGGGATTCTCATTGGATTCTGGAAACTTTCATCATTGATCAAAACACAGTTCAAGTCAGTAGTGACCAGAAAAAGGGGGGAGGGGGAAGAGTTAACATTTGGCAGATGTTTTGTGGCCAAAGGGATTATGGATCTGTCGATGATTTTAATCCAGTTCTCAGTGGGCAACTGGCCACATCACAAAAATTACTACCACAATTGGCAAACCGATTGTCAGCTAGATCAAATTGGTCAAGTTTGGAATAAGTACAAGGGGAGAATAACAGCCCACTCAGGGCTGCCCAAGCAGGTCATGGCAAAGACCCAAAGAAGCAGGGCCTAACATGGAAAATCCACACTGCATTGTGGATGGGAAACATTGACCTCCAAAATACTCAAACAGTATGCAACAGAATGCAATGCACTGCACGTTATTCAAATATTACAAATTTTAACATGACTTCAGCATGGAAATGAAGCACGTGTTAATTGTTTGGAGTTAAGTAGGAAATGTCTGCCCTTGATGGATTTTAAACCCAAGACCCAGCTTTTCTCACTGATACATTCAAATTTCCACTTGGAGTGGAATTTCTTGATCGTGAAGAAATACATCCCTATCAAGAAATTAGCAAATGCCCCACGATCCAAAATAGTCATTCTCTTCCAGATAGGCAGGGGTGGGATTCAGCCGGTTCGGACCGATTCGGGCAAACCGGATGTTAATTTTAATCTGGTTCGCTGAACCAGTAGTTGCAAGGACCGGCTGACCCCGCACCACCCGGCCCCGCCCCTCCCAGGAGTCTCCACATGGCCCAATTTGGATGTCAGGTCAGTGCAGCACCCGCTCGGAGGCTCTGGGAGGGTGAAAAAAGAGCCTACCGGAAGTTAGTTTCCAGCCTCCAGAGGGCCTCCAGAGCCCGGAGGAAACCATTTTTGCCCTCCCAGAGGCTCAAGGAAAGCCTCCGGAGCCTGGGAAGGGGAAAACGCCCCCCCCCGCCATGATGCAGGAGGCTGAGTAGGCCACGCCCACCATGGCCACGCCCACCCAGCAACCGGGCAGAGAACCAGTTGCTAGAATTTTTGAATCCCACCCCTGACAGATAAGTCAAAAGGAATGATGAGATCTACCAGAAGATGAATTTGGGAGCTATTAGCTCAGGGCTGAAAGTATGAGGACCAGTGATGAAGGCTGAAGAATGCAAAACTTGGAACAGAAAACAGTCTCTAGCAGAGGTGGGTTTCAGCAGGTTCTGACCAGTTCTGGAGAACCGGTAGCAGAAATTTTGAGTAGTTCGGAGAACCGGTAGTAAAAATTCTGACTGGCCCCACCCCCATCTATTCTCTGCCTCCTGAGTCCCAGCTGATCGGGAGGAAATGGGGATTTTGCAGTAACCTTCCCCTGGAGTGGGGAGGGAATGGAGATTTTACAGTATCCTTCCCCTGCCACGCCCACTAAGCCATGCCATGCCCACCAAGCCACGCCCACAGAATCGGTAGTAAAAAAAATTTGAAACCCACCACTGGTCTCTAGGAACAAGGATGACCATTTTCAGAACTCTCATCCTGCTTTCCATGGGGGATGATATCATCTGTGTGCTTTATGATATTGCCAGAAAGGACTCTGTGCTTACTAGGTCAACCGTACATGACACAGAAGAAGGTGCAGATTTCCATTTACCAAGTAAGGCCCACTTAACAAAAGATGGAATGGCCACAGTTCTGTTACTGCTCCCAGTTAATTCTAGGAGAGACAGAAATATTGGAAGAAATTTTCCTCATCCCTTGGCAAAGTAACATTGGTAGGGATTTTTTCTAAAACCACGTGCATGTCATCATAACTCGAAAGTTGGTAAGTGGATGCTTGCAATTACACTCAGCCAGCCCAGTTGCTTGCAGGACTCAAAAAGGAAAATATATATTCAGCAACTATTATTAAAAGAGAGCTGCTATTCAACACTGATATAATCTATTAGACTTTGAGCCAAATTCTGCTGAACCAAGGCTTCCTTTTTTTTGAGAAGATCTATGAAACAATGGGCCAACTTCCCTGAAGCTCATTGTGGTTAATTTCCCCCCTCCCTCCCAAAAATGTGAGAGTATGGTGATGGGCTTTAAATTGCAAGCTCAAGCCAAAAAGGAGTTTCAGTAAGTGAATTCACGTAGGCGATGAATTTGTACAGTAAACCACTGGGGCTCCATAGATTTCCGTGGTATCTTAATGCAGTGAAACTATCCATGTGCCATATTGTTGTTAGGTAACTAGGAGCTAAAGAGGAGTTTGAAAACTTATAAGCTGTGGTACTTTCAGGAATTTTCTTCTACCATGATAGTAGGGGTCTCAGTGGAGGGGGAGGGAAATTAGGGGCATTTTCAGTAGAGGTTAAAAAAATCAAAATGGCAGCCACATCTTCCAGATCAAGTGGGACAACCATAAAAAAAAGGCGGAGGTTCAATTGTGGGAATATGAAGGCCAACTGGGCAGTTTTGAGATGCACTCACAGAATCTCTTGGAGTCCTAGTGAACAACCATTTAAATATGAGCCAGCAGTGTTGCAGCAGCTGCCAAAAAAGCCAACACAGTTCTAGGCTGCATCAACAGAGGGATAGAATCAAGATCACGTGAAGTGTTAATACCACTTTATAATGCCTTGGTAAGGCCACACTTGGAATGCTGCATTCAATTTTGGTCACCACAATGTAAAAAAAGATGTGCAGACTCTAGAAAGAATGTAGAGAGGAGCAACAAAGATGATTAGGAAACTGGAGGCTAAAACATATTATGAAGGATGGTTGCAGGAACTGGGTATGCCTAGTTTAATGAAAAGAAGGACTAGGGGAGACATGAGAGCAGTGTTCCAATATCTCAGGGGCTGCCACAAAGAAGAGGGAGTCAAGCTATGCTCCAAAGCACCTGAGGGCAGGACAAGAAGCAATGGGTGGAAACTAATCAAGGAGAAAAGCAACTTAGAACTAAGGAGAAATTTCCTGACAGTTAGAACAATTAATAAGTGGACAACTTGCCTGCAGAAGT
This sequence comes from Pantherophis guttatus, assembly GCF_059756535.1. Classification (NCBI taxonomy): domain Eukaryota; kingdom Metazoa; phylum Chordata; class Lepidosauria; order Squamata; family Colubridae; genus Pantherophis; species Pantherophis guttatus. The sequence goes on from NC_142069.1 coordinate 81,114,344, forward strand.
TGTGAATGCCCCAACACTGGAAATTTTTAAGAAGATGTTGGATAACCATTTGTGGTGTAGGGTTTCCTGCCTAGGCAGAGGGGTTGGACTAGAAGACCTCCAAAGTCCCTTCCAACTCTGTTATTCTATTTCTAAATGTAAGCAGCAGTAGCATTGCACCCAGCGAATGAGCTGGCTGGCTCTCAGTTCACATGGAGCAAAAACCAGCTCAGCTCAGCTCACACCTGCGCAGCCTGACTGTGTCTTTGGCAAGGCTTTGCAAAATCATCGGCAGGGATTGTGTGGCAAGCATGTCAACATGGAAAGGGTTCCCTAAAGCTACGAAGTCTGAGAAGAGGCTGCTGTAATTAACTGAAGCCCATGGAAAAATGCCAGGGCTGAATTTGGCACAAGCCACCTCTAATTGTTCCCAGTACAAGTCGAGATAAATTCTTTCACGGCATTAAGTAGCATCAGTCATCACTTCAATTATCTCCTGAGATGGTTTGCAGGGAAGGCAGCCTGTGCCATAAAGGTAAGGGCAAGGAACAATGGCAGCTGAAGAGGTCTCAAGCAGGCAAAGAGATGATATCCTTGGAAAACGTATTATGCAACATTCAGAAAAGCCAAAGAGGGAGTTAAGTTACAGGCAATAACAAAGGGTTTAGAAAGAGCGGCTGATAAAGGCAATTGGAGCAGTCAAAAGAGGGTGCATTCATTTGGACTCCGGAGACAGAAAAATGAAGCAATTCCAAACAAGGATCTCTTTAAGAGTCTCGTCTTCCAATTATCCACTGGGATATAATACTGTGTGAAATGAAAACGGCAGGATCTTGTTCTAGGACTGAACTGCACCAGCAGATTGTTTCCTCTGCTGCAATAATTCACTAAAAAAATAACCTGAACAAGAAATATTAGCATTCCCCAAAAACTAGGACAGCACCCATTTCCCACATATTTGATTTCCTACCTAGATGGGTTGTGTTATTTTTTTTCTAAGAGAGGAATCACAGTCATATGACTTTCCCACCTGACATGGTCCAGCCCAGGGGTCAGCAACCTGCGGCTCTGGAGCCACATGCGGCTCTTTGGGCCCTCTGCTGTGGCTCCCTGTTAGGTGATCCCACCACTGGCTGGCCCCACCCCTCGCCCTCCCCTCCCAGTCACTCCTCACCTGGGCTGAGAAGGTAAGGGTGACGATAGGGGATGGAGAAGTGGCCAGGGCAGAGACAGAGAGATACAGAGAGGGGGGGAGAGAGAGGGAGAGGGGAGGGAGGGAGGGAGGGAGGGAGGGAGGGAGGGAGGGGAGAGAGAGATATGTCAAAAGGGTTTTGTGGTTCCTGGTATTTTTTAACAACTGATTCTCTGCCCAAATGACCAACTGAGTAGGCGTGGCTAGGGGGAGGTCATGTGACTGGTGGAAGTGAGTGACATCAAGTTGTCCACGCCCACCCAGGTCTTGTGGCTCCCGGTGTTTTCTTTTCTGTGGGAAACGGGTCCAAATGGCTCTTTGAGTGCTTAAGGTTGCAGACCCCGGTCCAGCCCAAAACACAGGTTGATCTGCAAAGTAAGAATCACTTGTTGCCTTGTTTATGCTGGGAAATTAAAAATGAAGCTCCCTTGCTTTGCACCACCCGAGCTAGCAAGTCACACTTCATTTTTGAATCCTCTGAACATCTATCTATCCAACCTATCTAACGAAATGAAATTCAATGTAGAGAAAAGTAAGGCAAGAAAAACCAAAAGTAGACATATAGACTGGGTGAAAGCAGGCTTAATAGCAGTAACTGTGAGAGGGATCTTGGACCCTTAGTGGACAACCAATTAAATATGAGCCAGCAGTGTGTGGCAGCAGCCAAAAAAGCCAATGAAACACTAAATTGCATTAACAGTAGGATACAATCAAGATCAAGGGAGGTACTAATACCACTCTATAAAGCCTTAGTAAGACCACACCTAGAATACTGCATCCAGTTTTGGTCACCACACTATAAAAAAGAGGTTGATTCTAGAAAAAGTATAGAAAAGAGCAACCTGGATGATTAGAGGACTGGAGACTAAAACATATAATGAATGGTTGCAGGAACTGGGCATGGCCAGTCTAGTGAAGAGAAGGACCAGGGGAGACATGATAGCAGTCTTCCAATATTTGAGGGGCTGCCACAGAGAGGAGGGGGCGCCAAATGTTGGAAATGTAATCAGATTCCAGGTACTTATCATATGTGGTGGACATGTATGAAAGCAAGAAAATACTGGATGAAAATACACACATGGTTGGAAAAGATGATTAAGCAACATATAGATTTAAAGCCAGAAATATTTTTGTTAGATATAATACCAGAAAGCTATGATAAAGGGACCATATACTTAATGCTACATGTATTAACAGCAGCGAGAATTGTATTTACACAATATTGGAAAAATAAGAACACCCCACCAGATGAAAACATAATTCGGAAAATATTGGACTGTGCAGAGATGGATAGATTGACGTTGAAAATAAAAGATAAAGGAGATACAGAATACTATTCAACGTGGAATAGGTTTTATCAATGGTTAGAGATAAGAGGTAGAAATTAGATGAAGATAGATTATTGTTATATGTAAAGTAAAATATGACTGTTGTTTATAATTATAAGTATGCTAGTACAATTAATATGATCATAAATAAGCTAATACAATTATAAATATGGTTGTAATGATTATGTGTATAATCATTATTACTAAATATATCTGTTATTTTTTTTCTTCCTTTATAAAATGAAACCCCCGGATAATACGCTGTCTTCAAAATATTTATATATAAATAAAAAATTTGATTAAAAAAAAAGAAGAGACGTTTTGTCAAAAAACCTACAAGGTCCCTTCCAACTCTGTTAATCTGTTATCTGTTAAAGGTTCTCTTATTAACTTTTGGGTCCTTGCTCAGAACTTTCTGGATTGAGTTAGAAAATCTGTAAGGAAGCTCATTTGGGTGAACTCGTGGCAGTGTTTCCACCTATATGGAAACCAAGGAAAATGATTTCGATGGAAATATGCCAGCTCCATCACCAAAGCAACAAGGGGTGAAATATGATTTAAGTCCACAACAGACAGACGATACAGGACAAACATCTGCCTAATTCACAGGAGCATAAGAAAAGGGGGCAGGTAAAGCACAATCAGACTTGTAAGAATCAGTTATTATAATTAATCTCAATAAAAAATAGTTTTAGCTTGAAGTTGACTTCCTCTCTCACGGGTTTGAGGTGTGAACAATCTCCTTTTAAGTTTATCAACTCAAGGAGGAAGATCAAGTAGAGAATAATGGAGATGAGACCTAATCTCTTTACACAGAAGCAAGGAAGGTTTCAAAATTTGTCCCCATCACGCTGCTTCCCTCTTGTTCTACAAGTCATGTTGCTTTTTGGACTTGCCGGACACAATCATTTGACTGAAGTCATGCAACATATCACTTATTTTGGGGACCTTCAAGGATGAGTAAATAACCTCACTCTTTTGGATCAAACATTTTATTGTAGAAAACTATGGAGAACAAGTAGTATGAAACAGTTTTGATACAACAGATCATGGCTCAGTGCAAAGTTAATCACGTAATTAGTTTGAGTTTTGGCTCAGCACAATGTAGGGACTCATCCACTGTAGCTTTTAAATTATGATTTATGATGTAGCATTATGTAAACAATCCATTCTACATGGATTGTGTTACAAGCCATAATTAAACAAGCCACAGGTAAAGGTAAAGTAAAGGGTCCCCTCGCACATATGTGCTAGTCATTCCCGACTCTAGGGGGCAGTGCTCATCTCCGTTTCAAAGCCGAAGAGCCAGTGCTATCCGAAGACGTCTCCGTGGTCATGTGGCCGGCATTACTAAACGCCAAAGGCGCACGGAACGCTGTTACCTTCCCACCAAAGGTGGTCCCTATTTTTCTACTTGCATTTTTGACGTGCTTTCGAACTGCTAGGTTGGCAGAAGCTGGGACAAGGAACGGGAGCTCACCCCGTTACGCGTCACTAGGGATTCGAACCGCTGAACTGGCGATCTTTCAATCGACAACCTCAGTGTCTTAGCCACTGAGCCACCGCGTCCCTTTAAGCCACAGTTAAAACAAATCCAATTAATTGGCTTATATGTTAATCAAGCTTTGACCGATATATCACTGACTCTGAAGGCCTGGAGGAGTTGGATTACATGGTACACTCTTCAAATCCAGAGTACTCACATCTAATCCATTTTCTCCAAAATCAAGAAGGTTTGCCCTAAAGGTAAATGAAGCAGAAGGTTACTTGGTTAGAAAGTAGCACTTTCAACATTCGGATAAGTGCAGAGAAATTCAGAAAGAAGGTGTCATCGTACCTGCAATCTTGATTTCTCAGAATGCCTTTGAGCAGGTATAAATAATAAACTTTATTGTCATTGTATGAAGCTCTGAGGGAAATAATAAGGCCAATAGGACTCCAGCTTTGATCTGCGACCTGACCAATCAAAAGTTGCTAATAATCTAAATTTTTTTTAAAAAAAAAAAAACATAATGGTGAAGTCAAGCACCATACCAGGTGCTTGCAGGTCGATTCTTATTTGACCTTTCTCGTCACAAATTTTCTCTGCAAGCCCCCACCAAATGAATCTTTTCTCCACGTCTATTTTGGACCGAGCCCCCCCCCCATCAACTGAAAACCGGCAGTTGTAAAATAATTCTACGTTTCAAGAAAAATATCTCACACTTCTGCACAGGATAGAATCCATATAAGTAGCCCTTGACTTACAACATTCATTTAGCTACCACAGTTATAATGGCGCTGATAAAAAAAAATAATAATAACCTACAACTGGTCCTCATATGACCCTCCATGCATCTCCATGGTCATTTGATCAAAATCCGGGTGCTTTATAACTGGAATCAGTGGTGGGTTACTACCGGTTCTCCCCGGTTCTTGCGAACCGGTAGTGGAAGTTTTGAGTAGTTCGGAGAACCGATAAATACCACCTCTGCCTGGCCCCGCTCCCAATCTATTCACTGCCTTCCAAGTCCCAGCTGATTGGCTAGAAGGAAAAAAACTGTTTAAACTCTTGCTTCAAAGGGCCGCCCTACAGCTGATCAGCGGTAAAAGGCAGTGTGGTGGTAGACCGGTGCCTCCAAAAACAAATAGGTAGACCGGAATGCTCCAAAAACAAATGGGTAGACCAGTACAGCTCTGCAAGCAGTTAAAAGCCTGGTAGACCAGTACCTCTGCTAAATCCTAAAGAATTGTCACATGACCATCAAACCACGCCCACAAAATAAGCCACGCCCACAGAACCAGTAGTTAAAAAAAAATTAGAACCCACCCCTGACTGGAATATATTTATAAGGTTTGCAGTGCCCTGGGTTCACACAATCACCATTTGCCATCGGACTTTGGATAGCCAAAGCCAACGGAGGGAGCCAGATTCTATTCAACCACCATGTGATTCACTTAACAACCATGACAAAAAGGTTATAAAATTGGGCATGACTCATTTAACAAACATCTTGCTTAGCAATGGAAATTCTGTTTCCACCTGTGGTTGTAAGTCAAGGACTCCTTGTATTCCAGGTGTTCTTCTTTTCTCCTTGAGGACTCCTGCCTGTCTGCCAGGATGCTTTCTAGCTCAGGGGTCGGCAACCTTAAACCCTCAAAGAGCCACAAAGGTCCTAACCGGAAGCCCCCCGTTCAATTCTGGAGCCGACCGGAAGTCCGGTTCCCCCACCATAGAGTCTCCTCCTAGTGCAACATCCTTTTTCCTCTGCCAACTGGAAGTCCGGTTCCCCCACCATAGAGTCTCCTCCTAGTGCAACATCCTTTTTCCTCTGCCAACTGGAAGCCCGGTTCCCCCACCATAGAGTCTCCTCCTAGTGCAACATCCTTTTTCCTCTGCCAACTGGAAGTCCGGTTCCCCCACCATAGAGTCTCCTCCTAGTGCAGTGTCCTTTTTCCTCTACCTGTCCTAACCAAAAGCCCTATCAATTGTGGGGCCGACCAGAAAACCCGCCCCTTGCCATAGTGTCTCCTCCTGGCACACCATGCTTTCCCCCTCCCCAACTGAAAGCTCCTCTCAAAATTGTGGCACCGACCGGTGACAGGGAGCCGCAGCAGAGGGATGAAAGAGCCACATGCGGCTCCAGAGCTGCGGGTTGCTGACTCCTTTTCTAGGTTATATTTGCATTCACTCAGCCCACAGAAGCAACTGCCAGGAAGTATCTATGATTGCAATTATGGAGGAGAAAACTAAGGAAAAGGAATTGGCTTCGTATTGCATTAGATCAGCTTGCAAATCCCATAGGGTGGTTGTACTTTTCCAGGGGAGCAGAGAAAAATAAGGAAAGGGACATCCCCTCATTCATATTTTCTTCCTTCTGAATCGTTTTCCCATCTCACGCTCTCTTATACAGTTAGTCCTCGACTTACAACCATTTGTAATTTGGCGACCATTTGAAGTTGCAATGGCATTATAAAAAAGTGAGTTATGACTGTTTTTCGCACTTATGATCATTGTAGCATCCCTATGATCACTTGATCAAAATTCAGATGCTTGGGAAACTAACTCATATTTATGACCATTGCAGGGTCCTGGGGTCACGTAATCCCCTTTTGCAACCTTCTGACAAGCAAAGTCAGTGGGGAAGCCAGATTCACTTAACAACCTTGTTACTAACTTAACAACTGCAGTGACTCACTTAACAACGGTGGCAAGGCAGGTTGTAAAATGGGGCAAAATTCACTTAACAACTGTCTCAGCAACAGAAATTTTGGGCTCAAGTGTGGTCGTAAGTCAAAGACCACCTGTATTTCCCTTCTTTCTTCAGTGTTTGCCTCCAGTATCAAATTTTGGTAGCTAAATCTAACTTCCCTTACAATTAGAATGCAGTTAAAGTTAAAGGGACTCGGTGGCTCAGGGGCTAAGACACTGAGGTTGTTGATCGAAAGGTCAGCAGTTCAGCGGTTCGAATCCCTAGTGCCGCGTAATGGGGTAAGCTCCCGTTACTTGTCCCAGCTTCTGTCAACCTAGCAGTATGAAAGCCTGTTAAAAAATGCAAGTAGAAAAAATAGGGACCACCTTTGGTGGGAAGGTACCAGCATTCCGTGCACCTTTGGCGTTGAGTCATGCCGGCCACATGACCACGGAGACGTCTTCGGACAGCGCTGGCTCTTCGGCTTTGAAACAGAGATGAGCACCACCCCCTAGAGTCAGGAATGACTAGCACATATGTGTGAGGGGAACCTTTACCTTTACCTAATATGTGACTGGTTCTTGTGTCATGAGTAAAAAGCCCCATTTTTAAAACACAAAGAGATTCACACTCTTGGAAAGGAGATCAAGGCATTTTTCTAATGTCTGAGCAACAGTCCCCCTTTTTTTTTTCATAGAATCAACATTCATCTGTTTGTCCGTCATATCTATATAAACACATGTAGCCAATATCTATAGGTTTTCATGGAGAACCAACTTTCAGGAGAAAAAAAAAATCAAAATTGTGCAGCTGAATATTGACTATGTTGCCGTCTCAAATTATGACTACTTCTGTTATCATACACATTATACAAATTATGACTTTATAATCATAATATAAACGGGATTGGATTATAAACGGAATTGGATTAGATTGGATTATCCTTTCTAACCTCATAATTCTATGATTTTAATTATAAACTACCGTATTCACATTAGTGATCATATGGGGAAATTGACACCAAGCGACCCATTTCACAGACATCCAACCAACCCCAAAGCATACATTTCATCTATTGTTTGGTTATCAATCCAGTTAAAAGTCAACAGATTTTCCAAGTTAAAATATTTTAGATGTAGTGGAATGTAGTCTTGATTCCCAGAAGGGAGGAGCAAAAAACAGAGAAGTTTAGATAGTTGGGTTGGGAGGAAAAGTGTTACAGAATAACAGAGTTGGAAGGGACCTTGGGGGTCTTCTAGTCCAACCCCCTGCTTAGGCAGGAAACCCTACACCACTTCAGACAAATGGTTATCCAACATCTTCTTAAAAACTTCCATTGTTGGAGCATTCACAACTTCTGTAGGCAATTGTTTCACTGATTAATTGTTCTAACTGTCCAGAAATTTCTCCTTAGTTCTAGATTGCTTCTCTCCTTGATTAGTTTCCACCCATTGCTTCTTGTCCTGCCGTCGGGTGCTTTGGAGAATCGCTTGACTCCCTTTTCTTTGTGGCAGCCCCTGAGATATCAGAACACTGCTATCATGTCTCCCCTCGTCCTTCTTTTCATTAAACTAGACATACCCAGTTCCTGCAACCGTTCTTCATGTGTTTTAGCCTCCAGTCCCCTAATCATCTTTGTTGCTCTTCTCTGCACTCTTTCTAGAGTCTCCACATCTTTTTTACATCGTGGCGACCAAAACTGGATGCAGTATTCCAAGTGTGGCCTTACCAAGGCATTATAAAGTGGTACTAACATCTCACGTGATCTTGATTCTATCCCTCTGTTTATGCAGCCTAATTAAGGCAGTTCCTCCCTAGCAATTCTCAAAATATATCTTTAATGATGTAAGTACCAGTAGTCTACTTTAGTTTAGCAAGATTTCTATCTATAGATGGGAAACTGTAAAGGAAACTGTTGAAGTAAGCCAGTGTGACTTACTTGGTTGTTGGGGCCTGACATTAACCTATGTGCAAAGCCTTTACAGACCAAATCACTCATCTCTAATGATGTAGTTGGTACTACCACACTGTGGCTGGTGTTGTATGCCATGTGAATGACAGCTAATCCAAATCCTTCTTACCTTTATAGTAGTAAACAAGCCCTAATGGTAGAGGAACCTGCAAACCAGGATATAATGAAAGACTCTTGGGGACATGCAAATCAGCTAAGGTTTTGTTTTTATTTGAGACCTGTCTCCAAAAGTCAATTCAAAATGTCAAATGTGTTCAGAGTCTCCATTTGATAAAAGTGTACTGGCAATTGCATCAAGTCTCATCAGATCTTCAAGTTGATGGCCATTGGTCCAATGCATTAAACCAGCGGTCTGTAACCTTGGCAACTTTACGACTTGCGGACTTCAACTCCCAGAATTCCTCAGCCAGCGCATGCTGGCTGAGGAATTCTGGGAGTTGAAGTCCGCAAATCGTAAAGTTGCCAAGGTTACAGACCCCTGCATTAAACTGAACCAAGGCGGTATTGAATGATTCAGTCCAAAGAAACAGATCAATCAAACTGCCGTCTTATCAAATCTTGAAAGCGCTGCTTCAGGATCATGTTCTCGGGGGTTTTTTCATCCCACTTTATATCACGATTAAATCCTAAGAAAAACCTGAACCAGAGCCCTGACACTCCTAACGTTGTGATCAAGGCTGGAATCTGCAAAGGTGAAAGCTATGGACACCTTTCGCCGATTACAGGGTTAGCTATTGATTGTTACAGGTAGCATGATGTCTCCTATCCCATAAAGTCTTCTGCATCTTGGTTGTTTGGTGAGCTAAGGAATTTGACGGTTGCTATTCTTTATCCTAGCAAAATAAGAAAGCTAGAAACTGGCCGTATGAGTTCAACGTCCAGTATTTGTTCTCTATTCTGAACGTTCTCCGGCAAATGTCTTCCTTCACCTGTTTTCCCTACTCCCTCCCCAAGCCAAACAGGGCCTATTCTGTTTGTTATTCTTAACCCCAATTTTAGAGGAAGGTATCAACCACAGCTATTAGTAGGAATGACTTCAGCTGGCATGCTCAGAACTACTCTGGATTGCAATCAATTTGCTTGGACTCCTTACCAAACAGCATGCTACATCAGAAGTCCCACTGTTACAGCGGAGAATGGAATCTGCATTTCTCCAAGTCTTTAGAAACAGCAGGGCAGAAGCTGAGGAACAGCGAATTGGCCAAGCCACACAAAAGGACTAGACTTTGAAGTGAGTCCTCCTAGCTCCAAGGACAACACGGACTCTCCTGGAACTTTCTCAGAAGGCTTCCACATCAGTTCTCTTGCTGTCCAGATAAACGTCTACGCGCTGCAGGCCTTCCATTTAGTGTAAAAGTATCTTTGCACTATTAAGAACATGATCTAGCCAAGGGAGGCATCTAACAGTGCTGTACTTGTCCATGAAAATCGTAAGCATTTAGGTGAAGTGTTTAATCTTCCACATTTTGTTCCAACCCATCCTAGCCAACTGTGAAGTCTCTTCCATCATACAAGTACTCTTCAAAGCATGTAAAACTGAAAAATAAGCACCTCTCTTCTTAAAGAACTGCATATATTTCCTGGGAAATGTCTTTTTATTAGACAGTTATTAAGAAAGGGATGGAAAACTAAAACTTGCAACTCTGCAATGCTTGTATTGACATCTACAATGTCCTCACTCTTGTTGTTGTTTCAAACTTGGTGTGTGTGTGTGTGTGTGTATGTATGTATGTATGTATGTATGTATGTATGTATGTATGTATTTCTCTTTAGTCAGGTTCTTCCTACGTAAACCAAAATTTTTATGCAGCTCTAGTTCAGTGAAATCACAATCCACTAGTTTCTAGGCTTTTTTTCAGGCAGCCAGCAAGCACTCTGCTGCCCATTTGGAGACTAAGGAGAGTAAGATAGATCTATTTTGGACTTATTAGTCCTCATCAGTTAGCCACACCCTCATCCCATGTATCCTCCCTGTAAAGGTACAGTCTCCCAATGGGCATCAGAGTGTTTGCTGGCTGCCTGAAAAAAAGCCTAGAAATTAGCGGATTGTGATTTCACTGAACTAGAGCTGCATAAAAATCTTGGTTTACGTAGGAAAAACCTGAATTTTTTTTTTAAATCACCAAGTTTGAAAAACACTGGATTAGCGTGAACACTTTTCTTCTCCATCCTTAATGTATAGCACTGATTAAAAAATTAATGTAGCAACAAAGAATATTGAAGAAATTATCAGTTAAAGACTGTTTTATCATAGGTCTATGGATAGTCTCAGTCATTCAGGTCATAGTTGTCCCAAAGGTGCTTTTTTAAAAGGCAACTCTTTTTTCAAAAGAGCCTTGGTAGTACAGTGGTCTAAAGCACCCTGTTATTAACACAGCTGTCTGCAATTACTGCAGATTCGAATCTTACCAGGCTCAAGGTTGACTCAGCCTTCCATCCTTTCTAAGGTAGGTTAAATGAGGACCCAGTTTGTGGGGGCAAATTAAAAAAAAAAATGTTGACATGTGCAGAAAGGGATAGACTAATGTTAGAATTAAAAAACGAAGGAGAAACAGAATATCATGACACATGGAATAGGTTTTATCAGTGACTGGAAACACAAGGTGGGAGTCAGAACACGAAAAAATTAGGCTAAGTTGACCTGAAATGAGATAATAATAATAATAATAATAATAATAATAATAATAATAATAATAATAATTAATAATAATAATAATAATAATAATAATAATAATAATAATAATAACAACTTTATTGTCTTTGTACGTGTATACACAATATACCCATACAACGAAATTCACTTAACACCCAAAGACCAGGTCCAACACACATAATAATCCCCAAACACACTCCCACCCACCACAATTCCCCACCCCTAAACCACCCAAACATCCACACAACAGACCAAGTAATGCTGTCCAACAACTCACTGATGGTGGCCCTTTAGTTTATTGTTGAGTGCAATTATAGCTCTGGGATAAAAACTATTCAGAAAATGTGTGGTTCAAGTTTTAATTGTTCTGTATATATATTATATATGTCCGTGATGGCGAACCTATGGCACGCGTGCCACAGGTGGCACACAGAGCCATATTGGTGGGCACATGAGCTCAGCTCTGGCACACATGTGCACGCCAGCCAGCTGATTTTTGGGCCTTCGGGGCCCACTGGAAGTCAGCAAAGAGGCTGTTTCCAGCCTCCAGAGGGCCTCCGGGGGGGCGAGGAAGGCTGTTTTTGCCCTCCCCAGGCTCCTAGAAAGGCTCTGGAGCTGGGGAGGACAAAAAACAGGCCTACCGGGCCCACCGGGCCATCACGTGCCAAAACAGGGGAAGCATGGGGGGGTCGCGCACACATGCATGGGGGTGGGACATATAGAATTATGGGTGTGGGCACATGTGCACGCGACCCCCCGCCCTTCCCCCGCTTTTGGCACGCAATGGCAAAAAGGTTAGCCATCACTGATATTTTTTTTTTAATTTGATTTATATGCCGCCCTTCTCCGGAGACTCAGGGCGGCTTACAATGCGTGAAGCAATAGCCTTCATACTTTTGTATATTTTATACAAAGTCAGCTTATTGCCCCCACAAACTGGATCCTCAATTTACCTACCTTAGAAAGGATGGAAGGCTGAGTCAACCTTGAGCCTGGCGGGATTTGATCTTACTTTAATTGCAGACAGCTGGTGTTAAATTACAGTGCTTCTGTCTGTTGAGCTATCCAGGCTCCATATATGTATTAGAATGGCTGATATATGTATTAGAATGAATACGTTGGTCAAAAATAATTGTATAAGACTAGCACTATGTAAATTGTATATATGTTATTTGTCTTTCACTTTGGTTTCTATGGCGGATGAAATGCCAGGACAGTCACACTGTGTTCGATATACTTATATGTAAATAATAAAAATAAAATATGAAAATATATTTTTTTTAAAAAAAAAGATACAGCAGGCCCTGGGAACTCCTTATCTGTAACTCCTAGCAAGAGGTAGGGCCAAAAGTGAAAGAGGCCACAGCCAACTCAGGAGATGAGGAAGTTTATAATTATATTATTCAACTAATCTCTATGCATGATTGAACTGTAAGGAAATATTTTGCATTCTTCCATGATTAAGTGTCCAGAAGTGGCTGAGTCAAAAATCTGCATTTCTTACCTGCGGGCAAACACACCCAAGGATAAGTCCTTTTAAACCCTGGCATACACCCCTCCTCCCAGCCCTCTTTTTTTCTCACAGGAGAAAACGTAAGGTGGTAGATTCCAGAGAATCCAAAAGTCTTCTAAGCCCCAAAGGCAACTCTCTCCCTCCCTCATTCCCTTTCATTTATTTCTTTATTAATCTATGGTCAATGGCCAAATTACATCACCCTTTCCTCCGACTCTTCCCCACAGTTCTAGGATTCCAAGTGTTCTCAGGGGCATGTATGGAAAGGATGCCTGCCAGAAGAATATGGAGGACAGGTGCCTGGTCTTCTCAAAACCAACGATGGTGACATTGTTTGCGGTGGGGAACTCACGAAGAGAATAAAATGTTCCACAGGCACAATTCAGAGTCCAAATCAATATCCGGACAGGTGAATGACAAAGTTTAGCAAAGTTTACCATAGACTTTCCTTACCTAATCTTATTCTTGATTTTGTGCTGAAGGATGAAACTCAAAACTCAAGAGTCTACCTTTAGTTAGCACCACAACCTGTCTGTCTGTCTGTCTGTCTTTCTATCATATCTACAGTATCTATCTCCCGATATCTGTCTGTCTATTTGTCTGTCTGTCTGCCTGCTTGCCTGCCTGCCTACCTACCTATCTATCATGTCTGTCTGTCTGTCTGTCTGTCTACCTGCCTACCTATCATCTGCCTGCCTGCCAACCTAGCTATCATCTGCCCGTCTGCCTGCCTACCTACCTACCTATGTCTGTGTCTGTCTGTCTGCCTGCCTACCTGTCTGTCTGCCTGCCTACCTGTCTGTCTGCCTGCCTACCTACCTACTTATCATCTGTCTGCCTGCCTACCTGTCTGTCTGCCTGCCTACCTACCTACTTATCATCTGTCTGCCTGCCTACCTGTCTCTCTGCCTGCCTACCTACCTACTTATCATCTGTCTGCCTGCCTACCTGTCTGTCTGCCTGCCTGTCTACCTACCTACCTATCATCTGTCTGCCTGCCTACCTCCCTCCCTACCTATCATCTGCCTACCTGCCTACCTGTCTGTCTGTCTGTCTGTCTGCCTATCTGCCTACCTGCCTGTCTGTCTGTCTGTCCGTCTGCCTGCCTGCCTGCCTACCTATTTCTTAAATTTGTTTGTCACTCATGTAGCCACAAGACAACTCTGGGCAGCTTACAACATTAAAATAAATCCATAAATATAAATCTACTTATTCATAAGTATAAATATATAAAATAACATTAAAATTACAAATAAAATAAAACAAAACAAAACAAAATATCCTGACTGGGGGGGAGGGGAAACCTAAGCAGTAACTATGCACTCTTCTCTCCAATTTTGATGCACTTCCTGGGACTCCCATACCTGGAATAGGCACACTGCAAAATGCAAATCTCTCTTCTGGTTGCTTATTTGCATGACAATTTCATGTGAGCAGGCAAAAGACTCCTTTTTAAAAAAAGCATTTTCTTACTCCATTTTGTATCTCCCCAGTAATTGCCTTCAAGACAGTCCAAAGAGAGAAAAGAAAGATGTCGTTGAATCTCTTGCCTGTCATCTGGGACAAGAGTGGGCACCTATTACCACTTGCGGATTCAATTCCCAGAATTCCTGAGCCAGCCAGGCTCACAGGCTGACTCATGAATTCTGGGATTTGAAGTCCAAAGGTCTTAAAAGGTACATAGTTGCCCACCCCTGGTCTGGGAGATACTTTCTCGTGCATTTCAGCCTCCCGCCCTTTCTCTACTCATTGAGTGTGTTTGGTGGCCTCCAAACTTTTCTTTCTTCTCTATTTATGAACCATATCTTGGCATCTACCTGCAAGACTTTCTTTGAAAAAAAAGATTCATAGCCATCCTTCCATTTTGGTCTGTTTTACCTTCATTCTCTGTGGATTTCTCCAGAATCCACAATTATGTGATAAAGAAGCAAGGACAGGAAGGGGCTAAATTATGCCTTAAGGTAAAGGTAAAGGTTCCTCTCGCACATATGCCCTTCCTGAGTCTAGGGGGCAGTGCTCATCTCCGTTTCAAAGCCAAAGAGCCAGCACTGTCCGAAGACATCTCCGTGGTCATGTGGCCGGCATAGCTAAACGCCAAAGGCACACGGAACGCTGTTACCTTCCCACCAAAGGTGGTCCTTATTTTTTCTATTTGCATTTTTACATGCTTTCGAACTGCTAGGTTGGCAGAAGCTGGGACAAGTAACAGGAGCTCAGCCCGTTACATGGCACTAGGGACTCGAACTGCTGAACTGCCGACCTTTCGATTGACAAGCTCAGCATCTTAGCCACTGAGTCCCTGAAATTATGCCTTAGCTAACACCTTTCCACGCACTCACTTTTCTCCTTGGAATCTTATTTCTGACTGAGATACTACGGAGGAGTAAGGAAAACATTTCTGCCCTCCTTCAATTCCTCCCTAACTTCTCTACTTGAATCTCACTTCAATGCTAAAGCCTTAATTCATCTTATTGTTAATCCTGGTCAGGCTCAAAGCATCAAAACCGGATTTGTTAAGCATCCACAAGAAGTTCGTATTTGTAGGTGCCTGTGTGATTTGCCTGATTTACAGTATACTTTGCAGTTTACAGTTACTTTGTTGCAGAGATTCAGCTAATGAAATCCTGATGAGAATTTGAATGCTTTTATTAGGTTTAGATTTAGGTTTAAACCTAAAGGTTTTATTTGATTTATATACCACCCTACTCCCGAAGGACTCAGGGCGGTGAACAGCCACAAGATAAAACACATAAATACAAAATTTAAAAGCAAAATAAAACCGAATTAAATAATTTGGCCCAAGACAGATTTAAAACACCCCAAATAATTAAGAACAGATTAAAATTTACATTTTAAAAGGGAAAAAGGGAAAGTTAGGCCAGGCCAGCCTGAAGCAATAAAAAGGTCTTGAGAGCGCGGCAGAAGGTGCGCAGATCCGGGATCCTCCTTATCTCCGGGGGGAGCTCATTCCAGATGGTAGGTGCCCCCACAGAGAAGGCTCTCCCCCTGGGTGTCGCCAGTCGACATTGTTTGACCGACGGCACCCTGAGGAGTCCCTCTCTATGGGAGCGTATTGGCCGGTGGGAGGCTATCGGTGGCAGAAGGCGATCTCTTACATACCCAGGTCCTAACCATGGAGCGCTTTAAAGGTGGTGACCAACACCTTGAACCGCACCCGGAAGACCACCGGGAGCCAGTGCAGCTCACGCAGGAGAGGTGTTACATGGGTGCGCCGTGTCGCCCCCATAACCACCCGCGCGGCTGCATTAATGCGCAACATTATACCTTATGCCACCAGACTTGAAATTCTGGGCCTAGAAAACTTAGAACTTTATGAGCTACGTCTTCGGCGTAGCTCATAAAATCATCTGCTACAACTTCCTACCTGTCAATGACTACTTCAGCTTCAACCGCAACAATACACGAGCACACAATAGATACAAACTTAAAGTGAACCACTCCAAACTCGATTGCAGAAAATACGACTTCAGCAACAGAGTGGTCAATGCCTGGAATGCACTACCTGACTCTGTGGTTTCATCCCAAATTTTAACCTAAGACTGTCTACTGTTGAGCTCACCCCCATTCCTAAGAGGTCTTGAAGGGGCATGCATAAGAGCACCAGCGTGCCTGCCATCCCTGTCCTAATGTCCCCTTTAATTATATCTATTTTATGTATTCAATTCATGCTAATAATTATATAAATTACCTAATAAGTTCTTGACAAATAAATAAATAAATAAATATTATAGGCAGAATTTGGTAGAGCCTTGGTAGTACAGTGGTCTAAAGCACCCTGTTATTTATTTATTTATTTATTTATTTTTCATATTTGTATACCGCCCTACTCCCGAAGGACTCAGGGCGGTGAACAGCCATAATAAATACAAATACATATAGAAGTTAAAAACTATTAAGAAACAGATTAAGTAATTTAGGCTCAAAGATTAAAAAACATCCAAATTTATCTAAAGAGGTTTAAAACCCAATTTAAAAGCCAGTTTAAAAGCCAGCTGCTTGCAATTACTGCAGGTTCGAATCTCGCCAGGCTCAAGGTTGACTCAGCCTTCCATCCTTTCTAAGGTAGGTAAATTGAGGACCCAGTTTGTGGGGGCAATAAGCTGACTTTGTATAAATATACAAAAGGATGAAGGCTATTGCTTAGCGCATTGTAAGCCGCCCTGAGTCTCCGGAGAAGGGCGGCATATAAATCAAATTAAAAAAAATAAAAATAAAAAAAAATGTTCCATGCAATTGTATAGTATGAACTTCCAGAGGCATCCGGATAACGCGAAAGAAATAGTCTGAGCTTTGATTGCAAAATGCAGTCACCCATCTCAATTTTTGTGGGCCACGTCCAGAGGACACTCCTGCAAACATCCATTAATATTCAACAAGCATTTAAAATGTTTCACCTCTCTAGGAAGGCTGCACTGAATTCCTTTTTATAACTATGTATTTTTATGTACGTCTATATTAGAGCTGATATTTATTAGTCAAGCTATTCTTCCCGGAGCTGAAATAGCATCATTATATAAGTATTCCTTAACAGAAAATAATTTATTTAGTGACTGTTGAAAGTTATAACAGAATTGCAAAAAAAGGGATTTATGACCGGTCCTTACATTTACCGCCATTGCAGCATCCCCTTGGTCAAGTAATCAAATTTAGGTGCTTTGCTCACTGGTGTGTATTTTACATGAGTTGCAACATCCTGGGGGTCATGGAATCACCACTTGCAAACCTTTCCAGCAGTTTCCAAAAAGCAAAGTCGGTGGGGAAAGCCAGATTCGCTTACTAGCTGCGTGACCCATTTAACAACTGCAGTGATTCACTTAACAACCACGGCAAAAAGCTCATAAATTGGGTATGGCTCACTGAACAACCGCGTTGCCTAGGTGCAGAATTTCTGGTCCCAATTACAGTCGTACGTTGAGGACTACCTGTACCAGTTGTGAAATTCAAATTTTTTTACTACCGGTGGGCGCGGCTTGATGGGCGTGGCTTGGTGGGCATGGCAGGGGAAGGATACTGCAAAATCTCCAATCCCACCCCACTCCAGGGGAAGGATACTGCAAAATCCCCATTCCCACCCCACTCCTGGGACCAGCCAGAGGTGGTATTTGCCGGTTCTCTGAACTATCAACATTCCGCTACCGGTTCTCCAGAACCTGTCAGAACCTGCTGGATTTCACCCCTGATCTGTATTCTCTCTTCTCCTTTCCCAGGACAACAGCCGCGTGAGGTAAATTGAGCTGAGAGAAGGCCCGAAGGCTCTCCAAGGAATTTCTGTGAGGGAGAGTAGTTTCAAACCTGGATCTCCTCATTCCTAGGCCAAACCTTCACCACCAAACCATCCTGTCTTATAATAATAAAGGGGTTTCATATTTAGAAATAATTGTCCTATTCATAAGCCAGTGTGCAGTAACAATAAGCAAAAAAAAAAAAAATCACTCCCGAAGAACATATATTATTACACCATCATTTATTAATCAAAAATTACACACTGGCTTTCTTGTGTAGATTTTTTTAAAAGCACGGAATGACTAGAAAATACAAATAAAAACAAGCTGCAAACCCATTCAAGTTTTCTGTCTAACAACTGGGGAAGCCTTCGTTTCCTTTCAGAAAACTACATTTCTCCGAAAAAGACCCTGAAAAGGAAACAGGGAGTTTCTGCCAAGTTTTAATCTTCAAAGGTTGCCATTAGTTAACCAGGAAAAGTACAGTTACCCACAACACATATATACACACACACCACAAGTTCAGTAGGGTACTTTCCATTAGACATGGAAATAATGTACGAGAAATCTGGGCCAGAATATTGCATCAGTTTTCAGAATGGGACCATGTGCTTCGTAAAAATATATTGCATTAATTCAACCACTCCTGCTGGAATGTTTATATTCAGTGCAATGCAAAGGTTAAATACATCTCATAAAGTTTGTAAAATAAAGTATTGGATAAACAGATCATATTAAATCAGCCTTGTGATTTTAAGGTAGGATAATTAAACCAGGGAAATGTTAAGCCTATATTTTACTTTCCGGGTGAAATCTATGGTTTTGTGGCTGCAATTCTGATCGAAAGAAAGAAAGAAAGAAAGAAAGAAAGAAAGAAAGAAAGAAAGAAAGAAAGAAAGAAAGAAAGACAGGAAGGAGGGAGGGAGTGAGGGAAGGAAGGAAGGAAGGAAGGAAGGAAGGAAGGAAGGAAGGAAGGAAGGAAGGAGGAAAGAAAGAAAGAAAAAGAAAGAAAGAACTCTCTGAATATGAAGGACTTATATCTGAATGAACCTGGCAATGAGAAACCAGTACTGGCACCTTCCTTAGGCTGCACATGTCCATGCTATCCATAACTAATTCAGTAATTGACAAAAAAATTGCCTGTAAAGTGAAGACATATCTGCTTTGGTCAGCGCACACTTTAAGTCCTATGTCCAATTCTGGACATCACTGTTTAAGAAGAAACCAGAGGAATTGGAACAGATTCAAAGAAAGGATCAAGGGTCAGGGGACTAGAAAATAAGCCCTATGAAGGAAAAAGAAAGGAATTGGATACAACATTTTGCCTCCACACGTCCTTCTCTCTCTCTCCCTCTTCTTCTCTCTGTCTCTCTGTCTCTCTGTCTCTCTCTCTCTCTCTCTCTCTCTCTCTCTCTCTCTCTGCTAGGTTGGCAGAAGCTGGGACAAGTAACGGGAACTCACCCATAACGCAGCACTAGGGATTCAAACCACTGAACTGCCAACCTTTTGATCGGCAAGCTCAGCATCTTAGCCACTGAGCCACCACATCCCTAAAACCTGCTGAATAGAGTTGGGTAAAAAAGATATGTTACCTCACCCATCAGCCCTAAAAGTCTCCCAGGGTGGGGATACAGAAAGTAATATGTGTGGTCAGGGAAGGTGAAAAATATGAGACCACCATTCCCATGCAAGGCGTAGCAAAATGGAGAAATCACACCCATTGAATCCAATTGCTACTCACTTCATTTTAAAAGGCTTTTCTGGAAACCTTGGTGAAATAGGAAATATATAATGGTAACATGAGACACATGTTGCTGTTCGGTTCCATGTATGAATTACGGTGAAGCATACTTTTGCTGCTACATAATAGCTCAAAAAAAATGGAGGCATCACCCTGCCAACAAAAGTGCGTATAGTCAAAGCTATGGTTTTCCCAGTTGCAATGTATGGCTGTGAAAGTTGGACCATAAGGAAGGCTGAGAGCCAATGAATTGAGCCTTTGAACTCTGGTGCTGGAGAAGACTCCTGTGAGTCCCTTGGACTGCAAGGCGATCCAACCGATCAGTCCTAGAGGAGATCAACCCTGACTGCTCTTTAGAAGGCCAGATTCTGAAGATGAAACTCAAATACTTTGGCCACCTAATGAGAGGGAAGGACTCACTGGAGAAAAGCCTAATGCTGGGAACGATTGAGGGCAAAAGAAGAAAGGGATGAGGTGGCTGGATGGAGTCACTGAAGCAGTGAGCTTAAATGGACTCCAGAAGATGGTAGAAGACAGGAAGGCCTGGAGGAACATTGTCCGTGGGGTCGCGATGGGTCGGACACGACTTTGCAACTAACATCAACAACAACAAATAGCTCAGGTGATCTTAGAATAAAATGAAATATATCAGCCCAAGAGTGGTAAAAATGATCTTCCATGGAGACACACACACACACACCAATGACAACTTTGCTCAGGGACACAGAAATTTGCCAGTAGCCACCCTGAGGAGAGAGAGAGCAGATCTTGAATCCTGGTTCACAAGGCTTCACAGAAGCCCTCATCTTCTGCCACCATACAGAAGCTCTGCAGGCAGAGCACCCTGGTAAAACTGTGGATGGCATCACATGGGTCAGGATGCTGTTTCACAACAATGCCATGGCACACTTGGTGCCTGTTCTGCCCCAGCTACGGACCCCAAAGAACGCAGCACACACAAAGTCTGTACAAACCTTAGTTTACTAAATTAAATCGGTCTTTTTTCAAATAAAGGCTGTTAATTGACTTTCTTAACAGCCTACAAGAATCCAAAGAATAAATAATCGTAATCTTACTAGGGTTGGCAGAAAGCCCAGAAGCAATTTGCAGGAAACTGATAAGAGAACTAAGATCAGGACGCGAAGGAGAGTGAACGAAGTTGTTCCCTGCAAATTGCCTCAGTCGTCCTCCTTTCTTAAATAGGCTAAGGGAGTGGCCAATTAGCCCCAAGTCTTACTCTCGAGGAGACCTTCTCCTGAGGAGCCACTCCTGCCTTTTGGTAGCTCTGTGCGCCCTCCTCTTCTTCCTCTTCACTTATGGGAACTTCTGGAGGTTCTGAAGGCCCTGGCTGAATCCCCGCATCTGGCACCACATCTTCTCCAGCCTCCTCATTGCCTGACTCGAGTGCCAGCTGCACAGGCTGCTGGCACAGCACACCAGCCTCCTCACTGCCAGAATCAGCTACTAACTGCACAGGCCGCTGACGGGCCACAACAGTGCCACTGGATGGACTGGATGTCTTCCTAGTGCATCTTCGACTCTTTCTAATCAACTGTTCACCCAAAGTGGACAGCCCCATCAATGGATGTTCTGGAACAGGAAGTTCACATTGTCTGACAGAGGGATGTAAAACAGCTTCATGCCCATCCCTAGAATCTTTGTTTATTTGCTTTGTTTGCATCTGAAGAGGGCTTCCACAATGGCTACAAACCAAAATTTCATTCTTTCATAACGTTCTACTTTCCTTTGGGAGCCTTGAGGAATAAAATGTTGACCTTAAGCTTCGAGGGGTGGAAGACGTCTAGTTCACCCCTTAAGATTCTCACATGGTCTCCAGAAGGAAATCTGGAATCAGCTACTTTGGGGGGAAGGAGTGTGGCCCTCACCACCTTGTGCAAACAACCTTTGCAAAGCCCTGCTAGAACTTTCTAGAATCCACTGCTTTGAACCGGAAGAAAGGATTTCTTTCGATTATTTGTGTGTCAACAGCCCACCACCAGTCTTGAAAGTTGAATCAGAGCCTCGGCACTTACAAAAACCCTCAAAATGTTCAGCTAAGACTCAGGGGTCTCCAACCTTGGCAATTTTAAGCCTGGCGGACTTCAACTCCCAGAATTCCCCAGCCAGCAAGCTCCAGGTTGAGACTGGGTTGAGACTTGTTGGGTTGAGACCCGGCAAGCTAGCTGGGGAATTCTGGGAGTTGAAGTCCGCCAGGCTTAAAGTTGCCAAGGTTGGGAAACCCCTGGTTTCCTAGGTGGCATCCAGATGGATTTGCCTGACCTTGAAAAAACTAAGCAGGGACAGAATAGATTGCTAAGAAAACTACCAAAGTGGTTCATAAGTCTCCCAAGATGAATAGGGTTACACAAAGGCATGCACACACACACACCAGGAGTTTAACTTTCTACCTGAAAGCAGCAGGTGCTCCCTGGATCCACCTCCCTGGAGTAAAATGTGCCCCCCCCCGTCCTCTTTGCAAGGGGTCAGGAGCATCTAGCAATGCATCTCAAGTCTTTTTTGGATCAGCGTCCCAATGGACCACCAGCGCCAGGTCCATTGCAGAAAAGGGATTGGAAAAGGGGGTCAGGACAGGAGAGGAATTAATCTGCCCACCAATTGATGCCGCTCCAGAAATCCAGGCTCTAGAGCAGGGTCTCCAAGCTTGGCAACTTTAAGCCTGGCGGACTTCAGCTCCCAGAATTCCCCAACCAGCTTCTGGGAGCTGAAGTCTGCCAGGCTTAAAGTTGCCAAGCTTGGAGACCCCTGCTCTAGAGCCAATCCTCCCCGAAATTTGCTCAAAATAAAAGCTGCTTTGGGATTATTATTCTCCTTCTATAGCTTTTTGCCTCTGGACCTTATAATTATGTCACACTGCAAGGAAAACCACCAGCATCTGGCCTGCGGCGGAGAAAACTTTTGTTTCAAGACTAAGCTAGACTATTTATAGCAAGGAAAACTGGGGAAGGATAGCAATTTCCTCCAGTTTTTTTTTTTCTTCAAGAAAATACGGGCAGGGTTATCCTGGGGAGGGGGGGAGGGGGCAGGAGAAGGGGTTCCTTTCCAGATTAATTTAATCCCCCCCAACACCATCATCTCATTCCTCCAAGAAGCCCCCCCCCACCGCTGGGGAAGAGAGCAGGGCGTTGGGAAGCAGCTCTGGCCCCGTGTGAGCGCCGGTTACAAGGGAGGCCGCTTACCCAGTGCGAACCCGGCGCGGGACTCTCAAAGCCAACTCCTTGCTCGGAAGCATATGCATTTCATTAGAATTAAGGAGGAGAAAGAGGCCGGGCTGAGAAAGACGCGAGGTGGGTGGATTGGAGCTGGAGAAAAGGGTGCCGCCGTGATGGAGAAGAAAGAGAGCGGCCGATCGACGGAGGGTCCAGGTTTCCCCTGCGAAACTTTCATTTTCATTTTTTTCATTTTTCTTTTTAATTTGATTTATATGCCGCCCTTCTCCAAAGACTCAGGGCGGCTTACAATGTGCTCAGCAATAGCCTTCATCCTTTTGTATATTTATACAAAGTCAGCTTATTGCCCCCACAAACCGGGTCCTCATTTCACCTACCTTAGAAAGGATGGAAGGCTGAGTCAACCTTGAGCCTTGGCGAGATTCGAACCCTGCAGTAATTGCAGGCAGCTGGTCTTAATAACCAGCTTAATAACAGGGTGCCTTAAACCCCTGTACTACCAAGGCTCTTCATTTCATTTTATTTGATTTATATACCGCCCTACTCCCGAAGGACTCAGGATGGTGAACAGGCACAAGAGAAAACACATAGAATACAAAAATTTAAGAGCAGAAGTAAAATCGAATTAAATCAATTTAGCCCAAGACCGAATGAAGCCCCCACACACCCCCTCCCACAGCTCGCGAAATTCCCACGCGGAGGCGTGCCTCTTCAGCTTCCAGAGGTTCGCCGGACGGAGGGGGAATCTGGCCGAGGGCGTCCTGCGTGGGGGGGGGTTCGCATGTTTCGTTATTGGGCCAGACCAGCTTCTGAGCCGATTCTCGCCCGCTGGCTTGTTTTCCGTTCGCACGACACGCGGAACAACCCAGCATTCCTGAGGGAATCCGTGCCACCTGCTAAACAGGGGGAAAACCCACCCACCCCCTCCCCTCCACAGTTTCGCCTCCTCCCGCGAATCCAGTGTTGCCGCAAATCGAGTCAATGGGGCTCAGATTGCGGGTCACCTTGAAAGCCGCGCGTGGAAAATAATAATAATAATAATAATAATAATAATAATAATAATAATAATAATAGTAATAGTAATAGCAATAGCAATAGCAATAGCAGCAATAGTAGCAATAGTACCAATAGTAATAATAGTAATAGTAATAACAGTAATAATAGTAATAATAACAATAATAAAATAACAACAATAACAATAATTTAATCAAGAATGTAATGCAATAAGTTTTAGGAAGGATTTGCTATTAGAATAGCAGTCACAGTATAAAGAAGACAAGTGAAACATGTAGAAAAGAGATAGACAAAAATGATCATCATAGAAAAAACAAGATATACAAAAATGACCATGTCAATTAATAATAATAATAATAACAGCTTTATTGTCATTGTACGTGTATACCCAGCATACCCATACAATGAAATTCACTTAACACCCAAACTTTGCGGGTGTCCCCCAAAGACAAGCCCGGGCAGGTCTCAACCCTGGGTGCGCCCCCCCTCCTTTCCAGAGGGGTCCCCCCCCTCCCGGCGCGACCCCGGAGCCTCCCGCTGCCCTCCACCTGCGCACACGGGCAGCAACCGGCCCCGAGGCTGGCAGAGGCGCTTAGCCCCGATGCCCCAAAGCCTTCTCGGCCATGCCAACCGGGGTCGAGGGACGACAGGCGAGCCCGGAGTCCACGGAAAGGACTTCAAGGGAGCCTCTGCCCCTCGCGGGGGGACACCTGCCGGCCAGGCTTTGCCCCTCTGGGGGACGATGGGCATCGGGGCATGGCGGGGCAGGGAAAGCCCCAGCCCGCCCGCCGCTCCTTCTGAAGCCCCTCTGGCGAAGGGGACCCCCAGCCACCTGCCTGGCCGTCCCGCTCCCTCCCCGGTTCCCCAGCCTGCCCCCCTCCCCGCCGACTCACAAGTAGCTGCCGCTGGTCAGGATGAGGAAGAGCTGCGGGTAATAGACGGCGAGGAAGAGGCGGCGGCGGCGAGGGGACGGCAGGAGCATGGTGGGGCGGCCCGGGTGCCGGCGGAGTCTTCCTCGGGCCGGGGCGCCCCGCCGGCGGGCTCCGGTCCTGGTCCTCCTCCTCCTCCCTCCCTCCCTCCCTCCCTCCTCCTCCTCCTCCGGGAAGGCGGGCGAGGAGCAACGGCGCAACGCGCTGGCCGCGGGCAGGCAGGCAGGCAGGCAGGCAGGTCGGCTGGCGGGGCCGCCTCTAGGGCCTGGCCGGGAGCTGCCGGGCCCCCGCCGCCGCCTGCGGCATCTGGCAGCGGGGGCTGCTTGGAGGCTGCTTGGACTTTTCCCTCCCCGGAGGGGCGCCCGAAGCAACGGAGGGCAGAAGGCGGCGCGAGCCCCGCCGCTCGCCTTAGTCTCTCCGGGCCGCTGCTGGCATTGGGCGAGCCGTCGCAGACACCCCCTCCTCCCCCCCTCCCACCACACCTTAGCCCCCCTCCCCTCCCCTCAGCCACCTTCCCTCCGCCCCTCCCCCACTCTTCCCTCTCCCAGCACCCCCCTCCCATCCACCCCCCTTCCCCCCTCCCCACAACCATCCTCCCCCTCCCCTCCCCTCCCCTCCCACCACCTTCCCCCCTCCACCACTCTTCCCCCTCCCACCACCACCCTCCCACCACCACCTTCCCCCCTCCCCTCCACCACTCTTTTCCCTCCCAGCAGCCCCCCATCCAACCCCCCTTCCCCCCTCCCACCACCTTCGCCCCTCCCCTCAACCACCTTCCCCCTTCCCCCCTCCCCTCCCCCACTCTTCCCCCTCCCATCACCTCCCTCCCACCACCACCTTCCCCCTCCCCTCAACCATCTTCCCCCCTCCCCCCACCTTCCCCCCTCCCCTCCACCACTCTTCCCCCTCCCACCACCACCACCTAACTCCCCCTCCCCTCCACCCCCCTCCACCCTCTCCACACCACCTACCCCAGCGTCGGCCGAACCCGAGCAAAAGGGTCGCTGCCGGGGTTGCATCTGACCCTGCGTGGGGGGGAGCCCTGTGGAGTGGACCAAAAGCACGCCCGGTTTGGTGGGTTCCCCTCTCTCCCACCCCCCACCCCAGTTTCCGTCCCTGTCTGAACCCTGAGTGTAAGGGAAGGGGCTGAGCGAGTCCTGCAAACCAAGGAACAGACCCCCGCGCGACTCCGAAACTCCTTAACCAAACTTTTTCCAGGCTGCGCGAACGTGGCTTCAACAAGGACCCCCCGCGTGGGGTAAGTCAGACTAGGAACGTGGAGAACATCCTACCTACAGAGTAACTAACCGTGCGTGTGCATTTTTTTTTCCAGTGATGAAATCCAGTTTTTTTTTACTACCGGTTCTGTGGGCGTGGCAAGGGAAGGATACTGCAAAATCTCCATTCCCACCCAACTCCAAGGAAAGGATACTGCAAAATCCCCATTCCCTCCCCACTCCTGGGGGAAGGATACTGCAAAATCCCCATTCCCTCCCCACTCCTGGGGGAAGGATACTGCAAAATCCCCATTCCCTCCCCACTCCTAGGGGAAGGATATTGCAAAATCTCCATTCCCTCCCCACTCTGGGGCCAGCCAGAGCTGGTATTTGCCGGTTCTCTGAACTACTCAAAATTTCCCCTACCGGTTCTCCAGAACCTGTCAGAACCTGCTGGATTTCACCCCTCTTTTTTTGCCCCCTATAAACCATGGCCCCACGCAGGAAGCAACCTCCACCTAAATAAAAACGGGCCACTTCTGGATGGATGGCTTTAACGTCTTGCGCCCGACGCAGCCGCCAGGGTGTCTGGTACCCAAACGTGCAGGGGTTCGGTCCCGGCGTAAGAATCCTACTGACGGCGCTCCAAAGTGAACCGGAGTTACCGAGGGGGAGAAGATCCGTCTGTGGGAAAGAAGAACTGGTCCTACTGTTGCTATGCTGCAATTCAGCAAAAGTCAGCAACGTATTCCAGGGTTGGTTGGGGAAGGGTGGGGGGGCTCAGGCCGGGAGAATCGCCCCCTGAGGGCAGAGATGCAGATCTCCCGATCAGATCAGATCTCAACAGATCAAAGACACCGGCTACAGCTACTCCCCATCCATCCCCACCCACCCCCGGGCGCTCCCTTTCCCCCTCGCCGCAAGCGCAGCCTCTGCAAGGTTGACAGTCTGATTTGGGTCTACCTGGCGCAGGTGAGGCGCGCCACAAACGCGCTTCCCAAGGATCTTTTCCCGTCAAGTGATGGGGGGGAGGGTCTTTTCGAGCAAAAGGACCCCTCCAAGAACTTGCAAAAAGTTCGCAAACAACGAATGCGCAAGCGGGGAAGGGAATGCTCTCTTTACAACCAGGAGCTATAAGTTGGAGTCAGGCATCAGCTCGCCCAGTGGCGGTCCAGCTCCTCAACTTCGCGCCCCATCATCCCCAACCAGCGTGGCAGATTAGCAGGGCCCAGAAAACGCCTGTTTGTGGCGTTCACACGTGGCAAAAAAAATAAAAAATCCTTTTTTATTTTATTTTATTTTTTTAGAAAGTCGGACTTGTGGACCACTTTAGAGAAAGAACGCCTGGCAGGAAAAATGTGGATCCATTTGATGGGATTCAGAGACATTTTCTCTCTCCTTCTGCCTCGGGGTTCACACCGCACCCCGTCGCGTTTTAAACACCCAACAGCCGCAGGCAGGTTCTCCGGACTCTCTGCCCACAAAGCCAACGCCAGAGCAGAGAAACGATTTTGGTGACCTGAATTATTTCTGTAATGACCCCCACCCCCCAACCGAAAGGGAGAGGAAAATGTAAGACCCAGGCCCTGGGCCGGGAGATACTTTCGGAAGATCACGCGCGCCTTCGGAAAGCATCTCTGGTTTAGGTCTCAAAAGAAAACTGGTTGCGCCTTCACGCAACTTAAGTCGGTTAAAAGACCCCTGAGTTCGCCTCTCCTTACGATTTAGATTGATATTGTTTCCTGATTGCTTATTTCTTCCCTATGACTATCATTTAAGTGTTTTACCTTATGATTCTTGACGAATGTGTCTTTTCTTTTATGTATACTGAGAGCGTATGTACCAGGACAAATTCCTTGTGTGTCCAATCACACTTGGCCAATAAGAATTCTATTCTATTCTATTCTATTCTATTCTATTCTATTCTATTCTATTCTATTCTATTCTATTCTATTCTATTCTATTCCTATCCCTATCCCTATCCCTATCCCTATCCCTATCCCTATCCCTATCCCTATCCCATCCTATTCTATCCCTATCCCTATCCCATCCTATTCTATCCCTATCCCATCCCTGTTCTGCTCTGCTCTGCTCTGCTCTGCTCTGCTCTGCTCTGCTCTGCTCTATTCTATTCTATTCTATTCTATTCTATTCTATTCTATTCTATTCTATCCCTATCCCTATCCCTATCCCTATCCCTATCCCTATCCCTATCCCTATCCCTATCCTATCCTATCCTATCCTATCCTATCCTATCCTATCCCTATCCCTATCCCATCCCTATTCCTATTCCTATTCCATTCTATTCTATTCTATTCCTAAATCGCCCGGTTACTGGAGCTAATAATCTTGGTTGGGAAATATATTCTTGCCACTCAGCATCCCTTAAGCCATTTTCCTGTCCCACACATTGTGTGAATCGAGAAAAGGGATTCAGACGAAATCGAAGGCTGGCTTACATACATACATGCACATCACATATATAATTCTACCCGGTAATGGGGGGGGTGGGGGGTAGGGAGCAAGCTGAGTCCGCCCAGCCGCAATGCCCGGGGGTTTCCATTCAAACGCGCCCTAATCGAAACCGAGCCCGGCTCTTGCGCATCGTGTGAAAACGGGAACGCGAGTCTTCCTCGGGTTTTGCCTCCGAACGAAGCGTTTTCCTGGAGTCCCTTCCGCGCCTTCCCTCACTCAGAAGGGATTGCAGGGAAAATCGGGCTTCGCAAATAACGAAGCGCGCCTGACTGCACGATTTTTGTTTCGTTTAAATTCGAATGGGAAAGAAGAGCCCCTCGGTTCGTTTCCCTGCGAGGTCCGTTTGGGATGCGGGATGAGTCCCCGCACCCTCTTCCAGGGACCGCTCAGGCGATTTTTTCACTACGATTTCGATTTATTTTTAATATATTTATTTTAAACCGGCCAGAAGCATTTGGATCCGATGAGCGGTTTGTAAATAAATACAGTTAAATATTGCCCTTTGTTTTATTGGATGTGCTTTTCTCTACGAGGAAGAGAGAGGGAAATCCGAGGATTTCGGAAAGAGCGGAGTCTCTCAGCGGCCAGAGGCTGCCTCCTTTTGGGGGGTGGGGGGGAAGGAGGCGAGTTGTGGGGCAGGGCAGGGTAGGGCAGGGTAGGGTAGGGAGGGAGCGAAAAGTTCGTTCACACGAAGAACGGCACACGGACATGGCCCAAAGGGCCCAATGCCTTCAAAACACCTCAAGAGGAAAAATAGATGGGGGGGAAAAAAAGGAAAATGGAGGAAAAATAGAAGAAAAATGGAGGAAAAATAAATAAAAATAGAACAGAAAAAAATAAGGAAAAAAGAGAGTGAAAGATAAGAGGAAAAAATAAGAGGAAAATATAAGGGAAAAAGGAGGAAAAGGGTTAGAGGAAAATAGAGGAAAAAATAAGGGGAAAGGAGGAAAAAGATAGAGAGAAAAAGAAAAAAAAAACATTAAAAAAAATACAGGAAAAAAGAGGCTCCTCGTTGGCTAAAGAGGGAGCTCAGCCGCATCCCCATTAAAACCGAATCATTCCTTATTAAGGATTTTAAATTCGGGGCTTCTCCCTTAAAACGGGAGCCCCTTGAATGAATACATTCCCCCATCATCCCCAGCCGACACCATTTTTGGCTTAATGATGCAAGCTGTATCGCCCTAAATTGGGCAAACTCTCTTTGGGGGGGGGAGAGAGAGACCAGTTACTTAATTAATTAATTAATTGATTGATTAAGCTACTTTAATCTTTGCCGATTGCATAAAGTCAATCTAACCAGATGCTCTCCTAAAGCAACCTTGGGAGGGTGGGACGCGATGAAATTCCGCGCGACCTTCACCGACTATCTTTTTTCGGTTCCTGCATCACCTGCGACCCCCACCCCTACCCCCACCAACCGGCGGGGCCTCTTGCCTGGCGGGACTCCAGTGCCCATAACTCTCAGAAAACCCTAGGGTTTTTTTTTTTGTTTGTTTGGTTTTTTTTGCAATTGCGCCCCCCACCCCCTTCAAAGCGGGCCTATGGTCCTGCCAGCCTCTACCTCGCGCTCATTCACACGACCCTTAACTTCGTACTGGGAGAGCCCAGCTCCTCTGGCTAGTTAGTTTGTCGTTCTGTCTTATCCCCCGACCTCGGCAAATGTGTAAAATAATGCAGGGAACAAACAGGTGGATTGGGATGTAATAGAAAGAAGAGCTTTTGGGAATGGATTTGGAGATCCCCGGATTGGCTCTGCACCGAAGCTAGGACCCTGAGTGGCGCAACAGGCTAATGCTACTACTGTTAAAGGTAGTATTTAGCTTCCAGCTGCCTGCAATTACTGCGTTCAAATCTCACCAAGCTCAAGGTTGACTCAGCCTTCCATCCTTTCTAAGGTAGGTAAAATGA
The DNA here is from genome assembly GCF_059756535.1 of Pantherophis guttatus. NCBI lineage: Eukaryota > Metazoa > Chordata > Lepidosauria > Squamata > Colubridae > Pantherophis > Pantherophis guttatus. Next base: position 81,144,868 of record NC_142069.1, read on the forward strand.
GGACCCGGTTTGTGGGGGCAATAAGCTGACTTTGTATAAAAAAATATACAAAAGTATGAAGGCTATTGTTTAACGCATTGTAAACCGCCCTGAGCCTTCGGAGAAGGGCGGCATATAAATTAAAAAAAAAGCCCAGAAGGTTGCAGCTTCCCTTAGCCTGCGCCCACGGATCTCAGGGGTCTTGCCCCCCCCCCGCCTCCCCAGGCAAAGCCTCGAGAACCGAAGAAGAGGATCTTTGCAAGCTCAAACCGTAACAGAGTTGGAAGGGGACCTTGGAGGTCATCTAGTCCAGCCCCCTGCTCGCGCAGACCTGTACTAGGGATTCGAACCGCCGAACTGCCGACTTTTCTGATCGACAAAGTTCAGTGTCTCAGTGCCACCTGCACGTCGGGGAAAGTGCGGTCGAGCCAGGTTCTTGCATGCCCTGGTAATGGGCGCCCCTTCCCCCACGTCAAGAGGGATGGAGCCTTCTGGAGTTGCAGAGACCCCCACGGAGGACCGTTTGACTCGCGAGTAAAAGGTGGTGATGGACAGGAGCCTGGTCAGTTCAGCTGGCTGGTCCCACACATTTTGCGCAAAAGCATCTCGGCTTGGCCTTGACTTTTGCTGCCGGATTCTCCTCGACTGACCCGGCCGGCGGCATGGGAAACCTTTGCTCTCCCGCTTCGTGAGCCGGGTGGGGGGCTGAGGGGCCTGGCCATCGTGACTCTGGCCGTCGTGGTTTGGCGCAGCCTGTGGATCAAGCGCCAGGCTTGATAAGACACTGAGCTTGGCGATCAGAAAGGTCGGCAGTTCGGCGGTTCGAACCCCTAGTAGTTCAGGTCTCCTGCGTGAGCAGAGGGTCGGACTACATGACCTCCAAGGTCCCTTTCCAACTCTGTTACTGTTACTATATGCTTTCTTCCCAGGCGCAGCGCTTCGGGCCCCTTCCTTTTTCAAAGCGCTCCACCGAAGCTGGGATTCCAAAGCGGATCGACTCCGACTACCTTTGGTGGATAGAGTCACCTCGCCATCTGCCAGGGACAACTACCTCCCCCCCCCGCAAGAACCACCCCCCTCCCTTCTTCTGGCCGACTCCAGGGCTGTGTCCATCTTTACTTGCGTCCTTCCCTCATGATGGCATTTCTGATATCATGAAGGCGCGGGGTTGGTTCAAATTTCCAGCGGAGAAAGAGAGAGGGTCAGCTCCTTTGGCCTTGAGAAGCCAAACAGGGTGGGAGGCCACCAGGAGATCCCGAGGCGAAGTTGAATTAGGGCAATGGCAAAGCACTGACCCCTTTTAATTAGATCGATATCATTGACATTGGCATCCTTCAGTCTCAAAAGACTATGGTATCGTGCTCTGGAAATCGATAGGGCATCTTTCGATTGGGGATCTTTGAACCCGTATATAGCGGTCCCTTTCCCCGATTTTGCTTATGGCAATCAACCTGTGAGGAAGGTTGGGCTTAGAGGGAGAGTAATTGGTGGTCCCAACTCAACACTAAAAACAACTAAAAAGTATGTAGATGGAAAAAGACATTAAAGGTAGAGGAAGGGAGGGAGGGAGGGAGGGAGGGAATTGAATTGAAAGGGAAGGAAGGAAGGAAGGAAGGAAGGAAGGAAGGAAGGAAGGAAGGAAGGAAGGGAGGGAGGGAGGGAATTGAATTGAAGGGGAAGGAAGGAAGGAAGGAAGGGAATTGAATTGAATTGAATTGAAAGGGAAGGAAGGGAGGGAGGGAGGGAATTGAATTGAATTGTATTGAAAGGGAAGGGAAGGGAAGGAGGGAATTAAATTGAAAGGGAAGGGAGGGAGGGAGGGAGGGAGGAAGGAAGAAAATTGAATTGAATTGAAAGAGAGGGAAGGAAGGAAGGAACTGAACTGAATTGAAAGGGAAGGAAGGAAGGAAGGAAGGAAGGAAGGAAGGAAGGAAGGAAGGAAAGAAAGAAGGAAGGAAACTTATTTATTTATATGGCTTCCCAACTTACTCCGGGCGGTTTACAATATTAAAAACGACATTAAAAATCCACAACTTAAAAACCTATAAAAACCCAAGCTAGCTAGCTAGACCGACCGAAGATGGATGGGCAGAGGGACCAGTAGCTTGAAACTCAGGCAAGCAGGGAAGAGAACTGCGTGTACAGAATACAAGGGTTAACTGTTTCCATCTCTGTAAGTGGATATTTTTCCATGTTTGTTTGGCTGTTTACTTGGTTGGTTGACGCGCCGCTCAATCGTTTTAGTTACAGCATCCCGGGCCGAATTGTCTCCCTCGTGGCCGCCCCCAGGAAAGGGCGAGCGGGAGGGCTTGAGATGCTCCAGTTCGAGGCTCGTTTATTCTCCCAAGAGAGGTGCTTGGAGGTCGATCCCTCTGCAGCGATCGCAGGGGATCGTTTCCCCTGCAGTTCCCTCCAGTTGTCCTTCCAAGGAGCATCATAAAAAAATGTTTTTCCCCCCCCTCCTGTCCTTGGCTCCTATTGAAACACAAGGCTTCGCAACGCACAGTGCCAAGCAAAACCGATTAAAATTCTCGGGGCTTCCTTTTAAGGATCCGCAGAACCGAAATCCTGTTCTACTTTCTGCCCTAAATTCAAGAGCGAGCTAGCTAGATCCCTCTCCTCGGACCTTTCCAATGCCAGCGATCCAGGAAAAGTTGTTCAGTTGTTTAAAATCTCGGGGTTTTTCTTTTCTTTTTTTTTTAACGCTATAGAATGCCAGCCATCAATGGGGGCAGGGCCTCCGTTGCACAATTGTGCCCGCCATCTTGACTTTTTTGACCGCCCCGCCCCCCAAAAGACATCCCTGACAATGGTTCAGAAAAAGCGGGAAACACATTCCATGGTAGATTGCTTTGTTGTTGTCGTCGTTTTTAAAGTTGGATTTTAAACCAATCAGGTCTCAAATAGAGACATCCTTGTGGAAAATGAATTTTTGGAAACGGGATCATGGCCATTTTGAGAAATAGCTTCTCAAAGCAAACTGAGAGATCTGAATATCTTTGACCTATATCTATGCAGTAGATAGCAGAAGAGAAAGCAAAAAAAAACAAACAAAAAATCTAATTTTTTAGAACGGGGGCTTCCGGTTAGGACCTTTGTGGCTCAAGGAGCAAAGAAGGCTTCCTTAGGCTTAGAGCTTGCAGATGTCAAAGCCTAGCACATTATATCCACCATGAGATAATCTTGGAGAGTGTTGGAATACAGGTAGAAAGTCTCATTTAATACCAGTAAAGTTAAGGATGGTTTGAGCCGGTCCCCCATTTGGCTCTGGAGGTGGGATAAAAGGCCACGCTGGGGAGCAAAGGTGAGAATCCATACTGCCAGGTGATGACTATGTGCAAGCAGAAACAGAAACACCTCCTCCTTGTTTCACACCAACAACTGGTTTTACCAAAGGATGCATTTTGGACTGAATATGGACTATTTGATGTGAACAATTTGATCCACCACCACCATTTCTTGGAGAAGCAGAATAAGAAAAGTTTTGGACATAATATTTGAAAATAATTTTTTTTGAAGCGACAAAGCCATAGTTAAATAAATGATAAATGAGGATATTGATTTGTTTGACAATATGAGAATTAGTAAATTTTGAATATGGGGAGGAAGCACAAAAGATTTGTAACCGACTGACACACTGTTTGCATTTGTAATGGATGATGGATTTGTTTTATGTTTTAAAAAAAAAAATTTTTTTAAAAGAAAAGTTTTGGACCCAATTGCTCACTCCAACTCCAAATTTAAACTGCGCTGGGTTCTTGTGGGACTATGCAGGCGGACAACAAAGATATTTGAAACTTTTAGATACAGCCTCAATAATAAAGCCTTCATTACTTGTTTAATCTTTTACCATGAATCTTTTGGTCTAGAAATAGGTCAGGGATTGTTTTGGGGAGTTAGCCTCATGTGGCAAACATGGATCACAAGCAGCAGTTCACACGCAAAAGATTCACAGACTAAGCCACCATTTTTCCAATGTGCTTATTAAAACTGCCTTGCACATGTGAACACAAACACAACACATACCCAGAGGTGGCGCAGTGGTTAGAGTGCAGTACTGCAGCTACTTCAGCTGACTGCTAGTTCAGCAGATCAGCGGATCAAATCTTACTGGGTCAAGGTTGACTCAGCCTTCCATCCTTCCGAGGTGGGTAAAATGAGGACCCAGATTGTTGGGGGCAATATGCTATTTAGTATACTGTCGATTGTTGTAAGCCGCCCAGAGTCCTCGGAGAGTGGGCCGCATAGAAATATGATTAATAAAATAAATAAATAAATAAAGAGTGAAGCCACACCAGGTAGCTTTTTAGAGAGAAACCATCAATTACAGATTAACAGAATTGGAAGGGACCTTGTAGGTCATCTAGTCCAACCTCAACCATCCACCCTGCTGAAGCAGGAGATCTTACACCATTTCTGACCGATCTCTTCTTGAGAGCTTCCAGTGATGAAACTCCCGTAGCCGATTAATGCACCCACAAATTGAGTGAGTCACTAGCTACACAAAGGAAAGGAAGGAGGCTCCATTTACAGGTGGTTCTCGACTTGCGACCACAATTGAGCCCAGAATCTATGTTGCTCAGCGGGAAATTTGTGACGCGGGTTTTGCCCCAGTTTACAACTTTCCCTGTTACCTTTGTTAAGTGAACCGCTGCAGTTGTTAAAATTAGCAACACGGCTGTTAAGTAAATTTTTTATTTTTTATTTTTATTTTATTTTTTAAATTTGATTTATATGCCGCCCTTCTCCGGAGACTCCGGAGACTCAGGGCGGCTTACAATGCGTTAAGCAATAGCCTTCATACTTTTGTATATTTATACAAAGTCAGCTTATTGCCCCCACAAACTGGGTCCTCATTTTACCTACCTTAGAAAGGATGGAAGGCTGAGTCAACCTGGTTTGAACTGAAAATTTGAAAATTTGAACTGCCCCGTTGACTTTGCGTGTCAGAAGGTCGCGAAAAGGGATCATGTGACCCCCCCGGGACACTGCAACCGTCATAAATAGGAACCAGTTGTCAAGCATCCAAATGTAAATCACGTGAGCGTAGGGATGCTGTAACGGTCTTAAGAGTGAACAGTGGTCTCAAGTCCCTTTTTTCAGTCCCATTGCAACTTTAAACGTTGCTAAATGAACTGTTGTAAGTTGAGGACTACCTGTATTCTCGTAGTTCTCATAATAATATATACATGCTATTGTGTTAGATTTGCTCCAGGTGAGCAATTTGATTTATTTATGGGTTAGGGTTTATATCAGTGGTGAAATCCAATTTTTTTTACTACCGGTTCTGTGGGCGTGGCTTGGTGGGCATGGCCGGGGAAGGATACTGTAAAATCTCCATTCCCTCCCCACTCCTGGGGGAAGGATATTGCAAAATCTCCATTCCCACCTCACTCTGGGGCCAGCCAGAGATAGTATTTGCTGGTTCTCGGAACTACTCAAAATTTCCGCTACCGGTTCTCTGAACTACTCAAAATTTCCGCTACTGGTTCTCTGAACTACTCAAAATTTCCACTACTGGTTCTCTGAACTACTCAAAATTTCCACTACTGGTTCTACAAACTACTCAAAATTTCTGCTACTGGTTCTACGAACTGCTCAAAATTTCTGCTACTGGTTCTCCGAACTACTCAAAATTTCCGCTACTGGTTCTCCGAACTGCTCAAAATTTCTGCTACCGGTTCTCGAAACTGCTCAAAATTTCCGCTACTGGTTCTACAAACTACTCAAAATTTCTGCTACTGGTTCTCCGAACTGCTCAAAATTTCCACTACTGGTTCTCCAGAACCTGTCAGAACCTGCTGGATTTCACTCATGGTTTATATCTGGTGGACTTTTTCCTCCTATTATTTTTCCCACGGCAATACACTGTTTAAGGATTTCCTATTGTGCAGGAGGGGGGAATTTTTTTTAAAAAAAAGTCAAGATAGTGGCTGCCATTCTGTATACCATCGCATTCTGCAGTCCTCGATTTACGACCACAATTTTTTTGTTGTTAAGAAAAGCAGTGGTTAAGTAAGCACACCCAATTACATGACCGTTTTTGCCACGGATGTTAAGTGAAGTTGGAGTTGTTAAGTGAATCACAGAGCCATGAATGAACTGTTGTAAGTGGAGGACTCTCTGTATAATATTCCAAGAATATGCATCAGACAAGCTTCCTTTGAATGGATAAATGTTATATGTACAGTAACAAAACGTTTTGTTTTATTTATTTTTTCAGTGGCACACAAAAACATGTTTCGGATTTAAAATCACTGGCTGAAGCTGCTGTGCTGTCTCCAAATTTCTTTGCCCCGCTGCTATTCCTCTCTCAGTCATTATTGGCTGTTTATTTTATTTTAAATTTTTAAAAAATGTTATCCAACATATGCTTTTATCAATAGTTGTAATGGAGAGTTTGATTTATTTATTTATTTTTGAAACCATTCTGAGATGTTTCTTTAAAACGGGAAGTAAACTCCAAATGCTGCAAATGAATTAATAAATGATCCTATTTGACTGACACAATCTAGAATACGTCATAGATAATGTGGTTGATGGAACGCGAAGCCGTTAAAATCTGCTGGGCTTCTATTGATCGCTGCAGGCCAAGATGTGCTTAGCTTTCTTTTGGGACACACTGGAGCAGGGGTGGCATTCACTTACCTTCCCTACCGGTTCGCAAATGTGTGTGCATCTTCCACAGATGAGCAAGGCCTTCTGGGGATACGCAGAGTCTCAAAAATGTGGAAAAAATGAGACGACATGGCGTCTGCGCGGGTGGGCGGAGCATCCAACAGTCACCCCTACCGGTTTTCCCGAACCGGCTGAATACCACCACTGCACAAGAAGTCAACTGAGAAGAAGTTCAGTTGTCACTACGGCAGAGTTTCCCAACCTTGAACCAGTGGTGGGTTTCAAATTTTTTTACTACCAGTTCTGTGGGTGTGGCTTGGTGGGCGTGGCTTGGTGGGTGTGGCAGGGGATAGGTACTGCAAAATCTCCATTCCCACCCCACTCCAGGGGAAGGGTACTGCAAAATCTCCATTCCCACCCCACTCTAGGGGAAGGGTACTGCAAAATCTCCATTCCCACCCCACTCCAGGGGCAGGCTACTGCAAAATCCCCATTCCCACCCCACTCCACTCCACTCCAGGGGAAGGGTATTGCAAAATCTCCATTCCCACCCCACTCCAGGGGAAGGGTACTGCAAAATCTCCATTCCCACCCCACTCCAGGGGAAGGGTACTGCAAAATCTCCATTCCCACCCCACTCCAGGGGAAGGATATTACAAAATCTCCATTCCCACCCCATTCCAGGGGAAGGGTACTGCAAAATCCCCATTCCCACCCCACTCCAAGGAAAGGATACTGCAAAATCCCCATTTCGTCTCGATCAGCTGGGACCTGGGAGGCAGATGGGGGCGGGGCAAGTCAGAATTTTTCATGGTATTTATAGAATTGTGGTTTTTTGTTGTTTTTTTAACTGTTTTAATTTTGTCAGCTCTATTCTGACACTGGGTGCTGCCAGCCCTTGAGGAGAGAACTGCCAATATTTCCATACCACTGTGGATGTAGCTCACTCAGTTTTGAGTCCCACTCCATCCTCCACCCCTTCTCTGCATTGACAAGCCTGGTCTGAAGATCAGCTTGGGTGAAAAGGAAAAAAAAAAAAAAGCACACAGCATGTTCACCAGTGGTGGGTTGCCCCCCCAGGTGGGATTCAGCAGGTTCTGACCAGTTCTGGAGAACCGGTAGCGGAAATTTTGAGTAGTTCGGAGAACCGGTAAATACCACCTCTGACTGGCCCCGCCCCCATCTATTCTCTGCCTCCCGAGTCCCAGTTGATCATGAGGAAATGGGGATTTTGCAGTAGCCTTTCCCTGGAGTGGGGTGGGAATGGAGATTTTGCAGTACCCTTCCCCTGGAGTGGGATGGGAATGGAGATTTTACAGTATCCTTCCCCTGGAGTGGGGTGGAAATGGAGATTTTACAGTAGCCTTCCCCTGCTATGCCCACCAAGCCACGCCCACCAAGCCATGCCACACCCACCAAGCCACACCCACAGAACCGGTAGTAACAATTTTTGAAACCCACCACTGATTGCTCCCGGTTCGGTCCGGTTCTTGCGAACCGGTAGTAAAACCCTGGGGAGGCTCCGCCCACCCACCCAGATGTCATCATAGATGATCTGCTCATGTGCAGAAGCTCAGCGCACGCACTTGCTTCGCGCGCGCGCACAGTCCCATTGCAAACCGGTAGTAAAGGTAAGTAGAACCCACCCCTGCTCTTCACGACCGTGTCGTGTGCGTGGAGCAGCCGGATGGGTAGCTAAACGCAGTGGTCCAAGCACTGTCCATCTTCACCCAACCCTGTTTTCCTAAGAGTGGTTTTGTCCTCTGAAAAGGCAAGTGGTATTGGAGGAGGGAGGACATGAGTGAACAGACATGGGTGAACATAGAAGAGAACGGTGATATTGCCATGGAAGCAGAATTAAGGGCATCACTCAGAGCCGTGGTGGCGCAGTGGTTAGAATGCAGTATTGCAAGCTAATTCTGCCCACAGCAAGCAGTTCGATCCTGACCAGCTCAAGGTTGACCCAAGCCTTCCTTTCTAATGATGATTATTGGGAGCAATATTCTGACCACTTAGAGAGGGCTGTAAAAACACTATGTAGTGGTACAGGTAGTCCTGTATTCATTTAGTGACGGCACTGAAAAAAGGTACGGTCGTTTTTCACACTTCCGACCATTGCAGCCTCCCCACAGTCACGTGACCAAAATTCGGAAGCTCGGCATGTATTTATGACGGTTGCAGTGTCCCCGGGGTCGGTCATGCGATCCCCTTTGGCAAAACTTCCGGCAAACGAAGTCAATTGAGAAAGCCAAATTCACTGAACAAGTTTGTCGCAAATTTAGCAGCTGCGATGCTTCGATGTTAACGACGGCGGCAAGTCAGGTCATAACAACATCGGGCAAAATTCACTTAACCAATGTTTCACTTAGCAACAGAAATGCGGGGCTCAATGGTGGTCGTAACTCCAGGACTGCTTGTGTATAACTTTAAGTGCTATGTGACCAGGCCATTCACAGAGTCTGAGCTGGCAGGACTGGGCTGCCCTGAGGTTTTTTCTTTCTGATGAATGCAGCAGATCCTGCAGAATGTACGAAAGATGATGAGGTGGGGGAAGAAGAGACAAATCTAAGGGGATCCACTCTTGCTTTCTTTCCTTAACTTGTCTCAGGTTCAAAGAATAAGTGGGGAGGGATTTTTTTTTTTTAATTTGATTTATATGCCGCCCTTCTCCGGAGACTCAGGGCGGCTTACAATGCGTTAAGCAATAGCCTTCATCCTTTTGCATATTTATACAAAGTCAGCTTATTGCCCCCACAATCTGGGTCCTCATTTTACCTACCTTTGAAAGGATGGAAGGCTGAGTCAACCTTGAGCCTGGTGAGATTTGAACTTGCAGTAATTGCAGGCAGCTATGTTAATAACAGGGTGCTTTAAACCACTGTACTACCAAGGCTTTTGAGGAGGCAGCAAACCTCAAGCCAATTTACTTCTTTTTTTTTTTTGCAAGCCAAAATTTTGCAGCAGCTGTTGGCATCAGGTGGGCACAGCAGAAAAAAAGAGATTCCCAGGACATGTTTCTATCCTGACGGAGGAAGAAAACCGGGGCCAGTTCCAGCAGAAAAAAAAGAAGGGGATTGGGCATCTCCATCTCCCAAACAGCCAGCTCATTTATTCTCCTACATCCTCAGGGGATGGGGGGAAGGAAGCAAGGGGCACCTGGCAATCCAAACGTTTTAGATGGGCATTCTTAGGAAGGGGGAAGGGGTTTTTCCAAGCCAGGCAGGGGTTTCTCACGGGAGGCGGGGATTGTTCCCAGAAATTCAAGGTGTTGGCCATCACACGACCAACGTATGACCCTCACCCTTGAAACGCACTTCAAAAAGTGTGTTTAAGAGCCGAGGTGGCGCAGTGGTTAGAGTGCAGTACTGCAGCTACTTCAGCTGACTGCTAGTTCAGCAGATCAGCGGAATCAAATCTCACCGGCTCAAGGTTGACTCAGCCTTCCATCCTTCCGAGGTGGATAAAATGAGGACCCAGACTGTTGGGGGCAATATGCTATTCCGGGCATGAATGGCGTGAATGAGTTTTTAATGTTTTTAATTTGTCAATGTTTTTTTATAATTATTTTTTTTAAAATGTATTGTGAGCCGCCCTGAGTCTTCGGAGAGGGGCGGCATAGAAATTTAATGAATTAAATTAAATTAAATTAAATTATTTAGTATACTGTCTTTGGTGTAAGCCGCCCAGAGTCCTCAGAGAGGGGCGGCATATAAATTTAATTAATTAAATTAAATTAAATTAAAAATTATTTAGTATACTGTCTTTGGTGTAAACCGCCCAGAGTCCTCGGAGAGTGGGCAGCATAGAAATATGACTAATAAAAATAAAATTAAAAAAAAAATAAAAACAAGAGGCAACTTTGCTTACACTGCCAGCGGTGCCCACCATCCTGACTTTTTTGACCTCATTCCACAGAACATACCCACACCTTTGTGGCTGAGGTTGGAATATCATTTTAGCAGCAGTTTTTCAGCTAGGCCAGGGAAGTGTGCGTGTGGAGGGGTGCGTTAGTTGTCAAACAGTCCTTTGCAGCCCTCTAGGTCCCTGGATGTCTCCAGGAGTGGGGGAGTGGGTGGGAGGAGTACACCCACCTAATCCCCAGCCTGCCAAAAAAAGGGGGGCTGCTCCGCGGGGAGGGGGGGTGGAGAGAAGGTAGTGGTGGTGGTGGAGGAGGAGGAGAGGCAGGGATCTCCAAAGCTGTACAGGTAGGAACTCGGCTGCCGCAAAGGAATGTGGAAATTCAACTAAGGCGGGCAGGCAAGTGCACCGAGCCAGCTGGCGAGGGCGCGGGGAAAGGGAAGAGGGGAGCCAACGGCGCTCCAAGAGCCAGAGGCAAAAAAAAAAAAAAAAAAAGAGGCTCCAAGAGCCAGAGGCAAAAAAAAAAAAAAAAAAAAAAACAACAACCAGGGGTTGCCCTCCGCAGCGTCTTGGGGGACCCCCCTCAAGAGCCACCGCTCACCTCGGGGCGCCCTTCGGTCTTTGACCGGGGGCGCCCACCTTCCTTTCTCAAGCAGGGCGTCTACCTCCTCACCTTCGCGGCTTCTGCAGGTTGATTCGTGGGAGCGGGGTGGGGGGACTCGCGTAGGGGACACCCCCCCCCCAGTTTCCCAAAGCAGCCCAGGAGCCTGGAACTAAGGCTGAACGGAGCACCGACCCTCCAGGGCGCACCTGCAAGGCGGGACGATCGGCTCCACGACCGGGACCGTCCCCCCACAACCCACCCACTCAAAAATACCGACGCCTTCCGTGGGTGCTAAGCAGTAAATGCCTCTCTCTCTCTCTCTCTCTCTCTCTCTCTTGGCCCCCCTTTTTTGGGGGGGGTCGGATATGCGCCTGCTACTGATTTCCAAGGAGGGGGGCTTCCCCTTTCCTAGAAAGGGAGGAGTGGGCTCCGTCTGCAAATTCCCAAGCCGTTCCCGGAGCGCGTGGAAGAGCCGCCGCCGATTAGCCCGGCTTGCTCCGGCGGGGAAGCCGCGATTCCTCCCCCCCCCCACGCCAAACACACTCCTCCGCGCGTTTTCTTAGCCCTATCCACTGGGCGCTCCGGCTACGGGATCGGAACCCGCTTGTCTTCCGAAGAAGAAGCAGAAGAAGAAGCAGCCCCTCGTGGCTGAGAGGCGACGGTCCCCGCGGCGCTCAGCAGCGCCCTTGCGCGAAAGCCCAGGCGTCTGGATCGCGCGCACAAAAACCTGCAGGGCTCGGAAGCAGCGCGTTGCAAAAGTCTCTGCTCTCTCTCTCTCTCTCTCTGTCCCCCCTTTTTCTTCCCCATCCAAAGCAAGTCCCCGCTGCTTCCAGAGGCAACGGAGCCTTTAGGATCCCGACCAAGAGTTAGGAAGCCGCGCAACACAGCCGCCCCGCCTTCCCCAGAATTGTTTTATTAAAGCCTTCTCTTTCGGAAGGTCGGTGGATCTCCTCCGCAGGGACATTTCGACTTCGATCCCCCCCTCGCCAAAAAAACCCACCCTTCTCCCGTTTCCCCAGGGGGGGGATCGACCCTCCCTCTCCCACCAAACTCGGGAGAAACTCCAGGCAGTTCGCCTCTTTCCAAAGCCCCGCTTTCTTCCCCCACCACCCACCCACCACCTCAATTCATTCCCTTTCCTTTCCTCCCCATTAAAAAAAACAAATCCTGCCCCCCCTCCCCCCCCAAAAAATAAAAATAAAGCGCCACGCGATCGGGGCTCGCGGGAGCCCCCCCCCCCCCGTTCAAAGGTACTCACCCTAATTTGACGTAGAGGACTCCGAAGCAGAGAAACACGTAGAAAATCCACTTGCGGGAGTTTCTGTGCATGTTCTAGGAAGACCGAGGGGGGTTGAGCCATATAAAAGGAAATCGCGCGCCGGGACTTGAGGGGGGGGGGCAGAGAAGCAAAGCCTCGGCCGATTAAATCCCAGGCAGGAGCCTCTGGGGAGCGGCTTCTCCGGCGGCGGCGGCGGACCCGAGTGGAAGCCCCGCCGCAGCCTTCAAGCAGCGCGGGTCCGTGCCAACCATACTGACCTCCCTTCCCCTCCCCTCACGAGCCAGGAGAAGCGCCCCCCCCTCCCCTCCCCTCCCCAAAGTTCAGGGCAAAGGCGGCGGGGGCTGGAGGTTGAAAAGCCGGGGCTGCTGCTGCTTCTGCTGCTCGGTTGGGGAAAACGGCTCTGCAGGTAAACCGCACACCGCGCGTCTCTTTTGCGACCTGGAAAAAAAAAAAAAAAAAAAAAAAGCTCCAGGTAAGGAAAGCTCGCGCGCGCGCGCGCGGCGCCCCCCCCCCCCGCCTCGCGCGCTCCCGCCTCGCACCCCGCGCGCACCCTTCGCCCGCGGACACACCTCGCCTTGTTGGCTCGCTCCCTTTTTTCCCTGCTTTTGGGGCGGGGGTGGGTGGGGGGAAACTGCTCTCCCCCGGCCTCTCGGCTTCCCAGGCTTGAAGGGGCCACAGCTCAGAAGTTGTGGGGGGGGAGGGTTTTGTGGGGGGGGGAATTAACTTTCCCCCCCCCTCAGGCCTTTGAGACTGTGCCAAACAATTTACATTGCAAGGGACCCTTCAGCAAAGAGAGAGCAGGCCCAAGAATTGGTTGGGGGAAAAAATAATATAATTTTATCTATTAATTCCATTTATAATGAGGACCCTGGTTTGTGGGAGCGATAAGCTGACTTTGTATAAAAAACAACACCGCTTGGGGGGGGGCCCGAAAGCCCTACTAAGCAGGTATATACAAAAGTATGAAGGCTATTGCTTAAAAGCATTGTAAGCCGCCCTGGGTCTCCGGAAAAAGGGCGGTATATAAATCGAACCAATAAATAAATAAATAAACAATAAATATAAACAGGAGCTACCCGTCTGGCAGAATAGACTAGAATAGAATTCTTTATTGGCCAAGTGTGATTAGACACACAAGGAATTTATCTTAGGTGCATATACTCTCGGGCTACATGAGGAGAATAAAATGCGTTCATCAAGAGTAAAAAGATAACGCTAAGTAATAGTCAAGGTTACTAATAAGTAATAGTCGAGGTTACTAATAAGCTATCGAATCGTACTAGGAAGCAAATGAAAACAATATAAATGGAAAGATACGAGCTACACACGGTTATAGTCATAAATAGGGAAGAGATTAGATACTAGTAAGGAAGAGAAGAATAATAGTATTATAATACTATTTATAATAGCATTTATAAACAGGAGCTACCCATCTGGCAGAATAGACTAGAATAGAATTCTTTATTGGCCAAGTGTGATTGGACACACAAGGAATTTATTTCAGGTGCATATGCTCTCAGGTACATGAGGAGAATAAAATACGTTCATCGAGAGTAAAAAGATAACGCTGAGTGATAGTCGAGGTTACTAATAAGCTATCGAATTGTACTAGGAAGCAAATAAAAACAATATAAATGGAAAGATACGAGCCACACACGGTTATAGTCATAAGTAGGGAAGAGATTAGATACTAGTAAGGAAGAGGAGAAGAATAGTAATACAGTCTTAGTGAATGATTTGAATTAAGGTTAGTTTATTTAATTAAATTATTTGACCATAAAGTGACTCTGGGGCTCCTCATACAGTTCAAAGCCACAGAAACCAACTACAGTAAATAAGTAGAAAAGGAGCAATGGTGATTAAACAATTAAAACCATAAAAAATAATGCAGGGAAGGAGACTCTTCATATCTGCCCAAAGATAGTAGCTCCACCGAATTTCAGAAAATCATGCATAGCCTTAGGCTGGCTTGTCTCTCACTCACTACTCATTCACTCACTCACTCACACACACACCAATAAACTTGATGGGGCTTGCTCATGAGTAAATGGCCAAAGGTTCAAGCATAATGCCAGGGGAATGGGTAGGAGTTGAAAAATGAATTGCATTTGTTTCTTAAGCAGAGTAGGTTTCTTTATTTATACATTTATAGAGAATTGCCTAGAAGAGAGACAACCCTGACTGCTCTTTAGAAGGCCAGATCCTGAAGATGAAACTCAAATGCTTTGGCCACCTAATGAGAAGGAAGGACTCCCTGGAGAAGAGCCTAATGCTGGGAATGATGGAGGGCAAAAGAAGAAGGGGACGGCAGAGAACGAGGTGGCTGGATGGAGTCACTGAAGCAGTCGGCGTGAGCTTAAATGGACTCCAGAGGATGGTAGAGGACAGGAAGGCCTGGAGGAACATTGTCCATGGGGTCACGATGGCTCAGACACGACTTCACAACTAACAACGACAACAAGAGAATTCCAGGAGATAAGTTCCATTTAACTAACCAGGATTTGTAGTTACAAATTGTGCTGTTATAAAGCACTTCCACATTTCCATATTTGTGTCCAAATTGCATCTTTGGGAGTGAAAGAACAGCACTCCCATGGTTTGCATAGCTATGGTTCAATAAGCCATAGGCTGGCCAAAAATAAGCCACAGATCATGGTTTAACAACCAAATGAATTGTAAGCTAGAGTCATAGTTTGGAAATCCAACTTTTCCAACAGCAACTTATTGTTCAACAAACCGTGATTTAGCATGATATTTATACTCAAACAATAAGCCAAAACCAAATAAATATCAGTGTGGTTTACGGTAGCTAACAGACTCTTAACTAAACCAACTTCCTTTTTTGGAGGCATGTGGGGAGAATTAGAAAGCATGCATGTACTGTAGAAGAGTATCCCCTCCCGCCACAACTGCTGAAGTAATATTGGTTCTAAAAAAGTTTTTCACGGCTTCTCCTGATTAATCAAAGCCTTTTTTTTTAATCATCCAAAAGGATTTTCCTGGAATATTGCAATTTGATAAATTAAAAGACCAAACATTGTGAGTCCAAATTATTATTCTAACCAAAAAATAGCAGTGCAGTGCCGCAATTTAGAATTATGAGATTGCAATCCCAGTTTCCCACTAGTCAGTTCTGAACTATGGAATGAATTATTGTGGTGCATATATGTGGGGAAGACGCACCTGCGGGAGGGCAAAAAAAAAAATCAAGATGGCGGCTACACCCATGTGATCAAAGAGGCCACTCTTTTTTTCATAAGCCCAGTGATACACATTGAAAGAGATAGGGTTTCGACCCCATGGGGCCAGCTCAGGGGTGGGGCTGCTGGGGGTTCGCAGGGGTTCGTGAGAACCTCTAGCTAAGATTCTGTGCAGTTTGGAGAACCCCCAAATTCCACTCCTCGCTGGCCCCACCCACCCCACCCCACCCCTCACAGGAGTCCCCACGTGGCCCGTTTTGGATTCAGGTAAGTGCAGGGTGCATGCAGAGGCTCGGGGAGGACGAAAAACAGGCCTACCAGAAGTTTGGGAAGGCTAGAAATGGTGCCGTTTCCAGCCTCCAGAGGGCCTCCGGAGCCTGGGGAGGCCATTTTCGCTCTCCTGGAAGTTTGAGGAAAGCCTCTGGAGCCCGGGGAGGGCAAAAACACCACCCCACCCCCCGCTGTGGTGCAGAAGGCCAACTAGACCACACCCACCATGGCCACACCCACCCAGCAACTGGGCAGAGAACTCCTTGCTAAAATATTTCAAACCCACCCCTGGGTCTCCTGCTATTTGGACTTTGGAAACTTCTTTATGGATGTGTCTACTGGTCCACCTACTAACCGTTCTGTTCTTCTACAGGTAATCCTCGACTTACGACCACAGCGGAGACATTATTATAAGTGAGACATTTGTTAAGTGAGTTTTGCCTCATTTTATGATCTTTCCTGCCCACAGCTGCTAAGTGAATCACTGCCGTTGATAAGTTGGTAACCCGGTTGTTAAGTGAATCTGGTTTCCTCGTTGTCTTTGCTTGTCAGAAGGTCGCAAAAGGGGATTGCGTGACCTTGGGACACAGCAACGGTCATAAGTATGAGCCAGTTTGCCAAGCATCTGAACTCTGATCGCACGATCATGGGGATGCTGAAAAACTGTGAAAAACAGTCACAAGTCACATTTTTCAGGGCTGTTGTAACTTTAAACAGTCACTAAAGGAACTGTTGAAAGTCGAGGACTTCCTGTATTATAATTATATACACAACAACGTGAAGTCCATACCATTTCTTTATCTGGTGTTAGCCTCCATATGCATTGAGTTCTTCCCAAGAATCTAGGATGCCGTAATATATTGGTATTGTGGCCTTTTGCAATTGGCACATGGACATTTTGTCAATGCAAAGATTCTCTAAGGGCTGTCCAAGATTTTTTTTTAGTATGGTACCCAGTGTACCTTATAACCTTTGGGGCCATTTTGGCTAGTTTATGTTACAATCTTTCAACTTCAGTGTTCAATTCTTGATACTTTGTGATCTTCATCAAATGTTGTATCTTATGATTCATGATGAACGTATTTATGATGACTAGGATCATGATTTATCACTTACATCTTTTATGTACACTGAAAGCATATGCACCGAAGGCAAATTCCTTGTGTGTCCAATCACACTTGGCCAATAAACAAGTCTAGTCTAGTCTAGTCTATTTCTATTCTATTCTATTCTATTCTATTCTATTCTATTCTATTCTATTCTATTCTATTCTATTCTATTCTATCCTATCCTATCCTATCCTATCCTATCCTGCCCTATTCTATTCCATGTTTTCTAGTCTAGTCTGTTTCTATTCTATTCTATTCTATCCTACCCTACCCTACCCTACCCTACCCTTTTCTATTCCATGTTTTCTAGTCTAGTCTAGTCTAGTTTTTCTATTCTACCCTACCCTACCCTACCCTACCCTACCCTACCCTACCCTACCCTATTCTATTCTATTCTATTCTACCCTACCTACCCCATTCTATTCCATGTTTTCTATTCTATTCTATTCTATTCTACCCTACCTACCCTACCCTACCCTACCCTACCCTACCCTACCCTACCCTACCCTACCCTACCCTACCCTACTCTACTCTACTCTACTCTACTCTACTCTACTCTACTCTACTCTACTCTATTCTCCTCTGGTACTGCCACATCAACTATCCACACTTTCATCTTTTCAACCACAGTTAAATCTGGCTCGTCATGTATTCAGAAATCCCACAATATTTTAACCTGCTCGTTTTCGACTACTTTTTCAACTGTGCAGTATGTTCCCACCTATTTTTCATTACTGGCACATGGTCATTATTGTTACAGATGTTCCAGTGAACATCTGGTGGGGGGGTGGGGGACTGTGTTATGTCAAGTTGTTTGCAATCAGTTTATGCAATCTTCTTGCCCCAGCTGGAGTATACCTTCTACCAGTTGTTTTGCCCTTGGAACCGTTTGATGATTGCTGTTAACGGCCTTCTTCACAAGATGACAGCGAATAAGATAAGCAATTCTATTTCACATGTCCTCTCCCCACTTCCATCTTCAGGCCCCACCGAGAAATGGGCCTGTCTGCTTCTTCCTAATAAAAGGTTTAAAACCATCTGCTTTCTCGATTAACCAGGAAGCATCTTATCAATCAGCCAAAGTGGTTATAAGGTGCAATCATCCCTTCTTTGCAAGCCACCCAATGGCAATGTGTAAATAGAGTTGATGCTAATAAAGATAGTTCCCTACTCCGGCTTTCTTTTTAATCTTCCAGGGATGCCTCGTGAGGTGGCTGTTCAGAGCTAAGTGTGAATAGTGATTTAAAATAAAATAAAAAAAACCTGGAGCCAAGCGACTGCTCATTATTTACCCCCAAGATGGGCTGCCCCATCAAGCTTAACTTCAGGGCATAAGTGACCATAGCAAAGAGGTTGATCTGCTTTCCTCCAGACAGATTTAAGTCGCAATCGGAAACATTAATCAGGGAAGAAACCTACCCTCTTCCCAGACACTGGGAAGACGAAGGAGTTAAAGCTTCCTTCACAGAGCATTTTCTTTGCTTTCAAGTCTCTCTAGGAGGAAGAGAGCAGGGCTGGGGGGGTCGCAGGGGTTCAGGAGAACCTCTAGCTAAGATTCTGTGTAGTTCAGAGGACCCCCAAATCCCACTCCTGGCTGGCCCACCCAGCCCCTCCCAGGGGTCCCCACACGGCCTGTTTTGGATGCGAGTAAGTGCCTGGTGCGTGCAGAGGCTCAGGGAGCGCGAAAAACAGGCCTACCAGAAGACGGCCTCTGGAGCCTGGGGAGACCATTTTCGCCCTCCCGGAGGCTCGAAGAAAGACTCCGGAGCCTGGGGAGGGCAAAAATGCCCTCCCCGCCGTGGTGCAGGAGGCTGACTAGGCCACGCCCACCATGGCCACGCCCCCCCAGCAACCAGGCAGAGAATCCCTTGCTAAAATTTTTGAAGCCCAATCCTGCCCCATAGTTGTTGGTGAACTTCCCCAGGATCAGATAGAGGAAATTGGCGGCCACATTTATGGAAGCAAATCACACCTAGTTATATGATTTTGTAGATTGTTGAATCCATACACAGAAGCGCCTTGCCTCAAATGGAAGAGAGAATCCTGGATCTTTATACCTGGAATATTTCAGCGCTGAAAGTAGGGATTATGATTATCCGGGGAGATTATCACATCAGAGGTGTCTGCCCCACCTCTCCCCTGCAGCCCTGACTTTCTCCCCACCCATTTTTAATCTCATATTACTGTATCTTCATTATTTATTCCACTGTTTCTTTTTATTATTTCATTACCTGATACTGTTATGTTTTCTCTTTCTTTGTTTTTTACTGTTATAAGCCATCCAGGGTAGCCCCACAACAAGAGAGGCAGCAAATAAAATTAACAAATAAGTAACAAATAAATTATTCATTGAAGCTTATGTTCATAGAACAGAGGTTTTGAGTGTAAATTCTTCTAAGCCAGGGAAATAGGCAGGAGTGGGATTCAGCCGGTTCAGACCGGTTCGGGCGAACCGAATGTTAATTTTAATCTGGTTCGCCTGAACCAGGTGTTCCAAGGACTGACTGACCCCTCCCAAGAGTCTCCATGCGGCCTGTTTTGGATGCAAGTACAAGGACCGTGCGGAGGCTCTGGGAGGGTAAAAAACGGACCTACCAGAAGTCCGGAAACGGGCCCATTTCTGGCCTCCGGAGGGGCTCCAGTGCCTGGGGGAGGCCATTTTCGCCCTCCTGGAGGCTCTAGGAAAGCCTCCAGAGCCTCAGGAGGGCGAAAACACCTCCCCCCCGCCATGATGCAGGAGATCAAGTAGGACACGCCCCTATGGCCACGCCCACCCAGCAACCAGGCAGCAAACCGGTTGTTAAATTTTTCAATCCCATCACTGGAAATAGGTATTCAGCTGATTACATTCTATGATATATGAAGAACATCTGAAGAACTAAGTAACAGTAATATATCCTGATAGATGATTTCCACCGGAGTTTCTACAGCCTGTTTCTTATATTCCTTGGTTCCCCTACTCAGCTTACATCATTTCTAATCGGCTTCTGCCATCCTGTCTCGGGTGTATTGTAAGGATGTGCATGACTGAAGCATACACAGCTGAGGTCAAAGGGAATATATATCCATCAGATTAATGCTCATTTGCAGGGAAGGTTTTTGAAATGAAAACATGAAATTAAAAATCCATTTGGATTGGCTTGGCGAAAGAAGAAAGTTTCACTTTCAGAGCTCTAGTCTAGATCATTGTTTCACAACGTTGGCAATTTGAAGATGTGTGAACTTCAACTCCCAGAATTCCCCAGCCAGGTAGGGAATTCTGGGAGTTGAAGTCCACACATCTTCAATTTGACAAAACTGAGAAATGCAGATTATGGTCACATCTCTGCTTCTATGTTTTGCTTGCTTCTGTGATTCTTTAGTCTTTTAGCCCCACTTTTTTTTCTTTTTCTGATTAGGCACTTAACTTCCTCCTGGAGTTGCTACCTGGATAAATTACAACTAACCAAGAGTCCCTTAGCTACAATGTCCTGGAAAGTCTTTTATTTGCCCCAGGGTTGTTCTGCAAGGTATGGTTTTTAAAAAGTTTAAAAAGTGACCATGATAGTGCAAACAAACATGGTGCTTTGAACACACCATCCACCATTTTGAATTTTTTTGACCACTTCTTGTGAACATCGATGGTTTGTTTGTTCTCTACTAGCCTTTCTGGCTGCAGAATGCCCATTTTTCCATGCCTTTTCCATGCGCAAAGAACATGATCTGTGGTCATGAAAGATTTCCGCAAGAGAGTTAAAAAAAGAAAAAGAAAGTTAAAATGACAGCTGAAATCCTGAAATCCCTAGTCCCAAACCCAACATAGTTTTTTAAGTGTGCAAAACGTGCTTGCTTGTTTTTTTTTTTTGAAAAGTTTTTTTTTTATTTTTTTAAAACATACACATAAAACACATCTTTTCCAAAACGAAGCTTTGATCCGGTCACAAGTTAAAACATATCACTATCAAAATCTTAATTTTCAATTGACACAACTTTATATTTTACTCAGTTATTTCCCTAAATTCTATCTATTTAACTATGCCATTATCCCAAAAACCCGTTACTTAAATCTTAAAACCAAATATCATTCCATTTTTCTCTTTTTATTTTCTCATTTTATTTTTACTGTTGAACTCAGCATTGTCTCTTTGTTTCTGTTGTTAAATCCAACTCATTCATTTCATTTTTACTATTAATCTCATCATACTCCTCCTTATTTTGGCTGTCCTACCCAGCATAATTTTTTGGCAACAAAAATGGATATGCTGTGTAACAGCCAAAAAACAAAAATGATTATGCTGGGTAGGACAGCAAAATAAAGAGGATTTTGCTGAGAGTAGTAGTAAGAATGAAATGATTATGCTGGGTTTAACAACAAAGATAATGATATTGATGTTGGGTTTAACAGTAAAAATAAAATGACTATGCTTAGATTAACAACGTATTTGCTTGTTGACCTCACCATCCCTGAACCATTTCACTCCTAAAGTGGATGCAAACCATTGAACAAAATCAGTTAATGGAATCATGGAGTCTGTTCGGTATATTGGCTTGATTCAATCTGCCAAACCATTTGACTCAAAATCTTCATTGGCATAATCCATTTAGGTCAATTCAGTTCAGTCGGGATTCGTATTGGGCCAAGCAGTTCAAATCAGTTGGGGGGTGGGGTTGGGGTGGGAAAGGGGTGTTTTTGGACATGCACCAGAGCAAAGGAACTTTTGAATCGGATCAATTCCATGTGACTGTTTGAACGGGCTTCAGTTGTTGACTTTGACAATCAATTCAGAATCAGGATTCTCCAAAGGAAATATTCATACAACCTACACACACACATTTAACACTAAGATTGCTGGGAGAAATATCAACAACCTCAGATATCTTGTCTTTCTTTGTCTTTGTCTTTATTGAATTTCTATACCGCCCTACTCCCGAAGGACTCAGGGCGGTGTACAGCCATGAAATAAAACACATAAATATACAAAATTTAAAATCGAATAAAATAAATTAAATAAATTTGGCTGAATTTATACCCATAATTTAAAATACCCATAATTTTAAAATACAATTAAAAATTTAAAATTTTCATTTAAAAGGGAGAAAATTTAGGCGAGGCCCGCTTGATGAAATAAAAGCGTCTTCAACTCGCGGCGGAAGGTGCGCAGATCCGGGATCCTCCGTATCTCTGGGGGGAGCTCATTCCAGATCGTCGGTGCCCCCACAGAGAAGGCTCTCCCCCTAGGGGCTGACAGCCGACATTGTTTGGCTGACGGCACCTGGAGGAGCCCTTCTCTGTGGGAGCGTACTGGTCGGTGGGAGGCTGTTGGTGGTAGTAGGCGGTCCCGTAGATAACCAGGTCCTAAGCCATGGAGTGCTTTAAAGGTGGTAACCAGAACCTTGAAGCGCACCCGGAAGACCACCGGGAGCCAGTGCAGCTCGCGCAGGAGAGGTGTTACATGGGAGCTCCATATTGCTCCCATAACCACCCGCGCGGCGGCACTCTGCGCCAGTTGGAGCCTCCGGGTGCACCTCAAGGGGAGCCCCATGTAGAGAGCATTACAATAGTCCAGATGAGAGGTGACGAGGGCATGAGTGACTGTGCGTAACGAGTCCCGATCTAGAAAGGGACGTAACTGGCGAATCAGGCGAACCTGATGAAAAATCCTCCCGGTCACGGCCATCAAGTGCTCTTCTAAAGACAGCCGTGAATCCAGGAGGACGCCCAAGTTACGAACCCTTTCCGTGGGGGCCAATGATTCGCCCCCAATAGCCAGCGATGGCGCCAGCTGACTATATCGGGACGTCGGAAACCACAGCCACTCGGTCTTGGATGGGTTGAGCCTGAGCCCGTTTCTCCCCATCCAGATCCGTACGGCCTCCAGGCACTGGGACATCACTTCAAGGGCATCGTTGGGGTGATCCGGGGTGGAGATGTACAGCTGAGTGTCGTCAGCGTACAGATGGTACTTCACCCCGAAACCACGGATGATCTCGCCCAGCGGCTTTACATAAATGTTGAACAGGAGGGGCGAGAGAACCGATCCCTGCGGCACCCCACAAATAAGGGGCCTCGGGGTCGATCTCTGCCCCCCTGTCAACACAGACTGCACAGATATGCAGATGATACCACTCTAATGGCAGAAAGCAAAGAGGAACTAAAGAGACTCTTGATGCGGGCGAAGAAGAAGGGTGCAAAAGTTGGCTTGAAACTCAACATTAAGAAAACTAAGATCAGGGAATCCGGCCATCTCAATTCCTGGCAAATAGATGGGGAAGAAATGGAGGTAGTGACAGATTTTATTTTCCTGGGCTCCAAGATCACCGCAGATGGAGACTGCAGCCAAGAAATTAAAAAACGCTTGGTCCTGGGGAAGAAAAGTATGGCAAATCTAGACAGCATACTAAAAAGCAGAGACATCACCCTGCCAACAAAAGTGTGTATAGTCAAGGCTATGGTTTTCCCAGTTGCAATGTATGGCTGTGAAAGTTGGACCATAAGAAAGGCCGAGCGCCAAAGAATCGAGGCCTTTGAACTCTGGTGCTGGAGAAGACTCCTGCGAGTTCCTTGGACTGCAAGGCGATCAGACCGGTCAGTCCTAGAGGAGATCAACCCTGACTGCTCTTTAGAAGGCCAGATCCTGAAGAGGAAACTCAAATATTTTGGCCACCTAATAAGAAGGAAGGACTCACTGGAGAAGAGCCTAATGCTGGGAACGATTGAGGGCAAAAGGAGAAGGGGACGACAGAGAACAAGGTGGCTGGATGGAATCACTGAAGCAGTCGGCGTGAGCTTAAATGGTCTCTAGGGGATGGTAGAGGACAGGAAGGCCTGGAGGAACGTTGTCCATGGGGTCGCAATGGGTCAGACACAACTGAACTATATGTACATATTGTTGAATCCATGGGCAATTCTTCAAAGAGGCATTTTGCTGGAATAAAAATCCATGCAAAACGACTCCTTGAATCTGCTTCAAGAGGCAGGACAACCCTCCCTGCCTGTCCGGGTGAACAAAATATAGTAGAGGCTTCGCTTTGCTTCTTTCCTTTCTTCCCCTCCGGGAAAGTGCCAAGGAGGCCTCTGAAGAGGGAAGAAGCCAAGCCACACCAACCCCAGTGCCTCAGCCATAAGAAATGCTGCTAATCCTGCAAAGGCTTGTGATGGGAGCAGAGCTCTGCAGCATTTCTTCGGTTCCTCTTTACAGGCGCTGGAGGTTTAGCCCCAGATTTGCTCAAGGCTTTCTTATCAGGTTGGAAGAAACCATCTTTCACCCTGGAATTTTCAATACAAGCATTACTCATTGCCCCCGGGGAACTTTGTGCCTTCAAAATCTTCCACTTCAATGAAATCGGATATGATAGTAGAAACTCAGATTCTGGGCATGCTCTTACAAGTGATTATTATTTCTTCTTCTTCTTCTTCTTCTTCTTCTTCTTCTTCTTCTTCTTCTTCTTCTTCTTCTTCTTCTTCTTCTCCTCCTCCTCCTCCTCCTCCTCCTCCTCCTCCTCCTCCTCCTCCTCTTTCTTCTTCTTCTTCTCCTCTTCCTCCTTTTCTTTCTCCTCCTCCTCCTCCTCCTTTTCTTTCTTTCTTTCTTTCTTTCTTCTTCTTCTTCTTCTTCTTCTTCTTCTCCTCCTCCTCTTCCTCCTCCTCCTCCCCCTTTTCTTTCTCCTCCTCCTCCTCCCCATTTTCTTTCTTTCTTTCCTTCTTCTTCTTCTCCTTCTTCTTCTTCTTCTTTTTCTTCTTCTTCTTCTTCTTCTTCTTCTTCTTCTTCTTCTTCTTCTTCTTCTTCTTCTTCTCCTCCTCCTCTTCCTCCTCCTCCCTTTTTTCTTTCTTTCTTTCTTTCTTTCTTTCTTTTCTTCTTCTTCTTCTTCTTCTTCTTCTTCTTCTTCTTCTTCTTCTTCTTGGAAGAAGCCACAGAAAAAAAAAGATTGTTCAACTTTCCTCCTATTAAAATACGAACAAACGTTAAAGATTTGAATTATACCAACCGTAAAGCCAGGTGGTGGAGCCCTGACTTGGACTATTCCATTGAGAATATAGGTAAAAAATCTATTTCAATGGGAAAACATCTTGCAAGGGAGAAGAAGTTAGAACAATTAACCAGTGGAGCAACTTGCCTCCAGAAGTTGTGAGTGCTCCAACACTGGACGTTTTTAAGAAGATGTTGGATAATCATTTGTCTGAAGTGGTGTAGGATTTCCTGCCTAAGCAGGGGTTTGGACTAGAAGACCTCCAAGGTCCCTTCCAACTCTGTTATTCTATATAACTTCTATATAAGTGTATCTCAGACTTCATTGAGCAAAGCTAGTTTTTGTGGTTTGGAGTCCATTGTTTCAGTAGAATTAGCTCAGTGCCTCACAATGTGTGGTGTTATAGTACTTCAATGGGTAAGCGCTAGATCAGTCTTTCTCCTTGGCAACTTTAGAACCTGTGGACTTCAATTCCCAGAATCCCCCAGCCAGCATGGGGAAATCCATAGGTCTTAAAGTTGCCATGGTTGAGAAACTCCGATCTAGACTTTCATTTCCAGATGCTCTGCTGTATTTCCAGAATTATTCTGCTTGCATTGACATGTCTGAGATGCTCAGCCCGAGAATGAGAGGGTTTTTTAACTTGGAACTCCAGAGAAAATTTCACCTGGATTTTTGAAATAAATGCATTTATTATGCACATACATTCCGTGCCTGAATCTGTAAGAGACTGCTACAGGATCAGCAGCAAAACTGACCTCAGTGCTCAGTTAGATTTCACACACACAGTATTTGTACGTACGTACTTACTTACTTATATTTCCTATTTGTTAACCACCCATCTTCCTCAGAGAGAAACTCTGGGCAGTGAGAGAAGATTTCTGGTTCTCTATTAGAAGAGAATATGTAGGAAATCTCCTGTTCACCTTCATTTGAAATGAGGAAATACAATGTGTCTGCTCAATATTGATTTGACAGAAAAGTAGCAGGTTCTTCCTTCCAGATTGTAAAAATACTAACAAATGCAGCTCATTAACTGGATTGTAAATTGGAGTCAACGTCAGTATTCTCAAATATGTCATTTAGAAGGAATACGGCCACAACATCTGTATAATAGAGTAGGAAAGTATAGGTAATCATATCTATCATATTAATAGATGTTTTCACCAATGGTGGGTTGCTCCCGGTTCGGTCCAGTTTTTGCGAACCGGTAGTAATGGTGTTGGGAGGCTCCACCCACCCACCCGGATGTCATCATGGATGATCTGCACATGCGCAGAAGCAAGCGTGCTCCCGTTGCGAACCAGTAGTAAAGGTAAGTGGTTTTCACCCTGACTGATCCAGTCCTAAGGCAAACAAAGAATTATAACAAAGAAATACAAGAAAACGAAGAAAATAAACCTTTTTAGTTCCATGCATGTCATTGGAAGAGCCTTGGTGGCGCAGCAGATTAAAGTGCTGTTAAGTAACACCAGCTGCCTGCAATTACTGCAAGTTCG
The DNA here is from genome assembly GCF_059756535.1 of Pantherophis guttatus. Taxonomy (NCBI): domain Eukaryota; kingdom Metazoa; phylum Chordata; class Lepidosauria; order Squamata; family Colubridae; genus Pantherophis; species Pantherophis guttatus. The sequence goes on from NC_142069.1 coordinate 81,171,228, forward strand.
AATCTCACCAGGCTCAAGGTTGACTCAGCCTTCCATCCTTTCGAGGTAGATAAAATGAGGACCCGGATTGTGGGGGCAATAAGATGACTTCGTATAAAAAAGAACACTGCTTAGAGGGGGGCCTGAAAGCCCTACTAAGCAGGTATATACAAAAGTATGAAGGCTATTGCTTAACGCATTGTAAGACAGCCTGAGTCTCCGGAGAAGGGCGGCATATAAATTGAACCAATAAATAAATATATAATTAAATTGTGTGATAACTATGGGGTGCTACTAATTGAGAAGTATTGTACGGGACAATTGATCCCAAATTAATGATAGGATGAGTTTTTCTGATTTTCATTTTTACCAATTAGATTTTGGGGCAACGATGGTTTTGCAGTCAGAGATCCTGTTGACAAAAGTCAGTTTAAGAAATTTTTATCCAGTGGGAACCAGAGTTCCCATTGCAGGAAGCAGGAAGTCTGCTATTCACATTGTATTAATTCTTGCTAGCATATACTGTAGGTATGAATTTGAAGAAGTGAAGAAATGCATGGTAAATTGTGATTAGGATGTAGAAGTCAGCTATTGCAGCCCTGTTAATATTTGAATAAAGTAATATTGGCAGAAATGAGTACATAACATTGATTTGATGCAATATTTAATACAATACAGGGAATATTTTCAGCTGTGGTGGAACTGTCCAAACTTGCAGCAGGGAGGGGCTAAAAAAAACCCCATTAATAAATGATTTTTTTTAAATTGCAGGACACAAACTCACAGTACAATAGCTAAGGCGTAGCAGAAGAAATTACATTAATCCAAAACAACAACTTTCTAAACACTCCAAAATATATTTGTAAAAATAGTTATCAAATCATGGTTGCTGAAGGGACACGGATGAGTTTTGCAAAGGAAGAGTTTTGCCAATAGCCAAGGGAGCAAAGTCTCCCCCCTCTCAAAGAATTTTAGGTTAAGGTGGAGACGCCAATCAGCCAGAAAGATCTAGTTGTTTCAGACTTTGTTTTCCTTTTTTCGCTCCTGCATTTTTCTTTTTGTGATGCATCTTAGTTATCAGTTGGCCTGTGGGCAGACCCTGTTTTAACATTTGTGCCAGACTGAGGCAAAAATCGCTTAAGAATGACAATTGGCCAGCCTGAGTGATCTAGTATTCAACCCTTCACTTTCTTAAGTTTATATCATGAATACGATCAAGATATGCAACATTTACAAGATATGCAACAATACGATCAAGATATGCAACAAGAGCCTTGGTGGTGCAGTGGACTAAACTGCTGTTGTTAAAGTAGTACTTAGCTGCCAGCTGCCTGCAATTACTGCGAGTTCAATTCTCACCAGGCTCAAGGTTGACTCAGCCTTCCATCCTTCCGAGGTAGGTAAAATGAGGACCCGGATTGTGGGGGCAATAAGCTGACTTTGTATAAAATAGAACACCGCTTGGGGGGGCAAAAAAGCCCTACTAAGCAGGTATATACAAAAGTATGAAGGCTATTGCTTAATGCATTGTAAGCCGCCTTGAGTCTCCGGAGAAGGGCGGCATATATAAATCAAACTAATAAAATAAATAAATAAAATAATACATAGATAGCTGCTTTTACTTACATATCTTCATTTTGTACTCTGAATTGCTTCCATTGAAGATAACTTTTTAACCAACAAATACAACTGCAGAGATTATAGAAGAAGTAAATTATTTAGATCCTTTTCGATCAGGTGTCGGAGCAAACCAGGGGAGGATCTTCACTGGGATCTGGAAAGGGGAAGCATGCCCCCTTGGTCCCTTACATTTCTGGATTTCCTGCAAGGGATGTGGGGCACTGTTTTATAGTGGTTCTGCTACTTCCTGATTCCCTACAGCCATTCAGAGAGGTCATCTATTTATTCAGGTTGAGTTAACTTCAACTACTCATCTTCACCCTGGATAGGGGTCAGCAACCTGTGGCTCTGGAGCCGCATGCAGCTCTTTGGGCCATCTGCTGTGGCTCCCTGTCAGGTGATCCCACCACTGGCTGGCCCACCCCTCGCCCTCCCCTCCCAGTCACTCCTCACCTGGCCTGAGAAAGTAAGGGTGACGGTGAGGGATGGAGAAGCAGCCAGGTCAGACAGAGAGATACAGAGAGAGAGGGAGAAGGGGGGAGAAGGAGGGGGAAGAGAGAGATGTCAAAAAGAGGAGGAGCCTTGGTGGAGCAGCGGACTAAAGTGCTATTAAGTAGCACTTAGCTGCCAGCTGCCTGCAATTACTGTGAGTTCAAATCTCACCAGGCTCAAGGTTGACTCAGCCTTCCATCCTTCTGAGGTAGGTAAAATGAGGACCTGGTTTGTGGGGGCAATAAACTGACTTTGTATAAAATAGAACACCGCTCAGGGGGGCCCAAAAAGCCCTACTAAGCAGGTATATACAAAACTATGAAGGCTATTGCTTAACGCATTGTAAGCCGCCCTGAGTCTCCGGAGAACGGCGGCATATAAATCGAACCAATAAATAAATATACAAGATTTTGTGCTTCCCGGTGTTTTTTAACACCTCTGCCCTAATGACCGGCTGGGTAGGCATGGCTAGGGAGGGTCATGTGACTGGTAGAAGTGAGTGACATGGAGTTGGCCACGCCCACCCAGGTTTTGTGGCTCCCGGTGTTTTCTTTTCTGTGGGAAATGGGTCTAAATGGCTCTTTGAGTATTTAAGGTTGCAGAGCCCTGCCCTGGGTGAAGCCAAGAATGTTGGGAGCCAAGAAGAAGCCAGGTGAAGTCCAGAAATTGTACGATGCTTGGTCTGTTTTTTGATCATGACTCTGGAAGGGCAGATCTTTGACTTGAGAGTTCCATTAGAGTCTAGATTCACAACTTGGGGGTCCCCCTAGGACCTAGAGTCACAGATAATAGGTAAGCTGATGAGGTAGTGGAAATGGGGGGACTTTGCTCACTTCTGCCTGCTGTAACAGCTGTGTTTTTTCTGAAGAAAGTTTCTGGTTATTATTTCGTACGGCATAACAGTATACAGCATTAGTGCATAAACCAGCTAGCTCTAGAGGGACAATCCGATCAACGTACATTGTCCCTCCTGTGTAGAGATCTCTAGGGAGATCAGATCATTTCTATGTGAACCATCTCCTTCAGGATTCAAATCCAGCCTCCACTCGTGCAGTAGCAAAATTTTGTGCTGCTGCAATGATAATATACACAGAAGCGACCCAGCAATAAAACCCAGTTAATAGAAGCCATCATTCAATCTTGGTTTCACATTATAACAGCTGCAGAACTAAAAGACTTGGCTCCCTCCATGGGAAGACGTTGTAATAATGCCATAATTCATGCTAAAAGTTACCCAACGAAGTATTAACTGATATGGTGATCATTTTTCTATGGTGATCATTTTTGTATATCTTGTTTTTTCTATGGTGATCATTTTTGTATATCTCGTTTTTTCTATGTGTTTCACTTTTCTTCTTTATACTGTAACTGCTATTCTAATAGCAAATCCTTCATAAAAGTTATCGCATTACATTCTTGATTCAATTATCTTTCCATTGATATATAATTTTATGGTACTACTCCAAAAAAGAAAAGTGGTGTCATTAGCTAGTTTTAGAAAATACACTTTTCCCAAAAGGTTTCCACAATTTTGGCTATTACTGTAGAGGGGGAAAATAACCAGCTAAAGAATTAAAGACCATTATTCATAGGAATACTTTGCTTAGTTATTTTCCAGTTATGTATATTTGGTTGCATACTTTTATTGTATTGATTTTATTGATGTTGGATGAGACAGGGAGTTGTTTGATTTATTTTTATTTATTTTATTTGTAGTTGCTGGTATGTGGCTGCACCCGCTCCTCCTCTCTGACCCTGGTTGTGTTTCCTGATTTTTATCGCTTGTTTTGTCATTTGGTGTTGCTGAACATTGACGGAATAAATAAATACATTTAAATTTTGACAAAAACAGCCTATGAAATATGTATCAAAATATAAAACACCAGAACAGTAAATTATTTTGGCCATATATTTAGATCGCTCAGGATGATGTATTTCACGCAGGGATCCAGGGAATCTTCTGAGGGGCCATTCCGTTGCAATACAAAGTAAAGTTTGTGGCACGTTGGTCAACCTTAGTAAGCGGGTTTGTTCCTGATTAGGGCTTGAAAGGGAGACCACAAGGAGATCTCAGCCTGCTAGAACAGACTAACAAAAAAACCCACAATATTCTGAAAGAAGGTTATACTTCCTTAATTCTGCTGGTACGCCTCCATGGGTATGGTCACCAGGAATCTGACATATGCAGACATGAGGGGTCTCCCCATTCACATGGGAAATTGAATGCTCCGCAGTTATGATCCCATCCCTCTGGAACAGACTCCTCAGAGATCCATTTTTGCCAAAGCTGAGGAAACATGTTGAAGCATCCTTTGAATAGCTAAAATCATTGTTGGCTCGGTGTCCTGATAATACAAGTAGTCTTGACTTATGAGCACAATTTGAACCAGGGGTCAAATGCTCTGAAGTCTGCTACCGGTTCGCTTCGCTACCGGTTCGCTTCATGCGTGCATGCGCAGTGCGCACCAAATGTGTGCTTTGCGCGCATGTGCACTGCAGGTGCTACCGCACAGCGCTGAAAAAGGAGGATTAAGAAGCCTTTTCTAAGGTAAGTAGAACAGTGAAGGCAGGTAACAGCTGTGCCACAAGATTTAGATTCACTAGAAAGCAGGATTTTCTGCTTTCTAGCGAATATAAATCACGCGGCACAGCTGATTGTCGGAAATACCAGTACTCCCGAACCGGTAGCATTTTTTTTACTACCAGTTCACCTGAACCTGTAGCTTTTATTACTACCAGTTCGGGCAAACCGGTCTGAACCGGTAGCATTTCACCCCTGATTTGAACCCAGCATTTTTGTTTGACACTGCAACTGTCATAAGTATGAATCAACTGCCAGGCATCCGAATTTTGATGATATTATCATGGGGATGCTACAACGGTCGTAACTGTGAAAAATGGTCATAAATCACTTGTAACTTTGAAAGGTCACTAAATAAATGATTGTAAATCCAGGATTACCTGTATTAATTTTTAAGGACAGACTTAAACAGCAGCATAATCGGGATGGCTATGCTGCTGTGTTAAACTGTTGCAAACAATTGTGTATAATAAGGTGGTACACAATTCGCTGAAGAAGTGAACTGAAACAACACAGCAAATGTATACCATTCATTACTGATGTCCATTTCTTCCTCCCCTATTTCTCCAGGTACTGCAATTGATATAATAATATGTAATATTTGCTGTAAGAGTAATTTGATATAATAACAATGATCATTACCAAGTAAAAGAACAGAAGAGACCGACTTGAGGGCAAAAATGCCAAGCACTTGCTAAAAGGCATAAACAAAAAGGCATAAACAAGATGTTGGTTATTATCTTTAAAGCCCTACATGGCTCAGGGCCAGGTTATTTTCCAGACCGCCTTCTACCGCATAGCTCCCAGCGACCGGTAAGATCCCACAGAATTGGTCTCCTCAGGCTCCCATCAGCTAAACAATGCCGGCTGGCGGGCCCGCGGGAGAGAGCCTTCTCTGTGGCTGCCCCGGCTCTCTGGAACCAGTTACCTCCTGAGATCCGGACCATCCCCACCCTATTGGCCTTCCGAAAAGCGGTGAAGACTTTTCCGGCAGGCCTGGAGCCGTTGATCTCGCTGCTGCGATTTGGCGAGATCCGGCCATGAATGGTGTGAATGGGTTTTAATTTTTTAATGGTTTAACTTTTAATGTTTTATAAATGGTTTTTAAATGCATTGTAAGCCGCCTTGAGTCTTCGGAGAAAGGCGGCATACAACTTGAACAAATAAATACATAAATAAATAAATAAATAAATAAATAAATAAATAAATAAATAAATAAATACTGTGCTGTACACTACACTATATTAGTTCTGTTTGCCTCATGCCTCCCCAGACTGTTTTGCAAATAGCCACTAGAAAGGTAAAAATGCCCATATAATTAAAGAAGTATAACCTTCTTTCAGAATGTTTTGGTTTTTGTTAGTCTATTCCAGCAGGCTGAGATCTCCTTGTGGTCTCCCTTTCAAGTCCTAATCAGGAGCAAACCTGCTGACTTACGTTGACCAAGATCCGTCAAGTGCCTTTAGGTGACTGGCAACTTTAAGATGTGCAGCTTTCAACTCCCACAATTCCCCAGTCAACAAAATGCTGCCTGGGGATTTCTAGGAGTAGAAGTCCAGATCGGGGGGGCGGGTGTTCTACTTACCTTTACTATTGGTTCACAACGGGGCTGCGCGCATGCACAGAAGCATCCTGATGACGTTGGGGTCAGTGGGTGGATCCTCCCGCCGGTTTTACTACCGGTTCTTGCGAACCGGTCTGAACCGGGAGCAACCCGCCACTGGGCCAGATACCTTAAAGTTGCCAATGCTTTAGATTATGTCGATAGCTTCTTTTACATTTCCTTTTCTTTCAGTTGAGTCCCTTACCTACCAACCATCTTTAACGCATCTTAGCATCTTAGTCCAAAAAGGTAGCATTTCACAGCGGGTTTTTGGAAAACACACATTTGTTTTTCTGTCCCAGCAGGGATTTTATTTTATTTTATTTTATTTTACTGAACATGTGAGTGTTTCTTATTTAGTGTTATGAAGTTGTCATGTTATTGCATTTTGCTTTATCCTCATTCTGGTTACAGGCCCTGGGATTTTGGGCTACAGGCAGAATTGTTTAGAAGGGCAGGTTTCCCATTCTGGCCCCAAAAAGTGACTAAGATGCTTCCAATAAAGCTGCAATAAAGAACATTTCTCTTACAATTCAATTGCAACGCAGTCGGGGAGTGGGAGAAATTGCAGCTGAGAATATCGCCCCTTAGTAGACATAGACTCAGCAAATCAAGCCTCCGATGGGTGACCACTGGGGCAATGCTGCCATCTAGCGGAGAGAAATAAGAACAAACTGGCATTCCCTTTCCTCCGTGAAAAGCAGTGTTTTTTTTCTCCCCAGTACCGTTCAAATCGAGGAATTTGCAGAAGGGGTCAAAATAGCGAAGATGGTGGCCACCAGGATTTGAATTGTATGATCTTGGCCACTATCGTGATGTCCTTGAATCCCTCCCTACCAGGACACCCTTGAAATCTGCCAAAAAATATTTCCCACCTAGTTGTACCAGTAAGATATTCTTTGCTTGATCTAACACAGCCTGGTTAGTAATACCAATGGCAAAACAACCACAGGGAAATGTAAAACAGCATGGAAGAGCAAGGATTTTGGGAGACATTGAAGATGTATCTTAAGTAGGCTAAGAAACAACGGCAGAAGATCAACTCTTGTGCTTTTAATAGGCTGTACACCGCCCTGAGTCCTTCGGGAGAAGGGTGGTATAGAAATAAAATTATTATTGTTGTTGTTGTTGTTGTTGTTGTTGTTGTTGTTGTTGTTATTAACTCTAAAGCCAGTCTGCCAAAAGAGTTTAAAATGTGGTTTGCAAGCAGAAATAGAGATGGGCTAGAGCAGGGGTCTGCAACCTTAAACACTCAAAGAGCCATTTGGACCCGTTTCCCACAGAAAAGAAACCACCGGGAGTCACAAAACCCTTCCCGTGTCTGACTGTTTCTTGATTGGTCACAAAACTAGCATATGCAGTTGAATTAAATGTTCTGTTTTCTTCTGAAACTTTTCTTTTCTTGGATTTATCCATGGTTGGCCTACCAGGGGTTGAAAAGCTCAATAAATCGTGTGCCGGCGCGTGTCACACATTGGTGGTTGTGACGCACATTTTGAGTGACAGGGAGCCGCAGCAGAGGGGTGAAAGAGCCACATGCGACTCCAGAGCCGCAGGTTGCTGACTCCTGAGCTAGAGAAGTGTTTCTCAACCATGGCAACTTTATGATGTGTGGACTTCAACTCCCAGGATTCCTCAGCCAGCATTTTGTTGGCTGGAGAATTCTGGGAGCTGAAATCCACACATCTGAAAGTTGCCAAGATTCAGAAATATTCTGCTGGGGAAACAAAAATCGTTGTGATCTGGGATTAACAGAATTCTCTCATGGGATATTTAAGCAAATGTTTATTTGAACAGAAGACACAAAGAAAAAGCAGTGTGGTTCCTGCAATTTTTTGTTACCCTGCACAGAGCCAGGAAGAATTTTCTCCCAGTAAAGCAGCTCAAGGAAGGAACAGTCCCTCATTCCTCCTCCCAGTCTTCCATCTCATTCCAAACCCTACACACACACACACACACACACACACACACACTGCAGCTGCAATTCATTTTTCAAGAAACCACGGGAAATTTCAATGCACATTTCCCACATCATGGCGAGTGGTGCTTTCCAGCAGTCGCACATCCATTCTGCCTTGACACAGCTTCTTCTGGCCTTGGAAACCTCAAAAACTCCCTGGAGGGATTTGCTTGGCAGTACGTTTGGTTCCTATTTTGCTTTCAACAGCTCATCTTCCTTTCACCACCGCCGGCCTTAGATATTCTTCATCTTGGGTTACGCAAGGCTGCTTAGCCTCCCATCACGCAGATATTCTGAAGGAAGACTACAAGATCCCCAGCTTTCTTACGGTTTTATATTCCAAGGATTTGTGGGTATCAGTATAGGGGAGAGAAAAAAACGATGCCATCCATAGTATCCCTTTTCCAATTAGGGGCCCTGCAGATATATTGAGACCATATGCATGCCCCAAAGAAGCTAAACATTTTAGTTCACTGTAGGTGTTTTAAGGGCACCCACAGTGGTGGCGGTGCTTCAAATTGGTGTTCACAACTGCATGATTATGACATCATTCTGATATTTCTTGATGGCTCAGTGGCTAAGACACTGAGCTTGTCAATCGAAAGTTCAGCAGTTCAGCGGTTCGAATCCCTAGTGCCGCGTAACCGAGTGAGCTCCCATTACTTGTCCCAGCTTCTGCCAACCTAGCAGGTCGAAAGCACGTAAAAAATGCTAGTAGAAAAAATAGGGACCACCTTTGGTGGGAAGGTATTTATTTATTTATTCATTTATTTATTGTATTTTTTAAATTTTTTATACCGCCCCCTCTCCCGAAGGACTCGGGGCGGTGAACAGCCAAGATTAAAAAACATACAATATAAACATTAAAATACATTAAAATACATTTAAAACAAAATTAAATCCCTAATGGCTATCCCCAATTTAAAACCCCTTACCCATAAAATTCACCAATAAAAATTTTAAGCCAGCCCAGCTTGCCGAAATAGAAACGTTTTCAGAGCTTGGCGAAAGGTTCGGAGGTCCGGGATCAGTCGTATCCTGGGGGTAGCTCATTCCAGAGGGCGGGTGCCCCCACAGTGAAGGCTCTTCCCCGGGGGGGTCGCCAGTCGACATTGCCTGACCGATGGCACCCTGAGGAGACCCTCTCTGTGGGAGCGGATTGGCCGATGGGAGGTTATCAGTGGCAGAAGGTGGTCTCGTAAATAACCGGGCCCTAAGCCATGGAGCGCTTTGAAGATGAGAACCAGTACCTTGAAGCGCACCCGGAAGACCACTGGAAGCCAATGCAGCTCGCGCAGGAGAGGTGTTACATGGGAGTGCCATGTCGCCCCCATAAGTACCCATGCGGCTGCATTCTGCACTAGTTGGAGCGTCCGGGTGCTCCTCAAGGGGAGCCCCATGTAGAGAGCATTGCAGTAGTCCAGGCGGGAGGTGACGAGGGCATGAGTGACTGTGCATAAGGAGTCCCGATCCAGAAAGGTAACATCGTTCCATGCGCTTTTGGCATTTAGTCATGCCGGCCACATGACCACGGAGATGGCTTCGGACAGCCTGGCTGTTCGGCTTTGAAACGGAGACGAGCACCACCCCCTAGAATCGGGAACAACTAGCACATATGTGCGAGGGGAACTTTTACCTTTACCTCTGCCGGTATCCCTGAACTGTCCCCAGATATCTGGAGAACACCATGTTTGGGACAATCTGTTCTAGTAGAAGTCAATCCCTGATTTTTACCAATTTGCACTTCCAATAAATAAAGTTTACCACTTTATTGGGGTGTTTTCCAAAATTCAGAACTGTTTTTGGGGGGGTAGGAATGGTGATGTATAAGGAAAAAAAAGTGTGAGAACAGGAAGTCTCTTCCTCTATAGCAGTATCTATACATGGAGAGCAGGAGTTTTTCCTTTGGGACTGATGGACGGACAGTTGGAAAAAGCTTATGGAACTTTGTTTTCGTAGGTGATAATTTCAGCAAGATTATTGTACGCACCAAGATGGAAAGATTCGGGACAACCCATTTTGAAGGAATGGTTGGTGGAGATGAATGAACTTGCTGAGATGAGCCAAACTGACTTCTCTGAGCAGAGAAAAAAAAATCAACATCTACATTTATTGCTGACTGGAAATTTCTTATGGACATTTTGTGTAAAACAGAAACAATTGTGATTTATGGCCTTGGTGATTAGAAAGAATAGATTATAGAAAGAAGAGAGCTATGTTGTAACTATAGAATAAGAGGGATAATTGTATTTTTAATTGCTGTAAAGAACACGGGAAGCTATTTATATCTTTTTTCTTTTCCTTCCTCCTTTCTTACGCTTTTAGCTTTTTCTTTTATTTCTTTTGTTTCTTTTTCTTATTTGATATTCATTTGCATTGGTGAAATCACAGGGTATTATAAGAATTTTTGCATCATCTTCAATGCGATTTTAAATCTCAAAAGACAAAACATCAGAATGTCAAAGACAATCAATAGTTACAAGTATCGAACAACATTGAATGATCAAAGACTGATGCTTAGCCAGAAATAAATTATAGTCACTAAAGGAGCAATAGTAATGAAACACGTCATTCCTTACCCAGCCCAAATGGTCAATAACCTAATTCAAGAAAATAAAAAGCCATAAAATAATAAAACATAAAAATCTAGGTCTTAAATGCCTAGCTAAGAATTGTATTTTCAGTAATGCCCAGGTTTCACTGCCTTCTTCCTGGACTGAAACAAATTGTATCTTTAAACCTTCCTAAGGGAACTTAAGATTGGTTGCTAGAAAGCTTGACTTCCATAATGTAAAGGCCAAATCCTGTCAAATTGTTACTCATAAAGAGGAAAGAAGAAGAACTTCAGACAAGTTCATCTTCAGAGGCGTCAACTGGAAGTTAGTGATGGAAGAGAAGATGGAAGTTGGCACCATGGAGTCCTAAAGACCAAACTAGGGGTGAAATTCAGCAGGTTCTGACAGGTTTGGAGAACCGGTAACAGAAATTTTAAGTAGTTGGGGGAACCAGCAAATACCATCTCTGGCTGGCCCCAGAGTGGTGTGGGAATGGAGATTTTGCAATATCCTTCCCCTGGAGTGGGGTGGGAATGGAGATTTTGCAATATCCTTCCCCCAGGAGTGGGGAGGGAATGGGGATTTTGCAGTATCCTTCCCCTGGAGTGGGGTGGGAATGGAGATTTTGCAGTATCCTTCCCCTGCCACACCCACCAAGCCATGCACACCAAGCCCACCAAGCCATGCCCACAGAACCAGTAGTAAAAAAATTTGAATTCCACAACTGAACCAAACCCAAAAGTTAATCCTTGCTTGGCGTAATACATTTCTATTCAAAACTAGCCGATAGCCTGGAGAATCTACTTTGGACTATCAATCCCTACTTGAAGAGTGTTGGAATTCATTGTTGGAATATATACTTTATGTAACAACTACAGTAATATTCAGCCAGTAGATGACAGTATTTACAAGTTTGGATATATGGTATCTACTTTACGCCCTTTTGTTCTAAGTAGAATTTCCTGTTTCCTGTTATAGTTATGTAGTTGATCAGTAAAGCACATGGTGACTGTACTTTTCGTTTGCTCTGTGTGGTGCTTTATATGAACAGAATTTCTAACAAAAGAGTGTGCCAGTTGTGCTGTTCCTGGATCATGAGGCTTTCCAGGCAGTGACTGACATGCTAATCACCTGTTGAATTGACAGTTGCAATGTGATCTACGTGGGACTCCCCTTGAAGATCACTCAGAAGCTTCAACGTCCAAAATTCTGATTCAGGAGGCAGCAGCACGAGCAACAAACACATATACACATGTGGCATCACTATTTTGTCAGCTGCATTGTTTGCCACTTGGCTTCTGGGTACAATATGAGGTGCTGGTTATCACCACGGCATAAGGCCTGGTTATGTGATTAATTGTCTATCTCTGACTTTGGCTGGCTGTTTAATGGAGATCAGGCAGAGTAAAAACACTGCAAGTTCCTTCAATTAAACAATGTTATCTTTCGGATCCTGCGAAGTATGACTTCTACTAAAACAGCCTCCACTCAGAGCTCTAAATGACAATTAACCAATGGAATAGCTTGCCTCCTGGATCTGTGGGTGCTCCATCATTGGAGCTTTGCAAGAAAATATCGGACAACCATTTGACCAGGATGCTATAAGGACTCCTGCCTTGGATAGGTGGTTGGACTTGAAGGTATCTTCCAGCCCTATGATTCTATGATGTTGAGGATATTGCTGAAGAGCTGGTTATTAACCCTGGCCTTGAGATAGATGGGTATTAAGTCCTTTTGGGACTTTTAATCTGTTATTATTAATGGGTTTCTCTGTTGTCTACCATCCATTTTTTTTTTATTTTATTTTTTACTATTGGTCCTTGGTTTTAAAGCTGCAAGCCACCCAGAATCTTGTGAAGTTGGATGGCCTCTCAATGGTGCAATTTAAATTTAATTCATGTTATGGGGAAGGGCTATAGAAGCATAGGACAAAATCCAAGACGAGGCCTGCATGAATAGGAGTATTTTTGTTAGGGAATGGGGAGTCAAGATAGTATCGGTTACTATACAATTGAAGCCCAGGTCATGGACAAAATCTTAACTTTTTTGACCTACTTGCAAATGCCCTGTGCATCAGAAGCCTCATAGTATCTTAGAGGTTCTTATATTGTTTAGAAAAATGGGAGAGCGTCACTGTTCTATAGCAATAGTATCAATGGATCTCAAATTACACCACAAAAGATAATATTACAACGTATTGGACTCCATTACATTTGTATAGAAGAGGACTCTCAAAACAGCATTTTTGGGGGGATGTAATAGAGATAATGCATCTTTAAAACACTTTTCTACAATGTCCTATACTTGCCATGTTTTGGGAGAAAATGGTGTATTATATAAGTATGATTATATGGGACAAAAGGTAAACTTTTCAGAGGATAATATTCTTTTGAACTATATACCTGGTAAATGGAATTTGACATTCAGATAATGCAAATGGATACTCCATGACCTTATTATGGCCAATAGACTGATATTTCAGCATTGGAAAAATACATGCATGGTATCATTTATTCAATGGATTGAACCCCTGAGTGCCCCTGCCCCTGCCCCTTACGAGTGGATTGCCTAGAGATATAGACTTTGTATGGACGAGTATAATGAAATATGAGACTCATTTCTACAGAGTAGATTAAAAATATAGTCATGTATTAGAACTATATATGTACTGGAATAATGTTTGCATTAAAGGTAAAGGTAAAGTTTCCCCTCGCACATATGTGCTAGTCGTTCCCGACTCTAGGGGGCGCTGCTCATCTCCATTTCAAAGCCGAAGAGCCAGCGCTGTCCAAAGACGTCTCCGTGGTCATGTGGCCGACATGACTAAACGCCAAAGGTGCACAGAACGCTGTTACCTTCCCACCAAAGGTGGTCCCTGTTTTTCTACTTGCGTTTTTTACGTGCTTTCGAACTGCTAGGTTGGCAGAAGCTGGGACAAGTAACAGGAGCTCACCCTGTTAGGCGGTACCAGGGATTCGAACCGCTGAACTGCCGACCTTTCGATCAACAAGCTCAGCGTCTTAGCCACCGAGCCACAATAGAATTGCATTTTTTTCATGCTAATGATAAAAGAGGATAAACATTAAAAACAAACAATGAACCCAAACCACAACATGACTAAACTCCAGCTTAATGGAGCTGTAAGGTTGAAATATGTTCAATATTTCCCCTGCAGCCCCAGTTTTGGGATTTTTTTTAAGAGTGTAGAGTGGGGTAAGGGAAGAAAAATAACATTTGTGGGGCTTCGCATCAAAATGCCAAAGAGCTGAACCTGTTTGTGATCCGGTTTCCTTCCCACAAGGGGGCAACAGACTTCTTCCGCATCTGAAAACCTTACCAAGCCTCTTTCTTCCCCCGCCCGAAAGCTGAAGACAAACTAACCTCTTTTCTTTTTTAATATGAACAATACTTCTATTTGTTTTTTTTTAAAGTGTATTGTCGGTGAATTAAAGCATTCAACAATATGGGCTGCTCCCACGGGTGGAAGTGCTGGGGGTTCGGGAGAACTGCTAGATAAGATTCTGTGCAGTTCGGAAAACCCCCAAATCCCACTCCTGGCTGGCCCCACCCACTGACCCCGCCCCACCCCTCCCAGGAGTCCCCAGGCAGCCCATTTTGGATGCAGGTAAGTGCAGGGCGCGCACAGAGGCTCGGGGAGAGCAAAACACGGGCCTACCTTCAGAGGGCCTCCGTAGCCTGAGGAGGCCATTTTCACCCTCCCGGAGGCTCAAGGAAAGCCTCCAGAGCCTGGGGAGGGCAGAAAGCCCCCCCCCTGCCACCGCTGTGGTGCAGGAGGCCTACTAGGCCACGCGCACCATGGCCACGCCCACCCAGCAACTGGGCAGAGAACCCCTTGCTAAAATTTTTGAAGCCCACCCCTGGCTGCTCGTCTACCTGCTTCATCTGCAGGTAGGGCTATTTTTTGCATTCTTCTAATCAGAGTCCCACCCACCCCGCCTGCCCTCTCCAGGGGTGAAGGAACTGTAGCATCAGAGGCCCCAAATCTGCCGTCCAGACTCCAAGGAATCCTCCTGTTTCCTCCTATTCCCAAGTTCAGTATGATTTTAGTCCTGGAAATATTTTCCTTGGATAAGATGAACCTCAAACACAGCTCTGGGTGTATTTGAGCACTGTATTAAAAATATTTGGGCTAATTTATTTGCATCTAGTCCTCCCTCTGTCCCTCTTAAACATATTGAATGAATGCAGGACAATGCTACAGGTAGTCTTCAACTTATGACCGATTGCTTAGCGACCAGTTCCAAGTTACGAAGGAGCCCCGGGAAGGTACTTAACATTTACCATGACCTGTATTTACAGATGCTTGCAGCAATTTGTGGTCATATGAAGATGATTTACGACATTTTTGCCAAAAGCCAGCATTTACTTCCAATTTTCGTCAAAAGCGCTCCATGGCAAAGAATGAGTTTGCTTAGCAACCGTGGCATTTGCTTAATGACCGTAGATTCACTCAGTGACCATGATGACCTATTAACGATGGCCACCAAAATGGTTGTAAAATCGGATCAGTCACAACACCGTCACAATCCTATGAGCAGGCTTCAGTACAGTTGTAAGTCAAGGACTATCTCTGCTTCCAAGGATTTAGCTTAAGTATGAACTAAACTGCTACAAAGAGTCTGAGTGGCATAGGAGGCTAATGCCTCCTACTAAGGCAGCATTTAACATCCAGCTGCCTGCAATTACTGTGAGTTCAATTCTCACCAGGCTCAAGGTCGACTCAGCCTTCCATCCTTTCTAAGGTGGGTAAAATGAGGACCCGGTTTGTGGGGGCAATAAACTGACTTTGTATAAAATATACAAAAGTATGAAGGCTATTGCTTAACGCATTGTAAGCCGCCCTGAGTCTCCGGAGAAGGGCGGCATATAAAAATAAATAAATAAATAAATAAAAATTTCACTTCACAGCAGCAGCATAGTCCTGCATTCAGATGACACACTTAATTGCTGTTAAATCATAGAGGGATGTTTGTCGGAACGGCTCTTAGGTGAACAAGATGCTCCCAGAAAGAAGTTGCAGGTCCTAATTAGTTGTCTTCAACTTCTGGTTGCTTTTTCTGTGTTCCTGGATCAGAACAGATGCACCACAACTCACACCCATTCAGACCCCACCTTTTTCTATGTATGTTGTGTAGAGCCAGTCTCTACTCATAAGTACACAGAACATAGAATAAGGCCTTCTGGTCCAACCTTCTGCTCAAGCAGGAGACCTTATACCCGTGATGGCGAACCTATGGCACGCGTGCCACAAGTGGCATGCAGAGCCCTCTCTGTGGGCATGTAAGCTGTCGCCCAGCTCAGCTTCACCCCGCAGGTGCACGCGCCTCCTGCCAGCCAGCTGATTTTCGGGTCTCTGCTGCGCATGCCCGGGGGTGGGGGGGGGTCACGCACATGTGGGGGGGGGTGATGCGTGCATGCAGGGGGCAGGGGAGAGCATGGGGGTGTGGCATGCCCCCCCGTGGCCCATTTTGGGCCTAGAAGGCCTCCCTGCAGCCGCCTGGGACCAAAAATGGGCCGCAGTGTTTGGTCCCAGGAGACTGCAGGGAGGTCTACAAGGCCCAAAACAAGCTATGGGTGGTTTGCACACGTATGTGCGGGTGAGTTGCACGCACACGCCAATGGTGGGTTTCAAATTTTTTTTACTACCGGTTCTGTGGGTGTGGCTTGGTGGGTGTGGCACGGCTTAGTGGGCATGGCAGGGGAAGGATACTGTAAAATCCCCATTTCCACCCGATCAGCTGGGATTTGGGAGGCAGAGAATAGATGGGTGTGGGGCCAGTCAGAATTTTGACTACCGGTTCTCCGAACTACTCAAAATTTCTGCTACTGGTTCTCCAGAACTGGTCAGAACCTGCTGAAACCCACCTCTGGCACACGCGCATGTGCAGGGGGTCAGGAGGTGGGGGGGTCATGCGCACATTGCATTATGGGTGCAGGCACGCAACGACAAAAAGGTTAGCCATCACTGCCTTATACCATTCTGGACAAATGTAGTTAATGATTTTCAAACCATCTATACTTCGGCAATCATAAGCGAGGGCATCTCTGTGGGTGAGCAGTGTCTTAAAAGTCGAGATGGCAGTTGAAGCCCCATCTTCTTTTTCACATGTGAAACTCCGGGTTGGAGTAGTGAGCCCATTAATTAAGTTTCATATGCAAATAGGCCCAGTCAGGGGTGAAATGTAAAATTTGTTACTACCAGTTCTGTGGGTAGTAGTGGTGGGGTTAATGTGACTGGGTGGGCGTGGCCAACATTTTTTTTTTTAATTTTTCAAAGCGTTTTTTCTAAATTTTCTAAAGCAGGGGGTTTTGCTACCGGTTCTCCGAACCACCCGCTGCTATCACTACCGGATCCGGTCCGAACCGGGAGCATTTCACCCCTGGGCCCAGTGATGGGTTCCAACCGGTGTTACCACCGGTTCTCTTCACGCACGCGCTTTGCATCTAGTTCTAACGCGGAAGGTAAGTTTTCGTAAAACTGTACACATGTGCATAGCACGCGTCAGTGCGCAATCACCTAACCCAGGGCTCTGCAACCTTAAACACTCAAAGAGCCATTTGGACCCATTTCCCACAGAAAAGAAAACACCGGGAGCCACAAAACCCTACCCATGCCTGACTATTTCTTGAGCGGCCACAAAACTAGCCTATATAGTTTAATTTAATTTTTTAATTTCCAATTTATATACCCACCAATTTATATATAGTTGAATTAAACGTTCTGTTTTCTTCAGAAACTTTTCTTTTCTTGGATTTATCCATGGGTGGCCTACCGGGGGTTGAAAAGCTCAATAAATCATGTGCCGGCAGCAGGGGTGGGTTCTAAATTTTTTTACTACCGGTTCTGTGGGCGTGGCTTATTTTGTGGGTGTGGCTTGGAGGTCATGTGACTAGGTGGGCGTGGCTAGCTGGTCAGAGTCATTTCTGGAAGGTCCTCGCACTTACAACCAGTCCTCGCACTTACGACCTGACTCATTTGTTTGCTTTTAACACTGATCAGCTGTAGGACGGCCCTTTGAAGCCCCGCGGTAAGAGTTTAAACAGTTTTTTTCCCTCTAGTCATCAGCTGGGACTCAGGAGGCAGCAATAGATTGGGGGTGGGGCCAAATAAAAGGTAAGAATAACGCGGGGGGTGGGGGGGTGGGAGGACGGGGGGGAGAACCAGTTCGGTGACATCATATCGTCACCGCTACCGGCTCGGCCGAACCGGACCAAACCAGGAGGAACCCACCACTGGCCAGCAGGTATCGCACATTGGCGGTTGTGTTGCATATTTTGAGTGACAGGGAGCCGCAGCAGAGGGGTGAAAGAGCCACATGCAGCTCCAGAGCCGCAGGTTGCTGACTCCTGACCTAACCAGTTGTTAAACCAGAAGGATCCCACCACTGGTTGGACATCCCTGTATTAAAGGCTGGGCTTCAGCAGCACCTGCTGCTCTGGGTGGAGAGGAGCAACTCTGGATGGTGGCAGGGAGTAGAAGAAGAAATACCCCCCCCTTCCCCACCTCAAAGGAAGTGGTCTTATTGGCTGTTTGAACACTTTCTTTGGAGTCTGGGAGACGAAGGAGATAAGCGTCCCACAGAAAACAAGATGCTCATTCATCAATTTTTTAAAAAAGAAAAAAGAAAAGAAAAGATTTTCACGTTTGGCGTGTTAAATGAAACCATAGAAGAAAAAGCATGCCTTCCCAAAAGAAGAGCAAAGATAGCCTTTGACCGTTTCCTCATAAAACATCTGGTTGTTGTCTCTCAAGATGTACGCCATTTGCTCTGCGAGCCGCTGGAAGGGTTCCAGAGGCCTTAAATAACCAGCTTTTTAAAAAGCAGCAGCCTGAAAGACTCTCCTATAAGAGGTGGGTCAACAGGCCTAATTCAAATGAGACAACCCAGTCTCCCAAGGACCCTCCCTCCCACCCGTTCCTGAGTATTTGAACAGATCAAGTGAATTCGTCTTTGGGAAGAAGTTCTTTTTTAAAAAAAAAAAAAAAACAAAGAGAAATTTCACAGCACACCAAGGCTAAAATGATGTGATGGAATGGAATCCAGGACACCATTGCTTGGGATCTGTAGAGGGGTGGGGCTGCTGGGGGTTCGCAGGGGTTCGGGAGAACCTCTAGCTAAGATTCTGTGCAGTTCAGAGAACCCCCAAATTCCACTCCTGGCTGGCCCCACCCACCCCTCCCCGCCCCTCCCAGGAGTCCCCACGCAGCCCGTTTTGGATGCAGGTAAGTGCAGGGCGCACACGGAGCAGTGGTGGGCTTCAAAAATGTTTACTACTGGTTCTGTGGGTGTGGCTTGGTGGCCGTGGAATGGCTTGGTGGGCATGGCTTGGTCGGTGTGGCAGGGGAAGGATGCTGTAAAATCTCCATTCCCTCCCCAATCCAGGGGAAGGTTACTGCAAAATTCCCATTTCTTCCCGATCAGCTGGGACTTGGGCGGCAAAGAATAGATGGGGGTGGGGCCAGTCAGAATTTTTACTACCGGTTCTCTGAACTACTCAAAATTTTTGCTACCAGTTATCCAGAATTGGTCAGAACCTGCTGAAACCCCCCTCTGACACGGAGGCTCGGGGAGGGAGAAAAATGGGCCTACCGGAAGTTCAGGAAAGCCAGAAACAGGCCTATTTCCAGCCTTCCTGAACTTCCGGTAGGCCCGTTTGCCTCCGGAGCCTTGGGAGACTGTTTTCGCCCTCCTGGAGGCTCAAAAAAAGCCTCTGGACCCTGGGAAGGGCAAACATGCCCACCACTACCACCATGGTGCAGGAGGCCGACTAGGCCACACCCACCATGACCACGCCCACCCAGCAACTTGGCAGAGAACCCCTTGCTAAATTTTTTGAAGCCCAACCCTGGATCTGAAGGCCGATTCATATTTAGCTCCACTCTTGATGTTCAGCAGAGAGAGAGAGGAAGAGACAAAAACTAACAGGATCAGCAATTTGGGAGCAGGTACCAACAACAAACCTCAAGAAAAGATGACATCCATTTTCTGCCACATGATTCTCCTTCCCCTCCTGCAAAGACTCACCATGGTTTGGGAAATCCATGGGGCCTTTTAATGGCCCTCTTGTGGCTTGTGTTGTTTTGAAGACACTCTGCTTCTTCTTCCATCGTTGGAGATCACATGACATTGGGACACAGCAATGGTCGTAAGTATGAACCAGTCGCCAAGCATCTGAAGTTTATTTATTTATTTATTTATTTGATTTAGATGCCGCCCTTCTCCGAGACTCAGGGCGGCTTGCAATGCGTTAAACAATAGCCTTCATACTTTTTGTATATATTTATACAAAGTCATCTTATTGCCCCCACAATCCGGGTCCTCATTTTACCTACCTTAGAAAGGATGGAAGGCTGAGTCAACCTTGAGCCTGGTGAGATTTGAACTTGCAGTAATTGCAGGCAGCTGATGTTAATAACAGTGCTTTAGTCTGCTGCGCCACCAGGCTCTTGCTTGATCACATGAGCATGTGATCAAGGCCCCACTGGGGTTTTGAATGACCCAACTTGGTGCAGAATTAGAGATTAACATTCCAGCCCTATGCAGTAGTCCTCTATTTATGACTACAATCGGGATTAGAATTTCCATAAGCAAGACAGTTGTTTAGAGAATTGTGCCCAATTGTTCTTGATCTTTTTTTGCCATGGTTATTAAGCAAATCACTTAATGAATAAGTGATTATTGTTAACATTTAACATTTAACAATGTTAAATTGTTAAATGAATCACAAGCAAATCCAGCTTCCCTATTGGCTTTGCTTGCCAGAAGCCAGCTGGGAAGTAGAGATTGAGTGACCCCCGACACTGCAACTGTCATACACATGTCCATTGCCATGGGTACAAATTTTGACCGAGGAGATGCTGCAATGGTTGTAAGTGCAAGGACCGGTCATAAGTTACTTTTTTCAGGGCTGTCGTAACTTTGGAACAGTCGCTAAACAATTGGTTGTAGCTCAAGGACTATCATGCCCGTTGCCAATCACCCAAATTTTGATCAAATGGCTGTAAGACTGCTGCGATGGTTATAAGTGTGAGGACCGCTCATAAATTACTTTTTCAGTGCTGTCATAACTTTGAACAGTTGCTAAATGAAATTTGATAAGTCAAGGACCAACTGTGTTTATAATGACCAAACCATAAAGTTTAGGGAAGGCACAGATAAACTGGTAAGGAGTCTTTTCTGTAGAAGTTCTAAGCTTTAACTTCTAGTATCTTTCTAAAAACTTCAGGTAGACTTCAACTTACATTTCAGTTCATTTAGGATAGGATAGGATAGGATAGGATAGGATAGGATAGGATAGGATAGGATAGGATAGGATAGGATAGGATAGGATAGGATAGGATAGGATAGAATAGAATAGAATAGAATAGAATTCTTTATTGGCCATATTCTTCATTTTTATTGGCTTTATTCTTCATTTTTCTAGGAGAGCCGTGTGTTTTAACTTCTTACACTTAGAATGGTTGAAAAACAAATGATTGTACATCAAAGTCTATCTGTATTTGACGTGGTGCCCTAGCAGTCTAATGGTGGCATAGAATACTTTTCATCCCTACTATTGTCACTTATTTTAAACTTCTGTCCTTGCTATAGTCTTGGCTTCCTTGATCCTGCACTTCTCAGCCCACAGGTACATTTTCCATTTAACGTAAAGGCCGAATTGGTTTTTTTTAAAAAAAAAAATCTCACAAGGGCAGATTTCCCTGTCTGGATTTTGCCTCCGGTGGCAAGAGGCTCAGGAGAATGAAGAGCCGTTGAAGCCGGCTACTTAACTCTGCTCTCCATCCCCTCCCTTCACAAGCAGACATGGGCATCTGGCTGCCCATGTCGTTCTACCCATCTGTTCGCATGGCCCGGTGCCCAGTTCAAGCCTGGTCAGACCTTTGTTCTGGGGGCGCACAAAGGAGGAGAAAGAAAGGATTGAGATGGTGTGCAGAGAGAACAATGGAGATGCCATCTCTTCGGCAGGAACGCTTTTTCAAGCTGATGATTAGTTGGACATCCTGCAGAGACCCTCTTCACGCCTGCTTGGTAAGGCTAAATTGGGCTGGTTTACAAGCTGGGAATGTTTTGTGTTTGTTTACATGTCTCAGTCCTGGCCAGAGGTAACAAAGAACGAGACATGGAACCAAACTGTACTTAGCATTAAAAAAAAGGAGAGAAGAATTTTGTCTAGAATTACGATGATCAAGCAGGGAGTGATTACACCCCCTGGCAAAAAGATTACCATCCTTCGGCAGGGACTGTAATCTTGGATTAAGGTAATCAAAAATCAAATTCTATGCACAGGACCTGGAAGCATGGAAACCATATTCTGTCTCCCTGAACTCCCTGAAATGGGCACTCATTTGGTTCCTGCAACACTACAGTTTTTAAAAGATTGTTTTAAGACCAAAAAAATCATTTATTGACAAAAAAAGGACACCATAAAACCATTGGAATCAGGGGTGGAATTCACTTACCTTCGCTACCGGTTCGCAAATGTGAGTGCGCACACGCAGAGCGTCAAAACGGGACGTGATGACGTCTGGCCGGGTGGGCGGAACCTCCCACAGTGGCCGCTACCAGTGATTGGAATCAAAGCATAAAGCAAAAGTTAGAGAACTTTATCAAAGGAGGCACCATAAATCTTGCTAAACCGCAGGAGAGGGATAAGCCACTGCAGGTAAGCAATGGCAGGAGTCAGTGCCAGGTGGCATGGGATGTTTTAAAAAGGTAAGATGGAGATTAAGGAACATGGCGGCTCAGTGGCTAAGACGCTGAGCTTGTCGATCAAAAGGTCGGCAGTTCAGTGGTTCGAATCCCTAGTGCCGCATAATGGGGTGAGCCCCCGTTACTTGTCCCAGCTTCTGCCAACCTAGCAGTTCAAAAGCAGGTAAAAATGCAAGTAGAAAAATAGGGACCACCTTTGGTGGGAAGGTAACAGCGTTCCGTGCGCCTTTGGCGTTTAGTCATGCTGACCACATGACCACGGAGATGTCTTCGGACAGCGCTGGCTCTTCGGCTTTGAAATGGAGATGAGCACTGTCCCCTAGAGTCAGGAACAACTAGCATATGTGCAAGGGGAACCTTGACCTTTATCTTTAAGATGGAGATTGTAACCACTCATGGAGTGGTCCATGCCAGAAATGAATTCCTTGGAATAAATCTGAATAAAGACCCACAGACAACACCAAGCTAGCAGGAATAGCCAACACTCCAGAAGATAGACTTAAGATACAGAAGGATCTTGATGGACCTGAACATTGGACGCTTTCTAAAAAAAATGAAATTCAATGGTGAAAAAAAGTAAGGTTCTACATTCAGGCAAGAAAAAACAAATGCACAGGTATGCTGTAGTATAGGTGGTACCTGGCTCAGTAGTAGACCTCTCAGCGGCTTTTGATACCATCGACCATGGTATCATGTTGCACCGGTTGGCGGGGTTGGGGGTGGGAGGCACCGTTTTGCGGTGGTTCTCCTCCTACCTCTCTGACCGGTCGCAATCTGTGTTGACAGGGGGGCAGCGGTCGACCCCGAGGCACCTTGCTTGTGGGGTGCCACAAGGGTCGGTCCTCTCGCCCCTTCTGTTCAACATTTATGTAAAGCCGCTGGGTGAGATCATCCGTGGCTTCGGGGTGGAGTTCCATCAGTACGCTGATGACACCCAGCTGTACATCTCCACCCCAGGCCACCCCAATGATGCCCTTAAAGTGATGTCCCAGTGCCTGGAGGCCGTGCGGGCCTGGATGGGGAGAAACAGGCTCCAACTCAACCCCTCCAAGACCGAGTGGCTGTGGCTTCCGGCGTCCCGATATAGCCAGCTGACGCCATCGCTGGCTATTGGAGGCGAATCACTCGCCCCCACGGAGAGGGCTCGTAACTTGGGCGTCCTCCTGGACGCACGGCTGTCGTTAGAAGATCATTTGGCGGCCGTGGCCAGGGGGGCTTTTTATCAGGTTCGCCTGATACGCCAGTTGCGCCCCTTTCTAGATCGGGACTCCCTACGCACAGTCACTCAGGCACTCGTCACTTCCCGCCTGGACTACTGCAATGCTCTCTACATGGGGCTCCCCCTGGGGTGCACCCGGAGGCTCCAGCTGGTCCAGAATGCGGCCGCGCGGGGGATTTTGGGGGCGACGAGGCGCTCCCACGTGACACCTCTCCTGCGCGAGCTGCACTGGCTTCCGGTGGTCTTCCGGGTGCGCTTCAAGGTGTTGGTGACCACCTTTAAAGCGCTCCATGGCTTAGGGCCGGGGTACTTACGAGACCGCCTTCTGCCACCAATAGCCTCCCACCGGCCAGTACGCTCCCACAGAGTGGGCCTCCTCAGGGTGCCGTCCGCCAGACAATGTCGGCTGGCGACCCCCAGGGGGAGAGCCTTCTCTGTGGCGGCGCCCGCCCTCTGGAACAACCTCCCCCCAGAGCTACGTACAATAACAGACCTCCGGATTTTTCGTCGGGCCCTGAAAACCCATTTATTCCAACTAGCTGGGCTGGCTTGAGTTAAATTTTAAATGGATTTTAAATTGGAATGTTTTAATCACGGCCAAAATTATTTAATTATTTTAAACAGTTTTTAGATTTTGTATGTTTGTATGTATGTCTTGTTTTTACTTTGGCTGTTCACCGCCCTGAGTCCTACATTGGAGAAGGGCGGTATAGAAATTTAAACAAATAAATAAATAAATAAATAAACTGTGAGAGGGATCTTGAAATCCTAGTGGACAATCATTTAAATATGAGCCAGCAGTTGCCAAAAAAATCCAATGCAGTTCTAAGCTGCATTAACAGAGGGATAGAATCAAGACCACGTGAAGTGTTAATACCACTTTATAATGCCTTGGTAAGACCAAACGTGGAATACTGTATCCAATTTTTGGTAACCACGATATAAAAAAGATGTTGAGACTCTAGAAAGAGTGCAGAGAAGAGCAACAAAGATGATTAGGGGGCTGGACTGGAGGCTAAAACATATAAAAAGTGGTTGCTCGAATTGGGTATGTCTAGTTTAATGAAAAGAAGGACTAAGGGTGAAAAGAAGGACTAAAGGTTGCCACAAAGAAGAGGGAGTCAAGCAGTTCTATATTCTATAGTTCTATATATATAGTTCTATTCAGCCGGTTCTATATGGTTTGGGTGAACCGATAGCAGCGGCTGTGTGAGGCTCCGCCTACTCGCCCGGACATCATCACGTCGTTTTTGATGTTCTGCACATGCGCGGAAGGCCCTGTGCATGCGCAGAGATCATGCGTGTGCACATTTCCAAACTGGTAGCGAAGGTAAGTGAATACCACCCCTGGAATCAAGCTGTTCTCCAAAGCCCCTGAGGGCAGGACAAGAAGCAATGGATAGAAACTAATCAAGGAGAGAATCAAGTTAGAACTAAAGAGAAATTTCCTGACAGTTAGAACAATCAATCAGTGGAACAACTTGCCTCCAGAAGTTGTGGATGCTCCAACACTGGAAGTTTTTAAAAAGAAATTGGACAATTATACCATTGTCTGAAATGGTATAGAGCAGTGATGGCTAACCTTTTTGCCATTGCGTGCCAAAAGCGGGGGGAAGGGGGGTCGCGTGCGTGTGTGCCCACATCCATAATTCTATGCACCCCGCCCCCCCACGCATGCGTGCGTGACCCCTCCGTATTCCTCCTGCTTTTGGCACGAGATGGCCCGGTGGGCCCAGTAGGCCCGTTTTTCGCCCTCCCCAGGCTCCAGAGGGCAAAAACAGCCTTCCCCACCAGTCGGAGGCCCTCCAGAGGCCGGAAATGGCCTGTTTGCCAACTTCCGGTGTGCCCAGAAGGCCCAAAAACCAGCTGGCTGGCGTGCACATGAGTGCCAGAGCTGAGCTCGCGTGCCCACTGATATGGCTCTGCGTGCCACCTGTGGCACGCATGCCATAGGTTCCCCATCACGGGTATAGAGTTTCCTGCCTAAGCAGAGGGTTGATTAGAAGACCTCCAAGTTCCCTTCCAACTTTGTTATTCTGACTTCTGAATGATTGGCAGTTCTGGGTCCAAAAGTAGCCCTCTGAACAAATTGGTGGACTGAAGAGGGGTGCACTGAGTTACGCTCAGCAAATCCGGACAGGCTCTTCCCCTCTGCCCACATCTGCCCTTTGGGCTATTTTCAAGCAAAGGTTTCCAAGACCTCCTATTATTGGGCTAAAAAAAGGAAAGTGGCAAAATGTTTCTCAAGTCCACTCCAGCTCTCAAATTGCCCATTCTGGAAAGGCTGCAAGAGAAAAGCTGGGCTGGCAGTGAGAAGACACAACCAGTAGCATCTGGAAGCATCCTGGGAAATACATAAAACTTCTTTAGGATGTGGAAAATGAGGCTGCCTCCCTTCCAAAGTAATAAAGGCAGAAGAAATTATGGCCCTGCAAACATCCATGTTGGCAAAGTAGAAAACCTTTAGCAGCCCCCATCCAAGAAAGAATCACGAATGGATCTTTTTCCAAGTAGAAAAATTATCAGCCTCACTTTTTATTACCGATTTACTGGTCTTTTAAAGGACTAATAAAACATTTTAATAACCATTATTCTGATTTTCTAGAAGGGCAGAAGAATCAGGGGTGGGGCTTCTGGGGGTCCGCAGGGGTTCGGGAGAACCTCTAGCTAAGATTCTGTGCAGTTCGGAGAACCCCCAAATCCCACTCCTGGCTGGCCCCGCCCCACCCACCCTACCCCTCCCAGGTTTCACCACGCGGCCCGTTTTGGATGCAGGTAAGTACAGAGTGCGCCCGGAGGCTCGGGGAGGATGAAAAACAGGCCTACCGGAAGTTCGGGAAGGCCGGAAACAGGCCCATTTCTGGCATCCAGAGGGCCTCCGGAGCCTGGGGAGGCTCTTTTCACCCTCCCAGAGGCTCGAGAAAAGCCTCTGGAGCCTGGGGAGGACAAAAAGCTCCCCCCCTGCCAGGGTGCAGGAGGCCGACTAGGCCACGCCTACCATGGCCACACCCACCCAGCAACCAGTCAGAGAACCCCTTGCTAAAATTTTTGAAGCCCTCCCCTGAGACGAATGCTGTATATATAGAGTCTATGAAAAGCCTCTATGGACTTTGCAAAACACAGGTGGGCATTACCTGGACAGAGGCCTCCATGGAAATGAGCGAACTCGACTTCAAGTCCAAGCCAAGAAGGCTGTGGAAGGCAATGCCAGTCACTGGAGCCATGCCTGCTTGCAGCCTGAATCGGTCCTTAGAAGCTCAGCTGATGCCTCCTCTTGACCAAGTCACCAAGTTCAGGAATGAGACAGAGTAAATCATTCGGACAGCAAGTCTGAAGAAGATAGAAATTTTTTATTTTAAAACTGGAAGAGCTAAGGACAAATTTAAGTTGCCACTGCTTTTTGTGTTGAAGGCAGGTAGACATATCCTCTCAGGGATGATTGCAGATCATGGTCAACTTACAATGCCATCTTACAATGCTGCAATCAAAACCTCCTCTAGAAATACTTCATGGGCATTTTTGTGCCACGGTGGGTGGATGTGAGAACAAGCTTCTACGGTAGTCTACTAGCTGCTGGGAGATATTAACCTATATACTAATAAAACTCTCATGTCTGTAACCTTTAACTGGGCCAAACTATGCATCATAGGACAAAACATTTTTGATCAAAGTAAGCCACATGGACTAACTTACAAAATGCAGCCAAAACCCAGGACCCGTGGCTCCCTTGGAGTTGAAATTTGGCAAATGTTATAAAACATTTTATGACATAATACAAAATGTCATAAAACATTTCCTGTGGTTAACTGCTGACGTTTGACTCAGTAGTAGGTTTCAAAACCTGTCGCTAACTGGCTCGCTCACGGTCCAAGCAGGTGGGCGGAGCCTCCCACCGCCGCTGCTACCAGTTCGCTTGATCTGGGGCGAACCAATAGCAATCCACCACTAGTTTGACTGTGCTTTACAGCTCAATCTGGGCTATGTTCAAGGCAGATGCATCTCTGACTTGGCTTATATAGCCCTCACTCAAACTGAATAAGGAAGAATGAGCTGAGATCCTTGATGGTATGGCCAGTAGATCAAGCTAGCTAATAGAAGTTGCCCTGTTGGACAGTTGACTTTCAGACTTGACTGTCTATGCTTGGGTCAATAGGATGCCCTTACTAAACCTCTCCTCTTGGGCAATCAGATAAATCTGGTGTCTTCTGCCTTGACAGAAGATCATGTCCCCAGCTGCTCAAGAATCTTCTGTAGAATTGGTGTTATTTGCAACGTATGAAGGAATCACTGACCAACTTAAATTAACTAAACATAATAAAAATAAACACAAACATCTTTTATTGAAAATGTAGATAATAATAGATAATATCTACTATATGAGATAATAACTACTATATGAGATAGATAATATATCCCATAAAGGTAAAGGTAAAGGTTCCCCTCGCACATATATATTAGTCGTTCCCGACTCTAGGGGGCGGTGCTCATCTCCGTTTCAAAGCTGAAGAGCCAGCGTTGTCTGAAGAGGTCTCCGTGGTCAAGTGGCCGGCATGACTCAACGCCAAAGGCGCACAGAACATTGTTACCTTCCCACCAAATGTGGCCCCTATTTTTCTACTTGCATTTTTTACGTGCTTTCGAATCGCTAGGTTGGCAGAAGCTGGGACAAGTAACGGGAGCTCATCTCGTTACGCGGCACCAGGGATTCGAACCGCTGAACTGCCGACCTTTTGATTGACAAGCTCAGTGTCTTAGCCACTGAGCCACTGCATCCCCAATATATACCATACAGTATATATACTATATACACATAGCTCTCTCTCTCTCTCTCTCTCTCTCTCTCTCTCTCTCTCTCTCTCTCTCTCTCTCACACACACACACACACACACACACACACACACACACGGAGGGAGGGAGGGAGGGAGGGAGGGAGAGACATTTTAAATGTCTATGGATCTTGTATATTTTGGGGTAGGGTGTTATCTTATTTTTATTTTGCTTTCTTTCTTTTTAACATTCTACATTGTTTACCTTTTTCCCTGTTTGTGATTTTATAGTCAGTTCATAAAAACACAACCCAATAAATAAATGAATGTGGCCAAATGTTTCAATTGATACTTAGCAGAATTTAGATACTTAACAGCACAATCACTTTCACTTTGACCATTTTAAATGGCTGTCTTTATATCTGACTATATAGCAGGGCACTAAAATTTATGAATATCAGTTGCCCTTTTTTCCCCCCCCCCCTTATCTGCCAGGAGCATCATAAACAGAAGAAGCAACACAGAGAGCAGCTCCTCTTTACCACTTGTAATAGCCCCTGTTAACTACTATTGAGATTAAATAAGTGGAAATTGAATTAAATTAGTGGAAACATGAGGGAAATGATTTCATACCGCAGGAATTTATGATCTTATGGAAAGCTAGAAATGAGTGATGTCAAACACCTTGGACTGTATGAAATTTTTTTGATTAAGGCCAAAAAAATGCTAGACGAATTTCGTAGCTGAATATCCGACTAAAGAAAGTATATTTCCATTTGCAAAGATGGAAACCACAGAGATTAATCCACCCAGGGAGCGTTATTGATCCCTCTGGATGCCAGGCAGTTTGAGGTAATGTTTTCTCAAACCTGTTTGGATGCTGTATCAGAAACATGGTCGAGATATGGAATATCAATGTCTTTGAGAGCTCACTAAGTGCCCCTTGCTAAACATTAAATCTGTGGTTTATCGAACAGCTCTGAAAATGCAGGGACTGGAGGCTTGAAGGATGTTTAAATGTTTAACCATTTGAACAATTTCATTGATTCAAAAGGCACCGCTTTACAATATTGCAAGTTTTTTTTAAAGAGGTCTTTTGTTGTTTTTATTGTATTTCTTTATTCAACCCTGTACCAGTAAGAATGCTGGTGGAAGGAAGGAAGGAAGGAAGGAAGGAAGGAAGGAAGGAAGGAAGGAAGGAAGGAAGGAAGGAAGGAAGAGGATAGGACTGCAATAAAGGTATGTTTAAAAATGTAAGAAAAACCAAAATTTTGCTAAGAGTAGCAAAAAGAATGTATTGATCTGTTTGAAAGAACAGAAGATAACTTGAATGACTACTATTTAGTAATAAAGAGCATTCAGAACTGCTTCGTTTGCATCTTTTTTTCCCACCAAAGTGGGGAACTGCGTCCAACCTCACATAAGCACCCCATGGCAAATCAGGATTAGAACACAGGATGGGCGAAGAGTTTGTTGAGAAATACTCAACATCTTTAAACAAATCCAGCTGAGTGGCACCCTTGATGCCCCTTGGAGAAAAGCAGGAAAACTGGAAATTATATTGCAATTATAACAGATGCAAATCCTTTAACCATATTAATCAAAAGTCTTCTTTTGCCTCTTTCAAAAAAAAAAATGGTATGTTGACAGACAATAATATCAACACTCCATTGCTGCTAATGTAGATGTAGGTTGCTGTTTTGTTTTTACCTAGTGGTGAAATTCAATTTTTTTACTACCGTTTGTGTGGGCGTGGCTTGGTGGGCGTGGCTTGGTGGGTGTGGCAGTGAAAGGATACTGCAAAATCTCCATTTCCACCTCACTCCAGGGGAAGGATAGTGCAAAATCCCCATTCCCTCCCCACTCCTGGGGGAAGGATATTGCAAAATCTCCACTCTGGGACCAGCCAGAGGTGGTATTTGCCGGTTCTCCGAACTACTCAAAATTTCCGCTACCAGTTCTCCAGAACCTGTCAGAACTTGCTGGATTTCACCCCTGTTTTTACCCATCTTGCATGCCCTCTAAATCCACAATTCCTGACGCCTTGATAGAATACAGATACAGCCAAGAAAAAGCTATGGATCTTTAACAGTGACCCAAAATTAAGTCAACTAGGATCTATTGGACTCTCAAGGTCATCCAGCCCACCCTTTCATTGCTTGCTCTTCCAAATGTCAAGGATAACAATAGCGCTTAGACTTTTATACCGCTTCACAGTGCTTTTACAGCCCTCTCTAAGCGGTTACAGAGTCAGCATCTTGCCCCCAACAATCTGGGTCCTCATTTTACCCACCTCGGAAGGATGGAAGGCTAAGTCAACTTTTAGTAAGTTAGGATCGAACTACCAAACTGCCTGCCTTCTGGCATTGGGTGGATGTGGGCCTCCCCTTAAATTCTCCTGGAAGCAAGGAGAAGTGCAGCATTAAGAAGCCTCCCAAAAGAATAGTCACCTTCCACGAATCCACTTTCAAAGTGTGGATTGTTAATACGGCATCTCTTGAGCATTTTGGAAGTTCTTCATGTATATGCACTATACGCACCTGGATAAGACATTACTCCAGACATTACAGGTATAGGTAGTCCTTAATTTATAACCATTCGTCTAGTGATCACTCAAAGTTACAACAGGGGGAAAAAAGACTTATGACTTGTTCTCGCACTTAGAACCCTTGCAGCATCTCAAGGGTCCTGGAATCAAAATTGGGGCCCCTTGGTAGCTGGTTTTTATTT
Organism: Pantherophis guttatus; assembly: GCF_059756535.1. NCBI lineage: Eukaryota > Metazoa > Chordata > Lepidosauria > Squamata > Colubridae > Pantherophis > Pantherophis guttatus. Next base: position 81,202,465 of record NC_142069.1, read on the forward strand.
ATAAACGGTGTAGTATCCCAAGGTTATGTGGTTTATATTGGTAACCTTCCCAGACAGCTTCTGAAAAGCAAAGTTAATGGGGAGAAACAAGATTCGTTTAACAACTGTGTGAGTCACAGTAATTTGTTTAACAATTGTGGCCAAAAAAATAATAATAAATGGGCACAATTCACTTAACAACTGCTTTACTTAGCAATGGAAATTCTGGTCCCAACTCTGGCCATAAGCCAAGGAATATCTAGTACCGTGATGGCGAACCTATGGCACGCGTGCCACAGGTGGCACATAGAGCCGTATCGGTGTGCACGCGAGCTCAGCTGCGGTGCACCAGCGCGTGCCGGCCAGCTGATTTTCGGGCCTTCTGGGCCATCCGGAAGAAGGGAAACAGGCTGTTTCATGCCTCCGGAGGGCCTCCATGGAAGTTGGGGAAGGCAGTTTTTGCCCTCCCCAGGCTCCTAGAGAGGCTCTGGAGCCTGGGGAGAGCAAAAAACAGGCCTACCGGGCCCACCATGCCATTGCGTGCCAAAAGCTGGGGGGAACACAGGGGGGCCGTGCACACATGCGTGGGGTGGGGCACATAGAATTATGGGTGTGGGCACGCATGTATGCGACTCACACCTGCTCCCCCCGCTTTTGGCACGCGATGGCAAAAAGATAGCCATCACTGTTCTAGTGCATTGCGAGCAGGGGTGAAATCTGCTTACCTTCCCTACTGGTTCGGAAGTGCATGCGCGTGCCATTGTCACGTCCGATTTTTGACCCTCTGCACATGCGCAAAGTCTTAAAACCAGGAAGTAATGACATCCAGGCAGGTAGGCGGAGCCTCGTGCTGCCGCCACTACCGGTTCACCAAACCACGCTCTGCCGGCACTACCAGCTCGCACGAGCCCAACAGGACCGGCAGGATTTCATCACTAATTCCAAGTGGTCAGTTTGAAATAGCATGGTGGCAATTGCCATAGGGAATTGCTTCAGCAATGCTCATATTTTTTAAGGCTTCTTTTTAAAAATAAACATTTCTAATATTGCCCTTCCCTATCGTACTAGTATCCACAGCAGTGGTGGGATTCAAAGTTTTTAACTACCGGTTCTGTGGGCGTGGCTTGGTGGGTGTGGCAGGGTAAGGATGCTGCAAAATCACCATTCCCACCCCACTCCAGGGTAAGGATACTGTAAAATCTCCATTCCCACCCCACTCCAGGGGAAGGATACTGTAAAATCCCCATTCCCACCCCACTCCAGGGGAAGGATACTGCAAAATCCCCATTCCCACCCTTCTTCAGGGGAAGGATACTGCAAAATCCCCATTCCCACCCTTCTTCAGGGGAAGGATACTGTAAAATCTCCATTCCCACCCCACTCCAGGGGAAGGATACTGTGAAATCTCCATTCCCTCCCCACTCCAGGGGAAGGATACTGTAAAATCTCCATTCCCACCCCACTCCAGGGGAAGGATACTGTAAAATCTCCATTCCCTCCCCACTCCAGGGGAAAGATACTGTAAAATCTCTATTCCCTCCCCACTCCAGGGGAAGGATACTGTGAAATCTCCATTCCCTCCCCACTCCAGGGGAAAGATACTGTAAAATCTCTATTCCCTCCCCACTCCAGGGGAAAGATACTGTGAAATCTCCATTCCCTCCCCACTCCAGGGGAAGGATACTGTAAAATCCCCATTCCCACCCTTCTTCAGGGGAAGGATACTGTGAAATCTCCATTCCCTCCCCACTCCAGGGGAAAGATACTGTAAAATCTCTATTCCCTCCCCACTCCAGGGGAAGGATACTGTAAAATCTCCATTCCCTCCCCACTCCAGGGGAAGGATACTGTGAAATCTCCATTCCCTCCCCACTCCAGGGGAAGGATACTGTAAAATCTCCATTCCCACCCCACTCCAGGGGAAGGATACTGTAAAATCTCCATTCCCTCCACACTCCAGGGGAAAGATACTGTGAAATCTCCGTTCCCTCCCCACTCCAGAGGAAGGTTACTGCAAAATCTCCATTCCCTCCCCACTCCAGGGGAAGGATACTGTGAAATCTCCATTCCCACCCCACTCCGGGGGAAAGATACTGTAAAATCTCCATTCCCTCCCCACTCCAGAGGAAGGTTACTGCAAAATCTCCATTCCCACCCCACTCCAGGGGAAGGATACTATAAAATCTCCATTCCTTCCCCACTCCTGGGTAGTGGTGGGTTCCTCCCGCTTTGGCCCGGTTCAGCCGAGCCGGTAGCGGTGACGACATGACATCACCGAACCAGTTCTCTTTGTTCGGGAGCTGGGCTCTCCCCCCCCCCGCATTATTCTTACCTTTTATTTGGCCCCATCCCCATCTATTGCTGCCTCCTGAGTCCCAGCTGATCGGCTAGAAGGAAAAAAACTGTTTAAACTCTTGCCGCGGGGCTTCAAAGGGCCGCCCTACAGCTGATCAGTGTTAAAAGGCAGTGTGGTGGTAGACCGGTGCCTCCAAAAACAAATGAGTAGACCGGTGCCTCCAAAAACAAATGAGTAGACCGGTGCCTCCAAAAACAAATGAGTAGACCGGTGCCTCCAAAAACAAATGAGTAGACCGGTACAGCTCTGCAAGCAGTTAAAAGCCTGGTAGACCAGTACTTCTGCTAAATCCTAAAGAATTGTCACATGACCATCAAGCCACGCCCACAAAATAAGCCATACCCACAGAACCAGTAGTTAAAAAAAATTAGAACCCACCCCTGTCCAAAACCTGTCAGAACCTGCTGGATTTCACCCCTGATTGAAAGGCAAGTTCTTTTCATTAATACACACGTGACTTTTAAACTACTTTAATACTTGACAACAAGGAAATCACTAAATCGTATTGGAGGGGGGTAGAACTGCCCTTTGGAATGAACTGCCCCCAGAAATTCGTAAAATCTCTGATCTCCGTGTATTTCGCTGTGCCCTCAAAACCTTGTTGTTCCGCCAGGCTGGGCTATCAAGGTACAGATTTTAATTGGTTTTTAAATATGGGATTTTAAATTTGGGGTTTTATAATTGAGCCTATCATTTAATAATTTTAATTATTTTTAAATTTTGTCTGTCTTTGTGCTTTTAATCAGGCTGTACACTGCCCTGAGTCCTTTGGGAGAAGGGCGGGATAAAAATAAAATAAATAAATAAATAAATAAAATAAATAGAAAAAGTGCAGTTTTCATAATGTGATACTAGAAATGTTTTCGTTTGTCTCTTTCTTTCCTCTACACTGTTTTTATACACAAGAAAAATAAAAACCGTTTGTTTTCATTACAAAGGAAAACAACGTAGATAACATGTAAGGCCTGAAGCGACACCAGGGAACAGCATAGATTCAGTGCACTTTTAAATGTAAGTTTTTTTGTTTTGTTTTTTTACTGTGCCTTTTTATGCATATTTACTGTCCCCTTCCACTGGCTGCAACTTCCTCTTAACGTTCAGGCTCAGTTCCCAAGTTAAATTAAGCAGAACTGACCAAAATGATGCATGGCTCTTAGCAAACGATGGTGGGAACTCTCACTTCAGCATACATTCTCAAAAGCCCTCCAGATTGTCTGGAAGGAAAATCAGATGCCCTATTTACTAGCTGGGCTTTATATCTTTTGAATGTTCTCCCACCTTCACCCCACCCCGAGCCAGCCTACATCTTTTAATTGAATCTCAGCCTGAAGTTGGCACGCGTTCAAATGAATATGCAAATGAGCCAGGGTTCCCATTCCCTCCTCAGTCCGCCAGCCAGGCCCGCCTTGGCATTCCTACGGTGGGCAGATGGTAACCGCCTATCGCTGCCCCCTCTCCAATGTGGGAATATTTGCCTTCGGAAAACACAGCCCGGCCCACAAAGCGAAAGATTCTTCTTGAGGTTGAGCAACCTGGGGGAAAAAAAAAAAAGGCAAAATGGGCCTATTTGTGGAGCAGTGGGGGCTCCGATTATCAAAACCCTTGAGTTTTTTTATCAGGCCAAATGGAGGACAAAGTTATAGTATTTTGGAAAGGGGCAATTCTGTTTTGACCCAACTAAGTAGGAGCATCCAGCCAAACTTCACTCCCATCGAAAAGCTAAGGAGGGTTGGATTGGTTAAATCCTTGGATGGGCAATGATGTCCCCAAGACATGTTTGAAGAAGTCAATATGGCGGCCTGAATGGTGGAATGGAAACTCTACATCAGGAGGAGGCAACTACGGCCCCTTTATGAACTGTGGACTTCAATTCCCAGAATTCCTGAGCTAGCGTTCCGTAGCTGGCTCAGGAATTCTGGGAGTTGAAGTCCACACGTCGTAAAGGAGCCATCGTTGCCCATCCCTGCTCAATATGTTTGCAATCTGTGTAGCTCACATACGTAATGGATGAAGCTTCAGTCACATGGTTGGGTACCCTAGGAAATCTCATGAGCATAGACTAGATTGAAAAGTTGGGCAAGAAGACTTCCTGGAAGAAGAAGACAAGACGTTCACTTCTCGTTGTTGTCCAGAAAGTCCACATGGATCTATCCATGAACTCATCAAGAATGAAACTCCACTTGAGAGACTTCAGATTTTGATCTTGACGACATGTTGCATCGGGCCAGTCATTTGGAAGTGGGAGAGGCTGCAGAGCTGATCAAAGCCAATCAACTTTTTCAAAGCAATAGATCCACAGCAGGTTGAACTTAAATCTCTACTGCCCAATGTTCTGCCTAAATCAGTGTCTCCCGAGCTTGGCAACTTTAAGGTGGGAGGACTTCAACTTTCCACCCAACTTAAAGTGCTGAGAATCACTGCCCTTAGTCCTAGTGCAGGAGTATCAGCATGGAGGTCAAAAAAGGCCTGAGGTCAAGGGACAGCTGTGGATATTCCTAAGGTTTTGCCCATCAGATACAAGCAGATTTGGGGGGGGGGTTTGGTTATCCAGGGCCCCACCTACATTTCCTCAAGCACCTGGGGTGTTCAGGTTGAGCATTCAGAACCAGCCAGTGACTCCAGAGATATGAATGGTTAAGGACACACTTGGAATACTGCATCCAGTTTTGGACCCCATGATGTAAAAAAGAGTGCAGAAAAGAGCAACAAAGATGATTAGGGGACTGGAGGCTAAAACATATGAAGAACGGTTTGTTTGTTTGTTTGTTTGTTTGTTTGTTTGTTTGTTTATTTATTTATTTATTTATTTATTTATTTATTTATTTAAATTTATATCCTGCCCTTCTCCTAGTGGACTCAGGGCGGTGCACAGCCAGAACTAAAACGCATACCAATACAAAATTTAAAATTATTAAAAAATTATATAACTGTGGCCCAAAATTTAAAACATTGAAACTAAAACCCATTTGACAATTTAAAAAGCTAACAAAGGCTAAAAAAAAGGGGGGGGTTTCATGCCAACCCTGCTTGATGGAAAAGAAAAGTTTTTAGGGCACAGCGAAAAACCCGGAGATCCGATATCCTTCGTATCTCCGGGGGCAAATCGTTCCAGAGGGCAGGAGCTGCCACAGAGAAGGCCCTCCCCCTGGGGGTCGCCAGCCGACATTGCCTGGCTGACGGCACCCTGCGGAGTCCCTCTCTGTGGGAGCGTACTGGTCGGTGGGAGGCTATCGGTGGCAGAAGGCGGTCCTGCAAATACCCAGGTCCCATGCCATGGAGCGCTTGCAGGAACTGGGCATGGGTTGTTGTTAGTTGCGAAGTTGTGTCCGACTCATCGCGACCCCATGGACAACGTTCCTCTAGGCCTTCCTGTCCTCTACATCCTCTGGAGTTCATTTAAGCTCACACCTACTGCTTCCATCCAGCCACCTCATTCTCTGCCGTCCCCTTCTTCTTTTGCCCTCAATCGTTCCCAGCATTAGGCTCTTCTCCAGTGAGTCCTTCCTTCTCATTAGGTGGCCAAGGTATTTGAGTTTCCTCTTCAGGATCTGGCCTTCTAAAGAGCAGTCAGGGTTGATCTCCTCTAGGACTGACCGGTTTGATCGTCCTGCAGTCCAAGGAACTCGCAGGAGTCTTCTCCAGCACCAGAGTTCAAAGGCCTCAATTCTTTGGCTCTCAGCCTTCCTTATGGTCCAACTTTCACAGGGCATGGGTAATTTAATGAAAAGAAGGACTAGGGGAGACATGATAGCAGTCTTCTGATATCTCAGGGGCTGCCACAAAGAAGAGGGAGCCCAGCTATTCTCCAAAGCACCTGAGGGCAGGACAAGAAGCAATGGGTGGAAACTAATCAAGGAGAGAAGCAACCGAGAACTAAGGAGAAATTTCCTGACAGTGAGAACAATGAATCAGTGGAACAACTTGCCTCCAAAAGTTGTGAATGCTCCAACACTGGAAGTTTTAAAGAAGAGATTGGATAACCATTTGTCTGAAGTGGTGTAGGGTTTCCTGCCTAAGCAGGGGGTTGGACTAGAAGACCTCCAAGGTCCCTTCCAACTCTGTTATTCTATTCTATTGTCTGAATCAGGTTCCTGGGGCTGGTTTTCTTTCTCTCCTCCTGAATTGAAAGGAGAGAATCAAGATGTTTGTTGCAAGATAACAACGAACTTTCTTTTTGGGGAGTCGGGGGGGGGGGTAGGCCTATTCCAGACTTATTGGCAAGGAACCACAAAATGAAGTGGGGGGGGGAGAGAGAGAGAGACGAAGAGATTTGTTGCTTGTTGTTTCTGTTTACCCACCTGTTTTCTGACTCCGTGAATAACTTTGCTCCGGCAAAGAAAAGCCGGCTGTTACTGAAACAAGTCCGTCCTGGCGTGTATTGGAGGCTCCCTCTTTGTAGAGGAGGTTTGAAGGGACCAGATGCAATAAGTTTGCAACAGACCGTCCTGAGACCATCTGTGCATTGTTTGGGAGAGACAGGGGGGGGAGAAGATGAATGGCGGGGTGTGCGAAGAAAGGCCATTTGTGCAAGTCGTGGGAAAACCAGTGGCTGGCCTTGTCAGCGCGCTCCATGAATTGAACTAATTGAAGATTAGACTGGGGAGCTCCCCGGAGCTGTGAGAGAAGATAATCCTTCGTCAACCAGCCTCAAAAGCCAGTAATTGGAGTATATTACAGGAGCTGGTTTCCCTATGGTGCAGGCGAAACTGAGACACATCGGCTCTTAATGATAAGTTCCCAGCAGAAACGGGGGTTTGTGTAGGCTTCTTGCAGGAGTACAAGCTTAGAGTCAGACAAGAAGCCCAGATTGGAAAGCAAAGCTGGAGAAAAGTCACAGATAGAGAGACAGACAGGCAAGCAGGCAGGCAGGCAGGCAGACAGACAGACAGACAGATGTATCAACAACATCCATGCACAACATATGCACACACACACACACACACACCATTGAGGCCGCCCTAGAAAACTCATTTCTTCATGCAAATTTACTGCAAATACCATTATTCCCATACACCATAACAGAATAACAGAGTTGGAAGGGGCCTTGGAGGTCTTCTGCTCAAGTAGCAGACCCTATGCCAGGGATGGCTAACCCTTTTGCCATCACGTGCCAAAAGCAGGGGGAGTGCTGGGTGGTCACACTCGATGTCACTCTCTTCCACCAGTTACATGACCCTCTAGCCATGCCTACTCAGCCAGTCATTAGGGCAGAGAACCAGTCGTTAAAAAACACCGGGAACCACAAAATCCTTTTGACATATCTCTCTCTCCCCTCCCTCCCTCTCTCCCCCCCTCTCCCTCTCTCTCTGTATCTCTCTATGTCTCTCTCTCTCCCCCTCTCTCTGTATCTCTCTGTCTCTGCCTTGGATGCTTCTCCCATCCCCTGCTGTCGCTCTTACCTTCTCAGGCCAGGCGAGGAGTGACTGGGAGGGGAGGGTGAGGGGCAAGGTCAGCCAGTGGTGGAATCACCTGACAGGGAGCCACAGCAGAGGGCCCAAAGAGCCGCATGCAGCTCCGGAGCCGCAGGTTGCTGACCTCTGGACTAGAGTCTAACAGCATAGAAGAAACTTATTGAGAAAGTCAAAGAGAATTTAGAACTACATCCAAGTCCAAAACCTGTAGGCCTTGACATTTGGCCAGTATATGTAAGGAGAGCATACTATAGATGAGTAATGTGATGGAAGCCATGGTTAACTACGAAGAACATTGCTGCTCATCTCATATTTGACAAAAAGCACCTGGATTTCTCTCTGGAAGGTTGTTCTAACGACAGATGAGTTAAAAGTGGGACACAAAGGTCTATGTGGGCGTTGTTATGTCTGATAGAAACCAAACACTACATTCCACAATAATGACCTCATTGCAAACTGTCCAGCGTGGTGATGGTACTGTCAGGGGTTGGAGAAAGCTTTGCAACCTTGGAACCTCGATTAGTTGCCGGCACTAAAAGGATCGTGAATTCTGCTTTGTATCAGAAAACTCTACAGGAGAATGTCAAGCCAACTGTCCCTCAGATAACACCGAAGTGAGTCATACAGCAAGGCAAAGATCCAAAACATACAAGCAAGTCTCCACAAGAATGGATCGAGACCAAGTTCATTGTTCTGAAATGGCCAAGTCCTAGCTCTCTTAGAAACGTGGGGGCAGGAACTGAAAGGAACAGTTAAGGCTGGAAGAAAACCCTCAAATGTTGACAGAAGTGTCTGGGGCAGCCTTAGAAGTGAAGAGGGGGTTTCCGTAGCTGCCCGTCGCAAACGGCCTATGAGCCGAAGTCGTTTCCCACAAAGGAATGGGCCAAAAGACTTCCACAGAGACGAGAGAGATTGATTACCAATAATGGGAAGCAGTTTGATAGCAATTCTTGCAGCCAACAGCGGTGTAGCCAGTCATTTAAGGAAGTGGTTACCATTTTTTTTTAGATTGTGTGATTTTGTTTAGGAAATAATTGAAACGTTTGCGTTACTTGTTTACTCAGATTCCCAATCTCTCAGTCGGCTCCATATGAAAATATGATAACATTCAATGGCCAAGATATGCAAACATTCAGGAAATTGGGGGTGGGTGGGGGGAGTGCTATTTCACAGCATGATAGCTTTGTAGGAGGCTGTTTTTCATATACAATAAAAATGTAAAAATGTGAGCCGGAGGAAGGGCAAAAATTAAACAAGCATGTGGATCCTTAAAAAGTTTCAAAATAGGGTAGCAGAAAGCACTTTTTGATAGATTCACATAAAAGTTAGAGTGTGCCAGTTTCTGGTATTAACGATAGCTAACGTTGATCACTTGTCAAGAAATCATGATAAAACAGGAGGAGAAGGTACAAATAGAAATTCTAAGTGGACTTCTTGCGAATTTAGCACAACATATGGAGAGATTCAAAGTGCAACTTAACATCATTGAAAAACTTTGGGAGGTCAAATGCATTTTCAGAAGGGCCATCTTTGAAATGATTTTGGTAAGGAGTTACGTCATGCTAAATATACAGAAGGTAGGATTTAAGAAGAGGTTTGAACAGCCGAAAGAGTGAGGGGTGATATGAAACGAATTCTATCCAGTAAGGAACAGCTTAGTGGAAAGAAAAGTAAGGCCTTGCACTTAGGCAGGAAAAATCAAATGCTACAGGTACAGAATAGGTAGTTCCTGACTCACAGTCCTAACTGTGAGAGGAAACTAGGTATCTATGAGCCGTGGTGGCGCGGTGGTTAGAGTGCAGTACTGCAGGCTATTTCTGCTGCCTGCCGGCTGACTGCAATTTGGCAGTTCAAATCTCCCAGGCTCAAGGTTGACTCAGCCTTCTATCCTTCCGAGGTCGGTAAAAGGAGGACCCAGATTGTTGGGGGCAATAGGCTGACTCTGTAAACTGACTTAGAGAGGGCTGTCAAGCACTGTGAAGCGGTATATAAATCCAAGTGCTATTGCTATATTAGTGGACCACCACTCAAATATGAGCCAGTAGTGTGCTGCAGCTGTCCAAAAAGCCAATGCAATCCTAGGCTGCATCAACAAAGGGATTGCATCAAGATCACAGGAAGTGAAAGAGCCTGGTGTCGCAGCAGACTAATAGCCTGTTATTATTATTCAGCTGCCTGCCATTACTGCTAGTTCGAATCTCCCCAGGCTCAAGGTTGACTCAGCCTTCCATCCTTTCTAAGGTAGGTAAATTGAGGACCCAGTTTGTAGGGGCAATAAGCTCATCAAAGAGAGATCCAACTTGGACCAAAGAAAGAACTTTCTGGCGCTGAGAACAATTAACAGCTTGCCTCCCAGAGTTATGGGTGTGCCATCACTGGAAGAAAAGATTGGGCATCCATTTGTCTCGGATGGTATAAGGCAGGTGTCAGGTTTCGAGGTCGTCTCAAATAAATTGCATTTCAAACAAAGTCTTTGAAGAAAAACTCCTATTTATTAAGCACGACATTTTACACCCGACTCCATCGAAGCCAACACTGACTTCCAGACCCAAAACCCTCCCTTTCCGTTCCCCACTCCCCTGCACTCATTGGCCATCTTCCAAGTCATTCTATCCCTAATCTACTGCTCCAGCTCAAAGGAATTTCCCCCTCCCAACCCATCTCCTAGGGGATATTATCTCCAGGGAAAATAAGTAGGTGAAAAGTCAAACGTCCCTTTCCAGATGCCTCCGCCTCTCCTTCTTATGTCAGCACTAGAGTAAATGCAGCTTGAAGTGCTGACAGCAGGGGTGTCAAACTCTATGTCATTGTGGCCGCATATTTTACCTCAAGGGGCTGGGGTGGACCTGAACAGGGTGGGCGTGGCCAGCTTGACATCACTCGTGTTGGGGGTGCCTGTGGTGGAGCCAGTGAAATGGGCTCCCGAGCTCCGTTTTCGGCTGCAACGGCCTCTTGCAACCCTCTGTCAGCAAAAATGGAGCTTGGGAAGGCCGCCTGTAGCCCTCCCGAGCTCCTTTTTTTAGTTTCAGATTTAATTTAATGCGATTTATATGCCGCCCTATCTCCAATGGACTCAGGGCGGCTCACAACAATAAAATGCACAATTGTACATTAAAAAAATATAAAATTGAAAGTCCAAATTAAAACTATTTAAAATCTATTTAAAATCTATTAAGAAACCCCCCCCGCATCGGTCCAGGCTGTGAAACAGCCAGGTCTTCAAATCATGGTGGAATGAGCGAAGGTCAGGGGCCATCCGGAGCTCCAAAGGAAGTTGGTTCCAAAGGGTGGGTGCGCCCACAGAGAAAGCTCTCCCCCTGGGGGTCGCCAGCCGACATTGTCTAGCCGACGGCACCCTGTGGAGGCCCTGTCTGGGGCGATTGGAGATTGCTGCTGGCTGCAGGGGTCCGACAAATATCCCGGGCCTAGGCCATGAAGGGCTTTATAGGGCAACCAGTAGCCAGTGCAGGTCGCGCAGGAGGGGTGTAACATGGGAGTGTCGGGACACTCCCATCACAACCCGCGCAGCCGCATTCTGCACCAGTTGAAGCCTTTTGACAAGGGCAGCCCTAGGTAGAGAGTGTTGCAGTAGTCAAGACGGGAGGTGACCAGCGCATGGGTAACGGTGTGTAGGGCATCTTGGTCCAAGTAAGGGCTCAGCTGGCCCTTTTTGCTGGCAGATGCACCATGGGCTGGTCCTTTGCTGTTTCCAGGGTGTCCCTGCAGGCCAGATCTAAGCACCCCGCGGACCTTGAGTTTGACACCTCTGGTATAAGGCCTCTTACCTTAGGCAAGGATTGGACTAGACCTCCGAGGTCTCTTCCAACATTGTGATTCTGTGTTCTATTTCCCCAAGCGTTACTGCTTCTAGCACTCCCAAGCCCCCAAAACAACAAATCGGTTTTGTAAATACTTTAGGATGAAGAATTTTCAGAGCACAGATACAAGTGAATTTGTTTCAATGTGGAAAAAAACAACAACTCATCATTTGGACCATTTGAAAACATTGTTTCTTGGTTGCAGTTCTGTCAGCGCCCTGTGGAAATACGTCATCTCTATTTGTAAAGATGCACTTGGCAAAAATTCTCAGAGGCATCTTAATCAATCACTGAGGAAGTTGCACCTCTGGAATGTCTGCGGCTTCCTCGGGTTTGTAAAGACTGTTCCCAGCAGAAGAGTGTGAGCACAGAAAAAGATATGGCTGCTTTGATGAGTTGCAGCCAGAAGCACCACTTCTGAAAATAAGTCTGAATCACTAAGCAGCCAAAAAAAATGTGGATTTTAGGCCAAACTGCCAGCGTCTTTTAACAAACGTGTACAAATTATAGTATTACGGTCTTTCCTCTTTCTATTTTAATTTTTAAAATGTTGTTTGAATCAAATGAGATAGACAGGAAATTGCAGGGGTAATTTTATCAGCCCAACAGAAGAATCGGTCAATTTGCCAAAGAGGAAGGAGGGAGAGGAAAGTCTTGGAGAAATGCCACTTTTATTTCCATATATTGCTTTCCCAGCTTGTGCGCTTTATTGCACCACATTTAATTTATGTCGCTTCAGATTTCTTTAATAAGCCTGAAATATTTTTTTCCCAACTTAAATGACATGTCACTTACTGTAAGAGAGTGCTTTCTGTGATCTGTCTTCTGGCAAACTGAATAATGTTCAACGAAGGCTCATAGATAAGAGGTGCACCTGGGATTGGAAGGTCAAAAGGTCAAGATGATGACACATGAAGGAGACTCCCTCACTTTTAATTTCAGTCCCACCCTGTGGATGCACCTGTGCGGCAGTGCCTGCCAAAAAAACAACAAGACTGCGGGGTCATCACACCAGGGGTGGGCTTCAGATCCTTTAGCAATGGTTCGCTGCCCCATTGCTGGGTGGGTGTGGCCATGGTGGGTGTGGCCTATTTGGCCACCTGCACCACGGCAGGGGGGATGTTTTTCGCCCTCCCCAGGCTCCAGAGGCTTTCCGGGAAGCCTCCGGGAAGGCAAAAACTACTTCCGCCAGGGTTCGGAGGCCCTCCGGAGGCCAGAACAGGCCCGTTTCTGGACTTCCAGAACTTCCGAGAGGCTTGTTTTTTGCCCTCCCCAGGCTCCAGAGGCTTTTCTCGAGCCTCCGAGAGGGCGAAAACAGCTTCCCACAGGGTCCATAGGCCCTCCGGAGGCCGGAAACAGGCCCGTTTCCGGATTTCTGAAACCTCCAGTAGACCCGGTTTTTGCCCTCCCGGACCCTCCGTGCGGCCTCTGCACTTACCTGGAATGATGAATGGCCGCGTGGAGACTCCTGAGAGGGACAGGGTGGGGTGGGTATGGCCAGCCAAAGGTGACATTTGGGGGTTCGCCGAACCCTGGCGATCTTTAGCTAGAGGATAGGCCGAACACTGCTGAACCCCCCAGGAGCCCACCCCTGCATCACACCAATATTGTGGTTACATTCTTGGTTCAGGTCCTTTGGTCCAAGTAGGTACATCTTGGCCTTTGTGTGATGACGTTGCATCCCTTGTGGACGTCCATGGGTCAGAGAACCCAGAGAAGTTCATTAAATCTCGAGGAAATTTCCACTGTTCAAATTCCTCACTATACAAATAGCTTTGCAAAGAAAGACTCCATGAACTGAGTGTTGGCCGGGAACTTCTCATTGTACATTGATTAATGGAAGACAAGCTCAATGGGACATCGCATTCCTGGTTAATGTAAGTTGGAGACTCGATTATAAAGCATACTGCTCCTAAAATTCCATCCATCCCATGCAGGTCCAGGCAAGTCAACCATTCACAGCCATTTCCTACAGTAATGAATTTCTACCTAATATTTTAAATAGGACACGTACATATCTTTAAATGGTTGCTTTCACCCACATCTAATACCCCTTGCTTCGGCTTCACCTGCTGCCTTTCGCCATTACACAGCTGTAAAGGCTCACTAGCTGAACAAATGGAGCAGAACAGCAATACTTATCCAGTCAGAAACTGAACAAATAAATCAATATTCCATCACGGGAATTAAGTCCATACATCTTAAAGCGTGCTGACCGGGGAATTCTGGGAATTGAAGTACACACATCTTAAAAGTTGCCAAGGTTGAGAATCACTACACTAGAAGGCTGATGGGATGTTTGATTTATTTGTTCGGTTTCCAACTTACATTAATGAGTGCGTAATATTGTTTTTATTTCTAAGGTTGAATGCGAACTGGAAATACATTTGAAGTTGGAATCACCATCCAATTTCCCCACTGACTTTCCTAAAAGGCAAAATCTCCTTCAAGTCAACCTTAACTACTCTGAATTAACTTCCAGAGTCATGTCCTTCTTGAAAACAATATGAATGTTATTAGCCATCGGTGTATTGGATGCGTCCAGTTCGCAGCGGGGCTGCGTGCTCTTCTGCGCATGAGCAGAAGCATTTTGATGACGTCCGGGTCGATGGGCGGAGCCTCCCACCGGTTTTACAACCAGTTCTATAGAACCGGTGCGAACCGGGGGCAACCCACCACTGGTCCAGATGGGTAAAATAAATCATAATTGACAATCACAACCATGGGACAAAATCCACACTCCTTTTTAATTTGTGTTATGGCCAATCATTTTTCTACAGAAGCATGGGAGTTGCCCCAATACGTTTTTATGTTTAGCATACTTAATAACATATAAATTAATAGAATGAGTTAGGTAGCTGCACATTAATATTACATGGACATGTTTTCTTACTTTTTCAATATCCTTATTCATTTTATCACTATTATTTCTTTATTCCTTTTTATATTTATTAAACTTATATGCTGCCCATCTTGTCAAAGGTGATTCTAGGTGTTATACAGTCTTTCAATAAAAATAACATATAAAATATTAAAACAATACATTTAAAATTCAGTTAAAATTGCGTGCGTGTGTTGTGGCTCCATTGCCTGAGCCTGGGCTATCGACAGATGCAGACTCTGAGAGTGAGGGGGAGGAGTTGGCAAGGCCTCCCTCTCCAGGACCCTCCTCTCTGGCAATGCCTCCGGAGGACACCGAAGGCCACACGATAGGCTCAGAGCCAAGCACGTCCCCACAGCCACAGGTGGACAGCAATGAAGAAGATAAGTGCTGGCTGGACCCGCGACAGAGGCGCAGAGAGAAACGTGCACAGCAGAAGGGAAGGCATTCCAGAGATTAGCTGAGTCACTGGACCACACCCCACAGGGTATAAATGTGGGTGTGGTGGCCGGTTAAGTTTGTGATGAGCAAAAACTGGAAATACTCCATGATCTCTGTGTTACTGGACTTTGCCTGCTTTATCGGACTGCATTTGGATTAATCCTTGTATTGTTGACACTCTGCCTGTTTTATCGGAATGCTGGCAGTCTAATCTTTGTTTTGTGTGAGTAAAGTCTGAATTGGCAGCTAGCCACTGGGTTGCGGCCAGCTTTATCATCAAAGAGTTTTGTCGTGTGGCTTATTAACTTCGGGCCGTCTGTGGGGGTGCGTGGGGGGTACGGGGACAGAACAGTGTGTGTGTGTACAGGTAGTGCTCTACTTACAGCGGTTCATTTAGTGACCATTCAAAGTTACAGCAGCACTGAAAAAAGTGACTTAAGATCATTTTTCAGTTATGATCTTTGAAGCGTCCCCATGGTCATGTGATCAAAATTCAGACGCTTGGCAACTGGATCATATTTATGACTGTTGCTGTGTCCCAAAGTCACGTCATCCCCTTTTGCGACCTTCTGACAAGCAAACTCAATGGGGAAGCCTGATTCTCTTAACAATCGTGTTACTAACTTACCAACTGCAGTGGTTCTCTTAACAAATGTGGCAAGAAAAATCGTAAAATGAGAGAAAAGAAAACTCATTTAACTTAGTAACATAAATTCTGGGCTCAACTGTGGTTGTAAATGAAGGACCACCTGTGAATGTATGTATGTATATATGTATTTATTTATTTTATTTATTTATTTTATTAGTCATATTTCTATGCCGCCCACTCTCCGAGGACTCTGGGCGGCTTACACCAAAGACAGTATACTAAATACCATATTGCCCCAAACAATCTGGGTCCTCATTTTACCCACCTCGGAAGGATGGAAGGCTGAGTCAGCCTTGAGCTGGTGAGATTTGATCCACTGATCTGCTGAACTAGCAGTCAGCTGAAGTAGCTGCAGTACTGCACTCTAACCACTGCCCCACCTCGGCTCATATGTATGTATCAGAAGTGGGTTTCAGCCGGTTCTGACCAGTTCTGGAGAACGGGTAGCGGAAATTTTGAGTAGTTCGGTGAACTGGTAGTAAAAATGCTGACTGGCCCTACCCCCATCTATTCTCTGCCTCCCGAGTCCCAGTTGATCAGGAGGAAATGGGGTTTTTGCAGTGACCTTCCCCTGGAGTGGGGAGGGAATGGAGATTTTACAGTATCCTTCCCCTGCCATGCCCACCAAGCCACGTCCACCAAGCAATGCCATGCCCACCAAGCCACGCCCACAGAACCGGTAGTAACAAATTTTGAAACCCACCACTGGTATGTATGTGTGTGTATGTGTGTGTATATACCGTAGTTTTCGGAGTATAAGACGCACTTTTTCCCCCCTAAAAGAAGGTGGAAATGTTGGTGCGTCTTATACACCAAATACAGCTATTTTTGGCTTCCTGAAACTCCGCCCCACATGTCCCATTTTCACCAAAAACAGGCCCGTTTTTCACAAAAACGGGGTGTGCAGAGGTTTTGGGAGGCCTGCAGAGTGCTCCTGGGGGCTGGGGAGGGCAAAAACGCGATGTGTGGGAGGTTTGGGAGGCCAAAACCGGGGCTGTTTTTCACAAAAACAGGACGCACAAAGGGTTTGTGAGGCCTGCAGAGTGCTCCTGGGGGCCGCGGAGGGCAAAAACCAGACATGCGGAGACCAAAAACTATTTTTTTTCTTGTATCCTCTTCGAAATCTTGATGCGTCTTATTGTCCGAAAAATACGGTATGTGTATACATACACATACACACATACAGTACATACATATATACGTACATACACACAGAGGTGGTGTGTGTGTGTGTGTATAATATTATATATATATATATATATATATATATATATATATATATATATATATATTTACATCTTCTTTAAAGATGTGTTTAAATTCATCAAATTTCTTTCTCCCCTAGTTTTCACTCTTATCTATGAGTTTGTCCACCCTGCTTCTCTAGGAGTTGCATCCTGAGGTGATTTTTAAAGAAACAGCTTGTTCTCCCTTGTAGTTGCGCCCTGAGGTATGCCTACTTGGAAATTACAGGCTGCTTTATTCTCATTTAATAATTGGCACTTGCTATTTTCTTGCAGTAACATAGGATATACTGTAGAATAATAGAGTAAAACAAACATATTATAGCTAATTTTCTCATTCAGCCATTTTTTTCTTCTTCTAAGCCTATTTGTTTACCACTTAGCTATTACCATGTTTCCCCGAAAATAAGATCCTGTCTTATATTTTTTTGAACCCCAAAATAAGCGCTTGGCCTTATTTTCGGGAAAGTCTTATTATTTTGGGGGGCACGGAGGAAACCAGAGGAAATGGCAGGGACCGGCTACGCATGCGTTTAAATATTTTTGGGGAGGGATTATTTTAAGAGGAGGGATTATTTTAGTGCATGCGCTCAAAAGCCCGATTGGGCTTATTATCAGGGATGTCTTATTTTAGGGGAAACAGGGTAGTATATTTATTTGTTGAACAGTTTGAGCTTTCTTGCCACTCATTTTCTGCTTGTTCCATGGGGAAATTTTGAAGGCTTTTCCTTCCCTGCTAAACTCTTCAGGTTCATCTTAAAATGTCCACCGTTTGCTCACTCACTCAGTTATCTGCCAAGAAACTACCCACCTTCTATACTTTCCAGATCTGCTGCCATAATCTCTGCTTGATCAGAAGGAAGCAATTGCCCAATGATTTGGTAAACATTCATCCCATCAGATATATACGGTTACCTAAACAAAAATAGACAGTGTCAAGCTGGTAAAATATCTCTTCAGTCTAGGAAAATAGGTCTCGGCATGTCCACATGGAGCTTGCTACAAGGAAGTGTAGAGTGATGTACATTTGGGCCAAAAAAAAAAGCAATTTCAGATATCATCAACGGAGTTTGAGCTAGTGCCAACTGATTTGAGAGAGAACAGGAATGGAGAATGCAATAAAACATCAACTTGATTTAATGCACATTCTAAAGCAGGTGTGTCTAACCGATGGGCCACGGGCCACATATGGCCCTGTTCAGCTAATGTTGCAGCCCCAAAAAGTATAGTGAAAAATATTTTTAAAAATAAAGGAAAATTGTTGTTCACATACATTAACTACATTGTATATTTTATATGTGGCCCAAGACAATTCCTTTTCACTCAGTGCAGCCCAGGCAAGCCAAAAGGTTGGACACCAGAGGTGGGTTTCAGCAGGTTCTGACCAGTTCTGGAGAACCGGTAGAAGAAATTTTGAGTAATTCGGAGAACCGGTAGTAAAAATTCTGACTGGCCCCGTCCCCATCTATTTTCTGCCTCCCAAGTCCCAGCTGATCGGGAGGAAATGGGGATTTTGCAGTAACCTTCCCCTGGAGTGGGGAGGGAATGGAGATTTTACAGCATCCTTCCCCTGGAGTGGGGTGGGAATGGAGATTTTGCAGTATCCTTCCCCTGAAGTGGGGTGGGAATGGAGATTTTACAGTATCCTTCCCCTGGAGTGGGGAGGGAATGGAGATTTTGCAGTATCCTTCCCCTGGAGTGGGGAGGGAATGGAGATTTTGCAGTATCCTTCCCCTGGAGTGGGGTGGGAATGGAGATTTTGCAGTATCCTTCCCCTGGAGTGGGGTGGGAATGGAGATTTTGCAGTATCCTTCCCCTGGAATGGGGAGGGAATGGAGATTTTACAGTATCCTTCCCCTGCCACGCCTGCCAAGCCATGCCCGCCAAGCCACACCCACAGAACCAGTGAAACCCACTACTGTTGGACACCCATGCTCTAAAGCAGAGGTGTCATAAGGAAGGGCCAGGGCCCAGATCCGGCCCGGGAGGTGCTGAGATGTGACCCACAGAGTCATCCTGGAAACAGCAAAGGACTGGTCTGCGATGCCTCTGCCAGCAAAAATGGAGCTGCCCTCGCAAGCTCCGTTTTTGCTGGCAGGAAGCTGTCGCAGCCGAAAACGGAGCTCGGGAGCCCGTTTTCATTGGCAGAGTGCTTGGCCCGCCACAGGTGCCCCTGCCACAAGTGACGTCAAGCTGGCCGTGCCCATCCTGGCCACGCCCCATCTGCCCCTCCCCCCCGATGTCAAATACAATCCTGATGCAGCCGTCAATGAAATCGAGTTTGGCACCCCTGCTCTAAAGCACCCCTTTATAACCTTCTGCCCCAGCTACAGATCCCAAAGAACGCAGCACACACAAAGTCTGTACAAACCTTAGTTTACTAAAATAAAATCAGTGTTTTTTTTCAAACAAAGGCTGTTAATTAACTTTCTTATCAGCCTACAAGAATCCAAAGAATAAATAATCGTAATCTTACTATGGTTGGCAGAAAGCCCAGAAGCAATTTGCAAAGAACTAAGATCAAGGCACGAAGGAGAGTGAACGGTTGTTCCCTGCAAATTGCTTCAGTCGGCGTTCTTCCTTAAATAGGCTAAGGGAGTGGCCAATTAGTCCCAAGTCTTATTCTCGAGGAGACCTCCTCCTGAGGAGCCACTCCTGCCTTTTGGCAGCTCTGCGCGCCCGTGCATCGAGAAGAAGCTCCTCCTCTTCATCCTCTTCACTTAAGGGAGCTTCTGGAGGTTCTGAAGGCCCTGGCTGAATCCCCGCCTCTGGCACCACATTTTCTCCAGCCTCCTCATTGTCCGACTCGAGAGCCAGCTGCACAAGCTGCTGGCGCAGCCCCACACCAGCCTCCTCGCTGTCTGAATCAGCCACCAGCCGCACGGGCCACAACACTTGTGGACTTCAACTCCCAGAACTCCCTGTTCTAAAGGAACTCAAGCTTGGGGGGGGGAAGCAAAACTTCAATCCAGATGACCACAGGAGGGCAAAAAACAGAATACTCTGATTCTCTTTGCTGCCATCTAGTGGATTTTCTAACATACACAGGGCTTGATACCCTAAACTCCTAAATTCAGTCTTCTCTAAAATCTTTAATTAAGCTTGACCGGACAATCTTTTCTTGCTTTTCTGATTCTAGCCAGTGACTTTTGCAACTTGAATTGCTATCTAAACAAATTTCCACTTAAGGGGCCAGCCAGACAGCCAGTTTGAGATGGAAGAGATGTGAGAAAAGCCAAGTACAGTTTTGGAAAGCAAAAAGAAAACTTTTGCATTCATATTTTTTTTTTAAAAAATAAAAAAATAAATTCTGATTCTCCAGACCACCGATGAGGGGCACCAATTGACGTCCCACCAATCTATCCTTCCTGGCATTTTGTGGAATTATGAAGTGGAAGAGAGAGACTGGCGAATACTGTTTTGCCTAATTTCAAATCCACTTAAACTTCATGGGTTGGAGAATTGAAAACAGAACTCCAACATTTTGAGGTTTTTGCTCTGTGGGGAACTGGGCCATTGCCAAAACATATCTAACGCGGCATCTGTTAGCCAAGTCCATACTGGTTTCTCATTATAGGTCATTTACATTTCTTGATGTTTCCTGTGACCTTTTTTTCCTGCTGCTTCACTAACAGCAAAGTTGGAACGAAATAATGCCGTTGATTTTTTCCATGAAGATTCGGTTATGCAATTCTTCCTCCCCGATTATCTAAAAGAAAACTTTTTTTTTTGAAAAGTCTCACGAGTGGGCTGGAAAGTCAGCAGGAGAGAGATGAGACGGGAAAAGCTGGCATGAGAATTGCAAGACCAAGGGAAGCACTGCCTGTCTTCTTATAGGCCAATCTATTCTCCAAATGCTGGGCAGGAATTCAGAGATATATTTTGCCACACAAACGGAGCCTCTACAGAAGCACTTGTTACTGAAGAACCAGCTTTGCCTGGGGTCACCAGCTGAAGGACATGACTGGCTTGTACCAGCAACCTTCACTGATTTCCAAGCTCGTCTTTGGGATGGTTCAAGCTGCAGGCTTTTGAAGGTCTAAGGGCCCTGGAGTCAGGATCTCTCAAGTACCCCACCCTCTGGGATTTCCACTTTCTTTCTGACCTGGTCCATGCTGCTTGTTCTCCAGGTGGATCAGTGTTGGTTTCACATTATGTTACTACCAGTTCGCCGTGTGTGCACCCAGTTCGCGTATGCGCCTGCCTTCCGCGCCAGCCTCAAAAACGTGCCTAAATAGGATGGCATAGAGCCGGAGCGGGTAGGCAGGTGGGCGGGCGGGAGCACCCGCAATTTCCACTACCGATTCGGATAAACTGATCCGAACCGGCGGAATACCACCTCTGAGGTGGATGATTGGTGGGCAAATGGATCTCCCTTGGAGGAGCGTAGGGAGTTGATCACTCTAGGAAAGTGAAAGTGTTCCAAAGAAAGCAGACCCTATGCTAGATTTCACCCTTGCCTTGGAGAGAGAACACCTGTCAATTGTAAAACTAGAGTTCAGCTGCATAATAACACTATGACAACAAAATGTGTCAATGTGTGTCAACTCAATAGGAAAGATTTAGAGCTAGGGTGTTTTGATCAAGCTCCCCAAATATGACAAACCCTCTGTAGTTGAAGCAATGATTCCTTTATTAGGAGGTGCCAGCAGCCCCGATTAAAAGTTTCTCTCTCAACGCAGGCTAACAAGTCTGTCTGGCAAGGGAGATGAATAGTTGTCTGCCACATCTATTCATCTCCGCCCCCTGCCTTTTATCCCCAGAGCTAGGGTGGGGCTTCACTAGCAGCGGTGGCTCTTTCATCCCAAGGACCAGCCCATAGATTTCCACTGCTCTCCTCTCCTCTGCCTTCTGTGTATCCACGCATCAGGCACTGGGCCCAGCTGTTCCTCCTCTTCCTCATCAGCCACTTCCAGACTCGGGAGCTGTTGCCTCTCCATCTGAGGGCTGACGGACGATTCAGGCTCCACCTCTCTCTCTCTCTCTCTCTCTCTCTCTCTCTCTCTCTCTGCCAGCTCCATTCCCTCTTCTTCTTCAGAGCTCTCAGGTTGCCTTAATGCTGACCCACACCTCCTTCTCCTCCTCTGATTCGGCTGCTGGAGGGGCCGGTGGCTGACAGACCACAACATAGGGGCTAGGGTTAGAGGGTTAGTGATATCTTAGATAACTGGAGGGCATGACAAAATAATCCCACCACAATAGTCCATCATTTGCCTCACAGCAGCGATAGACTGTCAGTTCTACCATACGATGACCAGTATCTTTTCAGATAAATCCAATTTTCTGTGGAGGAGGAGCTCCTCACAGGAGCCATCTCAAGAAGCATATTAATCTACGGATAATTCTGCAGATTGCTAACAAAGAAACTTGTCTCTCAAGGCTACCAAGGGGATAACCCTGGCTGAATGTCTCTTCATTCCTGATAGTACAATTAATTGGGGAATCCCTGGCTCAATACTGCATCGCCTGATTTGACATTTTATCCCCAGATTCAACTGGCGGTATGGATCAGTTTGTCTGAATGGTGGAAGCGTAGGCTAAATCCCTACGGACGTGGCAAATCCAGTGTGCCATTCGTAGTCTCTTAAAGGAGAAGGATCTGGCCAAAAACCAAGCAAACATTTTTCTCTGCTCAGCTGTCTTGTAAAATTTTGGGTGGAAGGAGAGAACTATGGCTTCATTAAAAAGCCTGTCAGAAGGAAGAAATGTGAAGATGACCTTTAGTGATAGTTTTTCCCACTTTCCTTGCAAATATAAGAGACGTTGGGGAAACACCTTGCGTTGTCCTACCTGTCAACAACTACTTCAGCTTCAACCACAACAATACACGAGCACACAACAGATACAAACTTAAGGTAAACTGCTCCAAACTCGATTGCAGAAAATACGACTTCAGCAACAAGAGTGATCTATGCCTGGAATGCATTTCCTGACTCTATGGTTTCTTCCCCAAACCCCCAAATCTTTAACCTTAGACTGTCTACTGTTGACCTCACCCAGTGGTGAAATGTAAAGTTTGTTACTACCGGTTCTGTGGGCGTGGCTTGGTGAGGGGGGGTAATGTGACTGAGTGGGCGTGGCCAACTTTTTTTTTTTTAACTTTTAAAACCATTTTTTTCTACAACGTCTTCGGCTAAAGAGGTTGTAAAAAAAAATGCTTTTAAAGCCTCTGATGATCCCAGCTGACTTGCCTGATCGGCAGAGGCTTTTTTTCCTTTTAAAAACATTTTTTCTATAACCTCTTCAGCCGAAGAGGTTGTAGAAAAAATGCTTTTAAAAGCCTTTGAGGCCTTTCGGCCAAAGAGGTTGTAGAAAAAATGCTTTTAAAATGCTCTTTAAAAAAAAGCCTCTGATGATTATGCAGCTCAGCTGGGTATGGGGGGGGCAGGGATTTTTGCTACCGGTTCTCCGAACCACCCGCCTCCATCGCTACCAGATCAGGCGATGTAGCCCCACCCGGCTTCTCAAACGGAGGTTTCAGAGGCTGAAAAAAGCATCAAAAACGAAGCTTCAGAAAAGAAGTCCCCAAACAGAGCTTCAGAGGCTTTTTTTCTGAAGCTGTTTCAGAGGCTTTCAGAGGCAGGAAAAGGTTTTTTATGAAACGGAGTTTCTGAAGTTTCAGAGGCAGGGAAAAAAAAGCAAAAAAAAAAAAAAAGCAAGGCACAGAGCTCACAACCAAGGAACCTGTTGTTAAAATTCACCTCTGGGAACAGCTGATTGGGGGTATTCTGGGAGGCAAAAAGGCTGCCAATCAGCCTTTTTCTTATTTTCCTCCCCAAAAACTAAGGGGCATCTTATACTCCAAAAAATATGGTAGTTCTTTGGTTTATTGACCTTGAAGCTATGATCCCGTGTGCAAATAATTGTATATCCAACCTGGTCCAGTTGTGGGGATTAGAAAATTATTTATCAAATAAGTATGAGCATATACCTTTAGATATCTCATCATTACAGCATGAGTGTCATGAAAACTAGGCCTAGGACAGTGATGGTTAATCTTTTCACTGTCGTGTGCCAAAAGCAGGGGGAGTGCAGGGGGGTCGTGCATGTGTGTGCCCACACCCATAATTCAATGCCCCCCAAGCCCCACCCCCCTGTGCATGTGCCCATGACCCCTCCCCCCCCGTGCTTCCCCCACTTTTGGCACACGACGGCAAAAAGGTTACCGGTGGGCCCAATAGGCCCGTTTTTTGCCCTCCCCAGGCTCCAGAGGCTTCTCCACCCCCCTGGAGGCCCTGTGGAGGCCGGAAACAGCCAATTTCCCAACTTCTGGTGGGCTCGGAAGGCCCAAAAATGAGCTGGCTGGTGCGCTGGAGCTGACCTAGGGCAATGCTCACGTGCCCACAGATATGGCTCCACGTGCCACCTGTGGCACACGTGCCGTAGGTTCGCCATCACGGGCCTAGGAGAAACGGTTGAGACTAGAACTGGCAATGTTTCAAAATTCCCATTGCCCTGATCAAGTTGCACTATGGAAATATCCTTTCATGGAATCTACTAAGTACAAGAACACCTTCTGATCATATAAATATTAAAAAAAACTAATCAAGGAGAGAAGCAACTTAGAACTAAGGAGAAATTTCCTGACAGTAGAACAATTAATCAGTGGAACGACTTGCCTCCAGAAGTTGTGAAGGCTCCAACACCGGAAGTTTTTAAGAAGATGTTGGATAACCATTTGTCTGAAGTGGTGTAGGGTTTCCTGCCTAAGCAGGGGGTTGGACTAGAAGACCTCCAAGGTCCCTTCCAACTCTGTTATTCTAAATGATAAATCTTAGGAAACCCATCCTGGACTTTAAATCTAGGAGAGTCTTCCAGCCTAATCTCTGTTTTTATGTTGTGCCAGTTAAGAGAGAGGGGGGGGAGGGAAGGAGAGAGAGAGAGAGAGAGAGAGAGAGAGAGAGAGAGAGAGAGAGAAACACAGTTCTGTTTGAAGCTACTTAACATTCTCCCCCACTGTTTCCCTTCTTCCTCCCTTCTATTTCCCCAGATAGACTTCAGTACAGGGCATTTAAAAAAAAACAAACCCCAGAATTTATAATTTAGGAGATAGGATAATTTAGTTGACGATTAAGGAAGCTGCAAAGCATCCCCATGATATATAGATATATATATTCACACCTCATCTTAGCCAGAGCAAGATTCTTAAGCCATGAGGGAGACATGCCAAATACAACATCATTCCAGATTAAGTGAAAAAGATGTTTTTTTGGTTGCACTGAAAGACATGTTATCTATTAGTGCTATCTATTATTATTATTATTTTGCAGGGAGTCTGACTGCTCCAAGGCTAACAAGGAAATCTTATCCCTGTGCAAATATTACACGCAGCTCACTTGGAAGAAAAACATGACTGTCAAAACAGATATAAAACCACGAGGTGCATAGGCTGACCATGCTAATTTGCCCATCTTATATTAAACTGAAGTCAGAGCAGATGCCACCACTTTGTCCAAAGAAAGGAGCTCTTGGGGCTCCTGAGAAAAAAGGAGTTTTGCCATGGAAAAATCTAATTTCCCCTTCTCCAAAGTGATCTCGCCAGTGCAATGTTCCTTCAGAGTTTTCATCTGGAGGAAAAAACAGCTGGAGAGAAAATAGTTTGGAGCAGAGAAGTCTTAACGACTGGACAAAGCTCGGTTACCATGTGCCTGATATCACACTTGACCATCTCTGATACTCTCCAACTATTAATCGATCCAATTCAGGGGTGGGCTTCAAAAATTATTAGCAAGGGGTTCTCTGCCCGGTTGCTGGGTGGGCGTGGCCATGGTGGCCATGGCTTAGTCAGCCTCCTGCACCATGGTGCGGGTTGTGTGTGTTTTGCCCTCCCCTGGCTCCGGAGGCTTTCTTCGAGCCTCCGGGAGGGTGAAAATGGGCTCCCCAGGCTCTGGAGGCCCTCCGGAGGCTGGAAACGGGCCCGTTTCCGGCCTTCCCAAACTTTCGGTAGACCTGTTTTTCGCCCAACCTGAGCCTCCGCGCGCGCCCAGCACTTACCTGCATCCAAAACGGGCCATGAGGGGACTCCTGGGAGGGGCAGGGCAGGGTGGGCGGGGCCAGCCAGGAGTGGGATTTGTGGATTCTCCAAACTGCACAGAATCTTAGCTAGAGGTTCTCCCGAACCCCTGCGAACTTCCAGCAGCCCCACCCCTGATCCAGTTCCCATCAGCCACAGCTGGCTACTACAGGATTCAATGGTAAGGAAAAAAAAGAGAGCAGGAACATAAGGAAGCTTATTGGTCCCCTGCATCTGCAGTGTAAAAGCAAGGAAGAAGCCCTCTTCTCCATGAGCTCTGGAAACCAGGGCTCTTAAACCAACTAGCAGAAGGGTGCAGGAAGGGTCAAAAAAGTCAAAATGGCAGCTGCAGTCCTATGGTTGAAGCCCTGTTTGTTTTTACATGCCACAACTTTTTGTGTGGGGAGTGGGGTGGGGGAAAGACTTTTTTGTAGGATGCTGTCCCAAGCACCTGAGGGCCAGACAAGGAATAATGGATGGAAACTGAACAAGGAGAGATTCAACCTGGAAATAAGGAGGAACTTTCTGACAGTGAGAGCAATCAACCCATGGAAGAGAAGTTGCCTTCAGAAGTTGTGGGAGCTTCATCACTGGAGGCTTTCAAGAAGAGATAGGACTGCCATCTGTCAGAAATGGTGTAGGGCAGTGATGGCTAACCTTTTTGCCGTCATGTGCCAAAAGCGTGGGTAGTGGGGGGAGGATTGTGTGTGCGTGTATCCACACCCATAATTCAATGCGCACCATCCCCCCACACATGCGCGTGTGACCCCCCCTGCTTCCCCCTGCTTTTGGCATGCGATGGCACGGTGGGCCCAGTAGGCCCATTTTTTTGCCCTCCCCAGGCTCCAGAGCCTTTCTAGGAGCCTGGGGAGGGCGAAAACAGCCTTCTTCACTCCCCCGGAGGCCCTCCGGAGGCCCGGAAACAGCCCGTTTCCCGACTTCCGGTGGGCCCGGAAGGCCCAAAAATCAGTTGGCCACCGCGCACATACGTGCTGGACTGAGGTAGGGCAACGCTCGCGTGCCCACAGATATGGCTCTGTGTGCCACCTGTGGCACCTGTGCCATAGGTTCGCCATCATGGGTGTAGGGTCTCCTGCTTGGGCAGGGGGTTGGACTAGATGACCTACAAGGTCCCTTCCAACTCTGTTAATCTGTTTACCCAATCCTTTCCAATCAATCTGGATGAGATCATGGCTTCTTTTTCTGCTGGTCTGTGTTTTAGAGGAAACCCAAAAGCCTAGGTCAGCAAATTTTAGCAAAGTGGGCTCTCATTTTATCCCTTTGCCAGGCCACTCCAAAAAAAAAAGAGGCCACTATACATTTTTTACCCCCAGAGGAGAAATAAACCAGCATGGTTTGTTCTTAAGCAATCTAAAAAAAAATAAAAAATCAATTTGAAAACCCTTTTCTTACGATTCCATGCTGAGCTAAGTTAAAAAATCTGGGGATCATTAAAGCATTCAAAAACGATGCGCTTGTGTCTTTTTCACAGGAAACAAAAGAACATACGGATTTTAAAAAAAAAAACTTGTTGAAATATTTACATCAGCACAGCTGATCCTATACAGACCATGTTAACATAAGAAGAGTTCATTTCAGGACATACATTTTCCTGTGAGTTATTGTTTTTTTTGTGTGTGCAAATCCAAATCCTGTGCAAATCATATTGAGAGGGTGGGGGGAGAAAGAGAAATTAGGTTCTGGACTCAGATGCTGTTGTATTTTGGCATTCTGCCTCTTGACTGTTTTATTGTCTATTTTGGCTGGACTCAAAGTTCTAGCTAGAGCAGCCTGCCAAAAAGAATAGGGGAAAAATGTTAGGTCTTTTAAGGATACTGCAAAATAAGGCCAGCTTTTAAATCTGCCACGTTCTGTAAGCATAAAACTGAATCTCTACAGAGCTGAGACGTTCTTTCCTGTTCTGTGTGTCAGATTCCAAGTAGAAATGGAACCAATTTTCTTTGTGTTGGACGAAGAAATTTCAAGTCCCTCGGAGTTCTCTAAAGGGGATTTGCTCAAAGCTTCTGCTTGCTCAACTTCTTAGCTGTTATTCACAGATTGGAACATTTATAGATTAGTAAACCATTTTAAAGAAATTTAGAAATGACCTTGGTAAGGAAAGTCAAGGAAGGACTTTGAAAAGCAATTACTTTCAGGAGTTCAGAAGTGGAAGGGAATAAGAAACCCAGAATAACCCTACCTTGATGTTTTTTTTTTTTTGTTTTGTTTTAATTTGATTTATATGCCGCCCTTCTCCGGAAACTCAAGGCGGCTTACAATGCGTTAAGCAATAGCCTTCATACTTTTTTGTATATTTATACAAAGTCATCTTATTGCCCCCACAAACTGGGTCCTCAATTTACCTACCTTAGAAAGGATGGAAGGCTGAGTCAACCTTGAGCCTGGCGAGATTCGATCTTACTTTTAATTGCAGACAGCTGGTGTTAAATTACAGAGCTCTGTCTATTGAGCTATCCAGGCTCCAGATGTTGATAGCACAAGAAGGAGTAACTGAATAACAGGATGACAAAGTTGGAAGGAACCTTGGAGGTCTTCTAGGCCAGTGATGGCTAACCTTTTTGCCATCACGTGCCAGGAGGGAGGGGAGGTTCCCACGTGTGCGTGCCCACACCCATAATTCTATGCGTCCTGCCCTGCGCATGTGCGCACAACCCCCCTCCCCCCCGCTCCTGGCACGTGATGGCCCGGTAGGCCCATTTTTCTTTCTCACCTGGCTCCAGATCCTCTCTATGCATCTGGGGAGGGCGAAAACAGCCTTCCCCACTCCCTCAGAGGCCCTCTGGAGGCCTGAAATGGCTCATTTCCTAACTTCCCACGGGACAGGAAGTGACATTTTTTGCTGTCCCCAAGCTCCAGAGCCTCTCTCTCTCTCAGAGCTGAGCTGGCGTGCCCACTGATATGGCTACGCATGCCACCTGTGGCACGCATGCCATAGGTTCGTTATCACGGTTCTAGGCCAACTCCCTGCTCAGGCAGAAAGCCCTATACCAGTGATGCAGGGGTGAAATGCTCCCGGATCAGACTGGATCGCCCAATCCAGTAGCAATCTTGGCCGGTGATTCAGCGATCTGGTAGCGATGGTGGAGCGAAGCTCCGCCCACCCACCCGGGTGTCATTACTTCCTGGTTAAAACCAGGAAGTAATGTGTTTTTTACCTTCTGCACATGCACAGAAGGTTTTGCGCATGCACAGAAGGTCTGTGTGCGCATGTGACGCATGTACCGGTTCGGAAGCATGGTGCGTGCGCTTCCGAACTGGTAAGGAAGGTAAGTAGATTTCACCCCTGCAGTGATGGTGAACCTTTTCGGCACCGAAGGCCCAAACAGGAATGTGCGTGCACCAGAGTGCCGGAAACCCGAAGACCATCTGGCCAGCGTGCACAGCTGGTCGTTGGGTTCCCGGCATATGCATGTGTGCCAGCCAGCTGGTTTTCACGTGCACTGGAGCACCGGAAACCCGATGAACAGCTGGCTGGCACACACATGCCTGTTTTTGGGCCATTTTGGGGCCATTTTCAGGCCATTTTCCAGCAGTTTTCAGGGTTGTTTTTCAGGCCGTTTTTTGGGCTGTTTTGAGGCCATTTTCAGGCTGTCTTTTGGGCCAAAAACAGCCTGAAAATTGCCCAGAAAAAGAACTGAAAATGGCCCGAAAAATTACATTTTTCGGGCATTTTTCGGGCCGTTTCTGGTGCTCCGACACTCACGAAGATTAGCTGACCAGCGTGCATGTGCATGCCGGAAACCAGAAGACCAGCTGGTGACGCCGCGTGTGCCCTGAGAGAGGGCTCTGTGTGTCACCTCTGGCACGCGTGCCATAGATTCGCCATCCCGGCCCTACACCATATCAGACAAATGGTAGTCTAATCTCTTCCTAAAAACGTCCAGTATTGGACGTTCACAACTTCTGGTGGCAAGTTGTTCCACCGATTGATTGTTCTCACCATTGGCAAATTTCTCCTTAGTTCTAGGTTTCTTCTTTCCTTTATTAGTTTCCATCCATTGCTTGTCCTGCCTTCAGTTGCTTTGGAGAGTAGGTTGACCCTATTCTCCAAAGGGACAAACGGAAAACTTAATCATACTGTCAAATTTTCTTGTCCCATTCTACAACAATACAGTAGATTTCTTGGAATCCTTATGGTGTCTGTTTCTTGATTGCCCTTCAAATGGCTAACATCCATATAGTGGTATCTTCAGGGAGAATAAAAAAAATAATGACGGTGACTTGACTGTGTGATTCTCCTTTTTAAACATGTCATGGGCATGGAATTTCTAAAAAGAGGGAAATTCTTATCCACATAGTTCTCGCTTCCATTTCTCCTTTCTGATATCGCTTCTCTCACCAATGCTTCAATTGCTACCGGTTCACCCTGGATTTGATGAACCGCTAGTGGCGGTAGCGGGAGGCTCCGCCCACTCGGATGTCTCTGCGCATGCACAGAAGCGTCAGGTGCTTTTCAAAGCATTTTTTTCTGCAACCTCTTAGCCAAAGAGATGGTTTAAAAAATGCTTTGAAAAGTCTCTGATGATCCCAGCTGAGTTGCCTGATCAGCAGAGGCTTTTCAAAGCATTAGAAAAAATGCTTTGAAAAGTAAAAAAAAAAAAAAAAGTTGGCCACGTCCACCCGGTCACATTACCCCCCCCCCACCAAGCCACGCCCACAGAACCAGTAGTAACAAATTTTACATTTCACCCCTGCTTTCCAGATATTATCAAACTACACCTCCATCCTTCACCTAGCTGGGTTGGAGAACATTGCATCGTTCTAACATGCCTACCTCTTCGGTTATCCCATTTTCTATATTCACAAAGGTGGGAAGGAAGGAATGTAGATCTGGCCTTGGAAATTAGAAAGGAAGAGTCAACCGTTAAAGGGGCAAAGCTGCGAAATCAACTGGGAAGTTTGGCCTAATAGATTTGGAATGCAAGTATCTGATGAACCATGACCAGGTGGGCAGAGTCAAAGTGCCCTGAGATTGAACAATTTGAGAGGGCTTTGGCACAGTTTCACATCTACCTGGTTGCCCAGACATACCTTCTTGGTTGCCACATTTGGTTTTGGAAACTCTCTTTCCCAGAACTGGATTCAAAGGTTGATAAAAAAAGAGTTTTTTTTTTCTTTGCCACCGGTAGTGAAAGATCGAAAAATTTCACAACCGCAACTTGGCATTTTCATAGGCTCCATTGCCAATACCTTTCCTATCTTCTCTCTCTTGGCAAGATGACATGTGTGATATTGCAATTTAGGTCATCAATCAAGAACTGTGCCTACCGTTGTGCACAGTTTCTCCCCTCTGCAGACCCCTATTCATAAGCGTAACATTTTTGTACAGCACCCTTAAGTAAACTTCAGTTTTAGTTTTTAGTCTTAAATTTTCACAGAGTGTAACCAGGGGTGGGGCTGCTGGGGGTTCGCAGGGGTTCGGGAGAACCTCTAGCTAAGATTCTGTGCAGTTCGGAGAACCCCCAAATCCCACTCCTGGATGGCCCTGCCCAACCCTTCCCGCCCCTCCCAGGAGTCATCACGCGGCCTGTTTTGGATGCAGGTAAGTTCAGGGAGTGTGTGGAGGCTCGGGGAGGGCAAAGAATGGGCCTACTGGAAGTTCAGGAAGAGGGCCTCCGGAGCCTGGAGAGGCCGTTGTCAGCATTCTGATGCTGCCATAAAAAGGAGGAGACGAGGCTTGACTTTTCACCTACTTATTTTCTCTGTAGATAATATCCCCTAGGAGATGGGATGGGAGGGGGAACATTCCTGTGGGGTGAGGTCAGAACCTGGGGAGACTGACTTGGAAGATGGCCAATGAGAAGATGAGAATTGGGGAACGGAAAGGGAAGGGTTTGGGGGTCAGAGGGTTAGTATCGGCTACGACGAAGTCGGTGCCAGATCTGTCGTACTCAATAAATGGAATATTTCAGCAAAGATTAATTGTTTGGGAGTGCAATTTATTTGAGATGACATCGAAACCTGACAGCCGTTTTCGCCCTCCTGGAGGCTCGAGGAAAGTCTCTGGAGCCCGGGAAGGACAAAAACGCCCCCACCCCCGCTGTGGTGCAGGAGGCTGAGTAGGCCACGCCCACCATGGCCACACCCACCCAGCAACCAAGCAGAGAACCCCTTCCTAAAATTTTTGAAGCCCACCCCTGAGTGTAACATTGCATTATTTGGTTGGTACCTAGGAATGCCTTTTCTCTATGGCCGGATCTCCTGCTTGACCATTGACCAAAATAAAGTTATCTAGCTATGGCATCCTGAGGAATTCATCCTCAGTATTTCCTCCCTCAAAGAATGCCACCAAATTTGCCAAGAAATACAGTCTAAACGTGCCCAAATATCCAGCTTTTTAGCAGATACCTAAAACCACAGTCTTCTCTTCAGCCAGATTTATTGAGAAGAAAGAGATAAAGTCACAAGAATTTCAGTAACGTAACAAACTCCCATTGGCAGCTAATGTATACAGGTAGTCCTTGACTTAAGATCACAACCGAGCCCAACATTTCTGTTGTTAAGTGAGACATTTGTTAAGTGAGTCTTGCCCCATTTTATGACTTTTCTTGCCACAACTGTGAAGTGAACCACTGCAGTTCAGTGGTGGGTTCCTCCCGGTTTGGCCCGGTTCGGCCGAGCCGGTAGCAGTGACGCTATTACGTCACCGAACCGGTTCGCTTTCTTCAGGAGCTGGGCCCTCCCACCCGCCCCCGCGGTATTCCTACCTTTTATTTTGTCTTTTTTCACCCAGCTGAGAGGTGCAGCAGAGCGGATTGCCGCACCTCAGCTAGGCTGATTCACAACGTGCTTGCACGGAGCGCAAGTTTGGCTCACATGCAAGCAATGTGAGGATGTGCACGGTGATCGCGCGCAAAGCACGCCACCGAAGAGGCGATCGCGCGCAAAGCGCGTGCACAAAACCAATAGTAAAGCGGTTAGAACCCACCACTGCTGCAGTTGTTTAAGTTAGTAGCACAGTTGTTAAGTGAATTTGACTTCCCATTGACTTTGCTCATCAGACGATTGTAACAGGAGATCACGTGCTCCCAAGACACTGCAAAGGTCATAAATATGAACCGTTGCCAAGTTTCTGAATTTGGGTCACATGACCCTGGGGATACGCATTCCAGAATTGCGGAAACGGGCCCATTTCCGGCCTCCGGAGGGCCTCTGGAACCCGGGGGAAGCTGTTTTCGCCCTCCTGGAGGCTCAGGTAAAGCCTCCAGAGCCAGGAGAGGGCAAAAATTCTCCCCTCCCCCGCCATAGTGCAGGTTGCTAAAACTTTTGAATCCCACCCCTCGGGCGCATGCGTGGGGGGTGGGGTGGGGGTCACGGGGGTCACATGTGCATGTGCATGTGCAGAAGGTGTGGGGGGGTCGTGCGTGCTTGTGCAGGGTGGCGCATTGCATTATGGGTGCCGGCAGGCATGCACACTATTGCGTGCGTGCGCACTTTTGACACACGAAGAGAAAAGGGTTAGCCATCACTGCCATAGCCTCCACTCACTGCTCATAGCAGGAAAGTTATAAATTTTAAGTATTTTTTTTTTTAAAAAAATGGCACAATTATCTTTTCCGCTAATCATGGCGATTGCTCTTCTCTAGTGAATGTTTTTATAACCTCAACATTTTAATGTGGCCTCTACATATTTGCTTTGGAAACTAGGATTAAATTGTCTGGCTGAGGTGTCACCAACCCAATGTCTTTCCACCCCATATTATCTGGGGTTCTGAATTCTATTTCTAGCCTCAGTGAGGACTACCCACTTGGTCTTGTTGACCCAGGCTTCCAGATGCAAAAAAAAAAAAAAAAGGTGGGGTGCCTCTCTGGGGAGGTATTCACTTACTTTCCCTACCGGTTCGCAAATGTGAGTGCGTGTCCATGTCCGCACATGCGCCCGGCCTCAAAAACGTGCCTAAATAGGATGGCAGATAGCCGGGGCGGTTGGGTAGGTGGGCGGGCCCACCAACGATTTCCGCTACCGGTTTGGGTGAACCGGTCTGAACCGATTGAATGCCACCTCTGGTGCCTCTCATCTTCAATACCTAAGCAAAACTGACGTGGCCTTTCAATTGCTCCGTCACTGCTGCCATCTTGAATTTTTGGACCCTCCTTCAGGCCCTTCAGTACTTACACGTTAAGTTCCTGCCTTACATTTTTAGGAACGTGCTCAAAACCTTCTGCTGAAAATTCAGCTTAGAAGCAGAGCTGACTTACTTTTCACCGCAAAACCCTGTGAGAAATGGCAGGGCAGGCCCCCTCACAGTCTTGTGGAGAAAATGGAAGGCATTTTCTTTTTAATTCATGCAATTGGCCTCTCCCTGTTCTCACCACCAGTGCCACAGTTTTTAAAATATTAATCGTTCAGCAACAGCCATTTTTCAGCCTATCATATGCTTCTGTCTGGTGCCATGTTTAAGTGAGTGTAAAAGCCACTTATCTCCAGTAACATTATTTTTTTTTAATGGATTCATTCAAGCCCATGTGTTTTAGCAAAAAGAGACACCTTTATTTCATTTTACACCCAGCATGTCAACTGTCGCTGGGCCTGACCAGTGATTCATCAAGCAGCTAAAAGGCTGGGGATTCCAAGTGAGATACATTAGCTTGCATTCAATATTAATAGCTTATGCCAATATTTATTTGGGCCATTATTTAAGCAGTTGATGTCATAGCAGTGAGGCTGGGCGGCAGCATGGGAAGCAATGGCGTGGGAACTGCAGGCAGGATGAGGGGAAGTGGCATGGGAAACATCCTCATGGCAAATTCAGGGATGGATGCCTGCAACCGCCATCGTCCGATGGAACTGTTGAGCTGAAACGATGCTCTCAGGTGAGGCTAAATTTGTGGGCATTTTTCAGCTCTCTGTTGCAGTGGTCAGGCCACACCTGGCCATTTCTCGCTGCCACACTACAAGAAGGATGCTGAGGAGCTAGAAAAGGTGCGGAGAAGAACCACAAAGAGGATGGGAGGTTTGGGGGTCTAAATCCTATGAAGAGCAGTGAAAAGAAGAGGGTATGATTTAGCCTCCAGAAGAGATGGCTGAAGGGAGACAAGACAGCTGTTTCCCAATCCAGGGGTGGGATTCTACCGGTTCGGACTGGCTCAGGCGAACCGGTAGTTCCGACAATCAGCTGGGAGAGAACCGGTTCACTCCAACGATCAGGTGGGCCCGCCTGCCCGCCCCTGTGCTTTACTGACCTATATCTTCTCAGCTGATTCGCACGGCAAAGCGGATTGCCACGCCTCAGCTGTGTTACTTCCCAGCAGTAACACAGAAGGTAAGTTTTTGTAAAACTGCACATGTGCATGCAGCTCACGTGCTCACAGCGCATGATCACCAAACCGCTTGTTAAACCGGCAGGATCCCACCCAGGGGTGAAATCTACTTACCTTCCTTACCGGTTCGGAAGCGCGTGCGCCCCGCGCACACTCGCTTCGGTCATGCATGTGCGCGCATCACATGCCCGCGCAGACTTTCTGCACATGTGCAAAACCTTCTGCACATGCACAGAAGTTAAAAAAACACCAGGAAGTAATGACACCCAGGCAGGTGGGCGGAGCTTCACTCCACCATCGCTATCAGATCACCGAACCACCAGCCAAGATCCCTGGGCGATCCAGTCCGATCCGGGAGCATTTCACCCCTGATCCCACCACTGTCCCAATCCCTCATGGGATGTCCCAGGGAAGATGGTGTGGATTTATACTCCATAGTGTAGTGTTTTTCAACCTCGGCAACTTGGAAATGGATGGACTTTCTAAATCCTCAAATTCCCAGCCAGTGAGGTTTATGGAGAAGCCATTGAAGCTCAAATAAGGAGGAATTTCCTGACTGCAAGAACAATGAAGCAGTGTAACTGACTCTCTTCTGGAGGCTCCATAGCTAGAGGTTTTCAAGGAAAGGTTAGATAGTCCTTGGTCTGGAATAGTTTGAGGATTCCAGGGTCTGAGCAAAGTTTGTGTTAGAAGGTCCTTTCCACCATGAGTCTATGATTCTAAAACCATAAATAAAAGGCCCAAGTCTCGACACTTTGATTCCTAACGTGGACGAATGGTTGCAGAAGTTGATGGAGTTGGCTGAAATAGCAAAATTGACTATTTTGATTAAAGAGAAGAATATACTGTAAGTACTTTTGTTTCCACATGGAGACCGCTTCTGAACTTTGTGCTTGAAGTGGAAAAGAATGAAACTTTGATTTTGGGTTTTACCGATTAGATTGGTAGATTTTTTTTTTAAATAGAAATGGCTTATTCATATTATGATGAAAAAACAAAAAATTGTGATTTGATATTAATGCCTTATTTTGCTGCAAGAGAGAGAGTTGGAAGTCAATGTTTCTTTTTCTTTTTCTTATCCTCCCTCACTTTTCCTCCCCCTCTTCCTTCCCACCGTTTTCCTATTTACTTTTGTATTTTGTATCTTATTTTGTCTTATAACTCAATAGAAATGTTAAACAAGGAAAGGGGTCAAGTCTTCTCTGAGTCAAATTTGACTCCTGGGGACTCCATGTTTTCTCAGGAACAACATGCAGTTTGCTATTTGCTTCTGGGATGTGTGTGTCTCTGTCCCAGACTGATGTATAGTCCTGGTACAGATATGGGTTGTATTTACCTTTACTGCTGGTTTGCAACGGGGCCGTGCACACTTGCGCAGAAGCTTTCTGTTGTGGCCCGCCAGCGGCCTGCTTGGATTGTAGCTGATTCCAACGATGAGGAGGCTGGTGTGGTGCTGCACCAGCAGCCTGTGCAGCTGGTGCTCGAGTCGGACAGTGAGGAGGCTGGAGAAGATGTGGTGCCAGAGGCAGGGATTCAGCCAGGGCCTTCAGAACCTCCAGAAGCTCCTTTAAGTGAAGAGGACGAAGAGGAGGAGCCTCTTCTCGATGCACGGGCACGCAGAGCTGCCAAAAGGCAGGAGTGGCTCCTCAGGAGGAGGTCTCCTCGAGAGTAAGACTTGGGGCTAATTGGCCACTCCCTTAGCCTATTTAAGGAGGAATGCTGATTGCAGCAAACTGTAGGGAACAACTTTAGTTCACTCTCCTTCGCATTTGGATTCTCTGCAACATTGCTTCTGGGCTTTCTGCCAACCCTAGTAAGACTGTGATTACCTTATCTGTGGATTCTTGCAGGCTGTTAAGAAAGTTTATTAACAGCCTGCATTTGCAAAAGACTGAGTTATTTGAGTAAAATAAGCTTTGTTTAGACTTTGTGTGTGCTGCGTTCTTTGGGGTCCGTAGCTGGGGCAGAACACTTCCTGATAAAGTCGGTGTCGGTGGGCAGAGCCTCCTGCCAGTTTTACTACTGGTTCTTGCGAACCAGTCCGAACCGGAGGCAACCCACCACTGGCCTAGTAGTCTCTCATCCAAGAGTTAGCCTGGTCCTTCTCAGCTCAGACGTTGTTGTTTCCCTATTGCTACCTGCTGAGACTTTTAATTTGCACCTGAGGCTTAAATCAATGTCCAAAGCCGATGGACAAAGCAATGTACAGGTAGTCGTTGACTGACAATGAGTCATTTAGTGACCATTCAAAGTTACAACGGCCCTGAAAAAAGTGACTTATGACAGTTTTTCACACTTATGACCATTGTAGCATCCCCATGGTCAGGGGACAAAAATTCAGATGCTTTGGCATCTGGCATGTATTTATGACGGTCGCAGTGTCCCGGGGTTATGGGATCCCCTTTTGTGAACTTCTGACAAGCAAAGGTCAATGGGGAAGCCAGATTCACTTAACAACCAGGTTATTAACTTAACAACTGCAGTGATTCACTTAGCAACTGTGGCAGGAAAGGTTGTAAAATGAGGCAAAACAACAACAGAAATGTTGGGCTCAATTGTGGTCGTAAGTCTAAGATTGCCTCTATATCAGGGGTGAAATCTAGCAGGTTCTGACATGTTCTGGAGAACCAGTAGTGGAAATTTTGAGCAGTTCGGAGAACCGGTAGCGGAAATTTTGAGTAGTTTGGAGAACCGGCAAATACCACCTCTGGCTGGCCCCAGAGTGGGGTGGGAATGGAGATTTTGCAGTATCCTTCCCCTGGAGTGAGGAGGGAATGGGGATTTTGCAGTATCCTTCCCCTGGATGGAGTAGGGTGGGAATAGAGAATTTGCAGTATCCTTCCCCTGGAGTGGGGAAGGAATGGGGATTTTACAGTATCCTTCCCCTGGAGTGAGGTGGGAATGGAGATTTTACAGTATCCTTCCCCTGCTATGCCCACCAAGCCACACCCACCAAGCTACACCTCGCCCACCAAGCCACGCCCACAGAAGCAGTAGTAAAAAAAATTGGATTTCACCACTGCCCTACATAAAAGGTGATTTTGTGAGTATGTTTTTCTACTTGTATCCTACGTGAAGGAGACTTGATATTGCAGAGTCAATGGACATCCCATCTGCATTGCATTAAGGACTTAAAAGACGGAGCGACAAATCATGCAATTATTAGTTCTGGCTTTGCCATCCAAAACTAAATTTCTCTCTGCTTTAATTCTTCACCCCACATTGACTCTGTATTCAGTATAAAAATAGTGACTTTCCTCATTGTCTTAAAAATATTGACCAATTCGTGTAGCAGGAAAAATTCTGCTGTCTTTCCTCTGTGTTGGACTGCAAAGCCTATAATCCCCTACGCAAGTTATGGGTTTTGAAATGCAGTGTTTTTATTTGAAGGGCACCAGGCTTGGAGAATGCAGCTCTCCAATGCAATGACTGAAGAAATACCACAGTGAGAGCATCCCTTGCACTTTGAAAGAACGAACCTGTCTATGTTTTGTGGGAAGCAGGCTGGGGATTATTTAAAAAAAGATCGCTGGGCATTTGGAACGGATCATGCCCTTTTCTCGCAGGGGGCAACCTACCGAAAAGTTGCTTACCCAAAGCAAAAGCAAGAGAATCAACAAAGTCAAGACGAGCACAATAAAGAGACGGAGCATCTACCAAGCTCTGTGGCTGCCATCTTGATTTTTTAAAAAAACTTCTTTCACGTGTGGTGCTGATCAAAAATGAACTCCTGTCCGACCTAGAAAGATATTAACAGAATAACAGAGCTGGAAGCAAGGTCTTCTAGTCTAGCCCCCTGTTCAGGCGGGAAATCCTATACCTGGGGTCTGCCACGTTAAACACTCAAAGAGCCATTTGGACCCATTTCCCACAGAAAAGAAAACACCGGGAGCCACAAAACCTGGGTGGGAGTGGCCAACTCGACGTCACTCACTCCCACCCAGTCACATGACACACACCCCAGCCAGGCCTACCCAGGTTTTGTGGCTCCCAGTGTTTTCTGTGAGAAACAGGTATCTCTCTCTGTCTCTGTCTCTGTCTCTCCTCTCTCTCAGGCCAGGTGAGGAGTGACTGCAAGGGAAGGGCGATGGGTGGGGCCAGCCAGTGGTGGGTTCAGCCGGTACGTAGGCACAGCAGGGGGACAAAAGAGCCACATGCGGCTCCGGAGCCGCAGGTTGCTGACACCCGCCCTATACCACTGCAGACAAATGGTTATCCAACATCTTCTTAAAAACTTCCAGTGTTGGAGCATTCACAACTTCTGGAGGCAAGTCGTTCCACTGTTTAATTGTTCTAACTGTTAGGAAATTTCTCCTTAGTTCTATGTTGCTTCTCTCTTTGATTAGTTTCCACCCATTGCTTCTTGTTCTATCCTCAGGTGCTTTGGAGAATAGCTGGGCTCCCTCTTCTTTGTGGCAGCCCCCGAGATATCGGAACACTGCTATCATGTCTCTCCTAGTTCCTCTTTTCATTAAACTTATTTGGAATAAACATCTTTTCCCGGTTACACAGACATGGACCCTCTCGAGCGTTTATTTCGTTCCTCCTGTCTCAGGAAAATGCTGTGGCAGGGAAACTTCTCTCAACGCAATGCTGCCCAATGCAACCTTGCCTTTCGCCTCCTCGCTTCCAACCCTTGGCAAGTTTCGGCTGGAAATCGAGGCAGCGAAGACAAGGCACAAACACTGGTGGCTGGTGTTTTTTTTTAATTATTATTATTATTTTTTGCCCAGAGCAGCTGCTGAAGCGAAGCGAAGGGAAGTCAAATGTCAGCCTCTAGTATCCCTTCTGCTGTATTTCAAAATGTATGACTTGAATCTGTAATTGTGTCTGATTGGCTGGCCGCGAAAACAAATGCCAGCAGGGCGGGGAAGGGGGGGTGCACATGACCCACATTTCTTTCCTACTGTATGCTGGTTGTGTAATTCAAATTTATCTCCTGTAAAAAAAATATTTTTTTTTTAAAAGAACCCGCTGTGGAAGGCCTCGCTTCCCAGCAGATGGCAGCAAAATGGAGAAAAAGTGGGTGTAAAGAGACAGCCGCCACCGACAAAAGATTGGAGGTCTCTAACAGCCTTAGTTTCACTTGTCTGCTTTTGAATCCAAGGTAAGTTAACCCAGTCGAAAAGCTTTGGATCTGGGCCCCTTTTGGGCCTGGCTTTCGTCTGTCTCAGACAGCTGCAAATCCCACATTGGGATGCTTGGGATCAACATTTAAATTATCCCGAGGTTTTTTTTTTTTTTCCTTTTTCCTGCACTGTTGTGTTTTCTTGACAACTTCTAATGTTTCGGGGGTTATGTAATTCTCGCAGATTTAATTCCCTACACCTATGTGACCCTTTGAAGATTGGCATCCAAAGCTAAACTCCCCACAAGCTTGTTAACCGTGGCATTATTATAAAGTTGGACTCCTCTCATTTGTAACCAGCATCTGGGTTCAGAGCTGCAAAATTAGGAACAGAGATCGGTGCAAAACTGCAAATCAGGCCAGTGGGCTTCCCCACCTCCAAGCCCTCTTGCAGCTGGTAAGGAGTAGAAATACAGTAAAATCTGAGGCAGGATTCTCAATGCATATTTTGTAAGATTTTTTTTTTCCTTCATGGACAAGTCAAGATGGGGATGACATTTCAAGAAGGTTCATTACCCTTTAT
The DNA here is from genome assembly GCF_059756535.1 of Pantherophis guttatus. Classification (NCBI taxonomy): domain Eukaryota; kingdom Metazoa; phylum Chordata; class Lepidosauria; order Squamata; family Colubridae; genus Pantherophis; species Pantherophis guttatus. Next base: position 81,243,190 of record NC_142069.1, read on the forward strand.
TTTTAATCTTAAAACTTTGCTCTCTCTTGTGCCTTTAGAAAAAGAGGGGGAAAAAACCCTAGGCTTGTGAATATGTAATTTGAACTGTCATCCATTGAGAGTATACCTGTGATTGATTGATAGGGTGGAAAATTCCATGAAACTAACATTTATTTTCTTTTCCATATAGAGTTAAAGCAGCGGACTGACATTATTGCAGTGTTCGTAATGTGTAATTTCCTGTCCAGCAATTGCACAGGAGGTAAGAAACACATTTCATAATCTTAATTTAATTTCTCCTCTTGTTTTATTTTTATTTTTTTAAACCAAGGATATTCTTTTAAATCTGAAGTTTTGAAATCGGATTTTGAAACACTCTGTTGTCTGGATTTTCATTGCTTGTATCTCATTTCTTTTTTTAAAAAAAAATTAGAAAGCGGGTGCTTTTATCTTGAGATGTTACTGGCAACATAAGCCTTGTTTGAGTTCAGGTTTATGTGTTTAAATTTGCTTTCTACTCAATTGTGTTTTACAGAGAACTTGGTATGGTAGATATTCAGAAAATAGAGAAGGATGAATATCCGTGTAGAGGAGCAATTTTGAGGAAAATCTTCCCGAATCTAGTCAGGAGAGCTCTTGTATAGCTTCATATAATGACTTCAAAGATGTAAACCATTTTATTAATTTTACTCCTTTGTTTCTCCGTGTTCTTTGCCTGGCAAATATTTTGACAGTTGTAGTGATAAACTTCCAGTTTTCCCCCAATTCCACTCAGTTTCAATGAAGGGATCCAGAGAGCTTTGATTGCAATTGACCTTGAGGTTAGTGTAAGCCTCTCACAATTCAGCACAAGCTGTCGACAAGAATTAGCAAAGGCAAATCTTCTCACACTCACCAGAGAAATTTTGGGATAGTATTTGAGCGAAGCCATAAAGAGGAGAAACCAGGAATGCCCATCGGCAATGCAAAAGTTAGCATTCCTCCTGCAGATCATGCATCTTTTTTTTAAAAAAAAAAAACTTCTTGCAAGAAAATATTTTTAAATCCTTGCAAAAGAATAATTTTTCAGGTCCCTGAAATGATGAGATTTCCAATGGCTGAATTGCCAGAAAGTCACCTTATATTAGTTAAATGTCATTATGGGGACAGAACAGGTTGCATTTTTTTAAATTTCCTGTTGTGAATGGCATTCTCATAATAAATATTTAATACTTAAAAATATTTTCTTGCAAGACAGTTTTTTTAAAAAGGTGCATTTTATCCCATTTTCACTCAGCTGGTCTAACCTTTTATTATGGGGAGTTAGGAGAGGAGAAGAAAGCCTACTTAAAAATAGGATGCATATTTTTCATGCAAATAATAAATGACCAGAGATCCTAAATGAGCTGAGTCTGTTTCCCTCCAGGAGGAAATATTATTTCAGGGGGTGGCAGGATTTTTTTAAAAAGGGGGAATAACAAAATATAAATGCATCAATATTGTAGATAGGCCAAATTCAAATAAAGCAACAATTTTACAGGTAAGGTAAGATGGGGGAGGCAATTTAAAAGCATCAAAATGGAAGCTACTATGTGATTAAGGGGTGGAGCGTCAAACTCAGGGGTACTGCCATCTTGACTTTTGAAGCCCCTCCCCTACAGTTACCACTGCTGATTGGTAAATAAATCGAGTTAAAATTGGAAAGGATCATTTCTAAGAAATTGTAGTTATGATAAATGAGGCCATAGATCTCAATGGTAGGACAAAGAAATGAATCTTCTTAAGTAGTTTTGTTAAAACAATATCTTCATGAAATTAAGTATATGTCCTTCCGCTAAGATTTTATTTCCTGAGCATTTGGGTTGAATCCTTTTTTTTTTTCTGTTGTGGCCTTCACTTCTAATAGACGTTTATATTACAGCAAGCAATTAATAATTTAGATTGCATTTGGGTTAATGGAATTTTATTACTTAGAAGATCGCCTTTTATAGTCAGGTTACATTCAATAAACTTGACTTTAATTTCATACCTGCAACTGGAAAAGCGTGCCAAAAAGAGAGCAGATGAGCTATTAAAGTAATTTCCAATGCCGAGCTGGTCTAGTCTCAAGTTAAATATTTTTATATCCCGTGGACTGGATTAGCAAAATGCAATGCTTACTGAAACAATCATATTTTGGACTTTTGTAAAAAAATAAAAAAAATAAAATCCCTGCTTCTAATCTATTCAGTACCCTCTCTTCATTATCATGATTTGGAAGTTAGAAATATAAAGGAAGAAAAACTTGGTAGTTTTGTATGCATGCGTGTACGTAGTTTTGAAAATTAGAGCGAGCACAAAATGGTTCAAAGCTAAACGAACGTACAACTTAGATTTAATTCTTCAATGTGAATAAGTAGAGCCATTTTATTATTCTATGTTCTATATTGTATTTGAATTTTTTTGCCTTTCTCTAAACAAGAAAAAGAGAATAACAGAAAAATGTTTTGATATGTTAAAGCTTCTCTAAAGGACTTAATTTATAATATATATGTATAACTCAATAGATAATTGATTTTTATCTTTCATAATTGTGCCTCATGTTTTTGGACATATGCACCTTGTTCATTTAGCATCTCAAAATTAATTATTTTAAGCATTAAAACAAGTAAGTTGGGCATTTCTTTGAACAAAGGAACGGTATTGTACAGTTGTCGAAAATGTGCCTCCTTTTCTTTGTATAAAATAGTGTTAACCGGAGAGCAAACTTTACAACATTTAAGGAAATTTCAGTTAGTTAATCCAAGTGAATTGGTTTCATCCTCCTTTACTTCTCCGTGTTAAATTTTATATTTTAAATAGGGCCTTGCATTCTGATGAATGCAGGTATAGGCCAGCATATTTTATCTGATAAAGTCAATTTAAGATTTAGCCGGTTAATATTACAGTTTTGAATAAAGTTACATAGAAGTATGTAATGATTTTCATTGTTGAAAAACAGTGTAATTATTGTAATTTACAAACTTGGAACAGAAATTATACCGAATTATGAAACTTTACATAGAACTTATATCAGAGGAAGATTTAAAAAAAAAAAATCTGTGAGGCCTAGTATTATTCAATTTTGAGTCGTTGAGTTGCAAGCTGTGGATTGTCAGGAATATAAGCCTTCTTTTTTTAATGATACTATAGAGAAATTTAAAAAAGGCCACACTTGGAATACTGCATTCAGTTTTGGTTGCCACGATGTAAAAAAGATGTGGAGACTCTAGAAAGAGTGCAGAGAAGAGCAACAAAGATGATGAGGGGACTGGAGGCTAAAACATATGAAGAACGGTTGCAGGAACTGGGTATGTCTAGTTTAATGAAAAGAAGGACTAGGGGAGACATGATAGCAGTGTTCCAATATCTTAGAGGTTGCCACAAAGAAGAGGGAGTCAAGCTTTTCTTCAAAGCCCCTGAGGGCAGGACAAGAAGCAATGGATGGAAACTAATGCAGGAGAGAATTTCCTGACAGAACAATTAACCAGTGGAACAACTTGCCTCCAGAAGTTGTGAATGCTCCAACACTGGAAGTTTTTAAGAAGATGTTGGAAAACCATTTGTCTGAAGTGATGTAGGGTTTCCTGCCTAAGCAAGAGGTTGGACTAGAAGACCTCCAAGATCCCTTCCAACTCTGTTATTCTATTCTAAGGTTTTTGGCAATAGTGCATGTCAGTGAATGGCACCAAGTGCATCCACCACGGGATACAGGGTGCAAGTGATGTCATGCCCCTCGTGATATCATTTGACAAATGACACAAATGAGGTAATTTATATCCCTCCTGAAAGGCTACAAATTTCATAGTTTGTATTATTTTCACCAATGATGTCATGATTTTTATGATGTCATAAGATTCTTTCTCTGGGTATTTGAACACTGGTTTGAATAAACAAAAATCAAAAAGATCTATTTTTTTTTACACTTTCACCAAAGTTGATTGATTATGTGGCATCAATCCAGTTTGAACTGGATGACCATGAAGATAGACCTTCTCCGTGGAGCATCCCAAAAGAGTAATCTTTATTGGGGCATCTGATGCTTTACATATAAGATCTGTTCATGTGAAAGTGTTACATTACTTTTACTTAATATGCCTACTGCTGTTGTTGAAATAATCTGTAGCTCTCTGCCCACTTATGGGGAAATCCCTATTATTTCCAACGGAAATTATTCTGAATAGCAAGTTTATGACACTAAAGCTGATAATCCTATAGATAATGTATCCTCAAGTAAATTCCATTGAATCGTCCAAACTTTTCTTCTGAAGAGGGAAGCAGCGGTGGGTTTCCAATATTGTTACCACCAGTTCGCCCGTCCCCCCGCGCGCATTCTCGCTTCACACGTGTGCCTTCCGTGCATGCGCCCAGCCTTCTGCGCATGTGCCCAACCTCGAAATCATGCCTAAATAGGATGGCATAGAGCCAGGGCAGATGGGTAGGTGGGCGGGCTCACCCGCGATTTCCACTACCGGTTCACCCAAACCAGTACGAACTGGCTGAATACCACCTCTGGAGGGAAGGATGACTCTGTAACTTTTGACATACTATTAGCGCCAAACTGCTTTGCCACTTCTTCTTTTAAAAAAAAAAATCCCCATAACATTTTAAATGGATTTTAGTATATTTCTCACAATATATGCAAATGTAAAATACATTTGTGTGGCACATATTCAGTGAATTTGCATTTGATGTCTGTTTTCTCCTAATATGTGCACTGGTTGCATTTTTTTAATTAAAGAATCGCCCTTCAGTATTCAGAGACAGGAAACTCAGAAATGTAGCAATTTAAATTCTGTTAATGTGAACTTTTTCACTCAGACTTACTTTTGAATAACTTGGACTGGGATGCACGATTTGGTATTTCTTCTGGAATCTCACCACTCTACACATCTTATAAAATGACTGATGTTTATTCGATGAAAATTGAGCCAGAGTTATTGGAAACGTTCCTTATTTTATCGAAATAAACATTGCCTGATTATTCGAAAACACAGAAGCCATTGATCATTGCTAAAATTAGCCATTCATTTGTATTATCTACTCTATAGAACCCTGTCCTGCACTGATGAGGGGGAGGGAAGATAAAAGTAATTTTGATCAGAAAATTTCTGCAAAAAAAGTCTTCACTTTTTATGAAAAATGCCTCATTTTCATATTATCAGACCTTCACAATGAACTTCTGTAGATGTCTGAATTGTCTGATTAGGAAGCGCAGGCTTCATTTGCTTCAACATGCATACACCACATACAGGGAGATTTGTTGGGAATAAATGAAAACTCAGATGAGTATCTAGCAAGCCACACCATCAATATGATTAAAAGCATTTGAATTTTTGAAGGGATAAGATAAAGATGGCTTTGGAATAGTAGTTAACCAGTGGCACAGTGGTTAGAGTGCAGTACTGTAGGCTACTTCAGCTGACTGCTAGCTGCAGTTCAACAGATCGAATCTCACCAGCTCAACGTTGACTCAGCTTTCCATCCTTCCGAGGTGGGTAAAATGAGGACCCAGATTGTTGGGGGCAATATGCTGACTCTGTAAATTGCTTAGAGTGGGCTGTAAAAGCTCTATGAAGTGGTATATAAATCTAAGTGCTAGTGCTAGTGCTAGTGGTGGAATGGGACAACTCGCCACAGCCAATTCACCATGGTCAATTCGCCAAGGCCAACTCAAGATGGCCAACTCGCTGCAAGAAACTTGCCGTGGTCAACTTGCCAAATTCAAAAATTCAATTTAATTATTTAAAATAGTTTTTAAATTATTATAAAAATTATTATAAAATTATTATAAAATTATTATAAAAATTATTATAAAATTATAAAATTAATTATTTTAATTTTTGTCATTCACATTTCATTTTGTCCCTCCTTTGGCATCCTTTCTTTAATGATTCTATTGCACTATTTCTTCGATATTGGTGTAACTCTTCTCCCGCAGCGAGTTGTCCCGTGGCGAGTTGTCCATGGAAAATTGTCCTGTGGCAAGTTGGCCATGCGAATTGGCCGTGGCGACTTGTCGTAGACCCAATGAGTGTTGGGTTTCTTGTTAATAGGGGCACACTTATATTTATGAGAGCACAATGATTGAAATCTGTGTCAGAGTGTAAGGCTTCAATATTTCTCCCTTTTTTATTTTTACCCAAGTGACGAGAAAGTAATAAGTACTGTAAAGTAAGTTAATGTTGCTAAGATGTTTCTACGTAAGTTTTACAAATCAGCGTGACTGGGCTTTGATGCTACCATGATGTATAATGTTGAGTTCTTTGAGGTAGCGCAGATCAGGAAACCAAAGGTGTGAATGCTAATGCTACTTTTATTATAAGATTTCAGCACAGGTCTAATATTAAGAAATGGTTGGAACAAATCACAAAGTTACAAATAGAGAAGAAACCAGAAACTTTCCTGCTAGGAATCTTTACGATCAGAACGATCTGACATTTCAACAATCACTTCCACGAATGGAATCCCTTCACGCTGCCTTTCACATTCAAGGACCTTCACTTGCAGATCTATCTGTGGCTCTTGGGATTACAAAAGATGACGTTCAATATTTAATGTTGCTGCGTTTGGCTTCTGGAGGGAAGAGAAGGACACACACACACACAGTTTCCCCAGTTCAGTGGTTCTCAACCATGGCAATTTAAGACATGAGGCTGAGGAAGAACATGGGCCAGTCCTGGAGGCTGGGGAAGGCCCAGATGAGGGCTCTGTGTCGGAGGCAGGATGGGGCCAGGGCCATTGGGGAGTGATATGCGGACTCCGGAGCCTCCAGAGGCTGACAGTAGAGAGGCAGAGGAACAGGAAGAGCCTGTTCCTAGTGCATGTATGAGAAGAGCTGCCAGAAGGCAGGAGCAGCTAAAGCACAGAGGATGATTTGGGAGTAGGCCAAGAGATGATTGGCCCCACCCATAAGGCTTAAAAGACCAGCAATGGCTCTTGGGCTCTTTGCCGGAAAACAACGTTGAGAGAATTGCTTCTTGTTTCACTGTATTCATTTCTTGTCGGCGTCTTCTGCTTCTGAACTTTTGCCAAGAAAAGCCTTTGGCAGTTTGCCTAATTATCCCAAGGTCGGTGATAAACTAAGGAATGGTGTTTTGAAGAATTTGCTTTAATTTAGTTTGGACTACGCTGAGAATGAGTTAATTCTCAGCTGTTCTAATAAAGTCTGTTTGCTTTCGAACTGTTTGTATTTAATACTAACTACTTGGGCCTGGGTCACAACAAGGGAATTCTGGGAGTTAGTCCACATCTGTGGTGGTATTCAGCCGGTTCTATCCGGTTCAGGAGAACCGGTAGCGGCGGCTGAGAGGAATACCAGCCGCCGCTACCGGTTCTCCCGAACCGGATAGAACCGGCTGAATACCACCACTGATGTGGACTAACTCCCAGAATTCCCCAGCCAGCCTTGAAGTGCCAACCTCTTAAAGTTGCTAAGATTGAGAAACAGTGCCCCATTCTATCCCTGACCCTGGCTATACATGGACAGGGATAGTCTGAAGAACTAACCCTGTGTTTAGCTGAACCTGGTCAGAATCTGTCTACTACGTGTCTGTAACTGTTTCCCTGGATTCTCAACATTCCACAATTCATTGGTTCACATTGTGGATCATCCATCCCCACGCTGGCTAACAGGAAAGGAGAAGACCAATCTAGCGTGACCAAACTACCAAACTTAAAATAGAGCTCTACAGGGGGAGATCTGGGTCCCCGTGCTTCGAGATAGTTGCGTCATCACTCTACCTGTCATGCACTCCTATTGCTATCTAATTCTTGTTCTAGGTATATTCTCATTGAGAAAAATCCTAAGAGAAGAAGAAGAAGAGGCAGAGTGGTAGTGTGGCCTTTTCTGCACAAATGGACACACAAACACATCAACAACTTTACTGCCTAGATAATCAAGCTCAATTGGATTATCAAGCTCATGTTTCACCACCATTATTTCTATTTCAGTTTCAGCAAGGGATTTCTCGGAACAGGGTATCATCGTCCTAAACAAGTGGTGAAATCCAAATTTTTTTACTACCAGTTCTCGATGGGCGTCGTGTGGCTTGGTGGGCGTGGCAGGGGAAGGATACCGCAAAATCCCCATTTACTCCCCACTCCAGGGAAAGGATACTGCAAAATCCCCATTCCCATCCCACTCCAGGGGAAGGACACTTCAAAATCCCCATTCCTACCCCACTCCAGGGGAAGGATACTGCAAAATCCCCATTCCCTTCCCACTCCAGGGGAAGGACAACTTCAAAATCCCCATTCCCACCCCACTCCAGGGGAAGGACACTGCAAAATCCCCATTCCCACCCCACTCCAGGGGAAGGATACTGCAAAACCCCCATTCCCTCCCCACTCTGGGGCCAGACAGAGGTGGTATTTGCCGGTTCTCCAAACTACTCAAAATTTCCGCTACCGGTTCTCCCGAACCTGTCAGAATCTGCTGACAGGTTTCACCCCTGAAACCTGAATTTCACCCCTGTCCTAAACTATGAAGAGGGTCAGATGAAGACTTCCTCAGTCCTTAGACAAGTACTGTACGTCAGCTTCTCTTCTCTAGACTTGAAGCTCCCACAAAGTAGACTTGGAAACTCTCTCAGTCGAGTGAATGAGTTTCAATCGCTGAAAGAGTAAGACGCTTGATCTATTCAATGGTCTGATGATTTATTTGGCCATCAGGCATCACTGATCTCCTTTCTGTTCCATAACCCTTTTCTTATAACATAAATAGGCTTTTTGTCTGCTGCCAGCATCTGATGAACCATGTGGTATTGAGGTCTGGTCCGCTGCTAATCTTCCCTCCTAATAGCTTTGATGAAAGTAGTGTACACACATGCACAAACACGCACACACACACAAACACACAATTCCAAGAGACGGATGACCTTATTTTCAGGATTAGAATGATGTTCTCTCCGTTCAAAAATAACACAGTTCCTTGAATACAAAATCCTCCCCTCTAAAATCATATTGAGGGGGACAACAGCGATAAAAAACCTGGAAAGCCTAAAATGCTGTGCTCGAAGCTCAGAAAATCGGGATGAACTTTAATACACATGAATTAGGCAGAAACGTTTTGGTGGGGGAGGAGGGGCTGATGCAGTCTTCTTAGTTTGTTTGTTGATGGAGTTTGGGATTTTCCTTAATCCAAGCTTCTTATTTAATAATTGGTATTTACTGGGGTATGAGACCCTTTCCTGCTTCTTTCAGCAGTAAACCAATTATGATAATTTCTGGAGCATACCAATCTTGCCAGAACAAGCATGCCTTTGTCACCTCTCAATTAAATTACTGTCACTCTCCCTGCGTGAGGCCATCAGTTGCTACCATTGGTTGAAAACTGGGTTTTGACTGGCTTTGTAACACCACTCTTATTCCAGCTACTTTAGTCACTAATTTACTTTTGGGTATTTTTCCTGTATTGAAATCTCCTTGAAGTTCAGAACCAAAGATGGCCCACATGAACTCCTACCTGGCTAGATAATTTCTCCTCTCCATGTAGTCAAGCCAGAATGCGCATAGCAAGAGAAGTCCTTTTCAGTACCTACTCCAGAATTGCCCATAAAAGATGGTAGCCACGAGGGTGTGATTGAAGGAAGAACTTTGTACCATCATGAAAGTCGTTTTGACTTTTTTGACCACATCATGGTCACCATTTCCAATTTGGGAGAGCTGTTACCACTGAAGCCATCTAGTTCCAACTCTTTATTTGGGGATAGTTTTAGCTTTGCTGCAGTGATGAAATCTATTTTTTTTTTTACTACCAATTCTGTGGGGATGGTGTGGCTTGGTGGGCATGCTGTGGCTTGGTGGGCGTGGCAGGGGAAGGATACTGCAAAATCCCCATTCCCTTCCCACTCCTGGGGGAAGGAGATTGCAAAATCTCCATTCCCACCCCAGTCTGGGTCCAGCCAGAGGTGGTATTTGCCAGTTCTCCGAACGACTCAAAATTTCCGCTACTGGTTCTCCAGAACCTGTCAGAACCTGCTGAATAGCACCCCTGGCCTTGTGTGAAACCTGCTTTTTTGACAATCACAACTTACAAACATGATGGGCTGGTTCCATTACAGTTGTAAATTGAGGATTACCTGTAATAGAACCTTGCAAGTCTGAATGCGCTTCCCCCATCCCTTCCTTGATCTTCTGGGAAGGGTCTTTTTCTCGTTCTCTTTCTGTCCAGAGTGGGGAGGGAATGGGAATTTTGCAGTATCCTTCCCCTGGAGTGGGGTGGGAATGGGGATTTTGCAGTATCCTTTCTCTGCCACACTCACCAAGCCACACCACACCCACCAAGCCACACCCACAGAACCGGTAGTAAAAAAAATTGAATTCCACCACTGCACAAGCAGTTGTTAAGCAAACACCCAGGGTGTTAATCAAAGCAATGGTTCTTTATGGGCCGGTTTTGCCAAAAATCCAAAGTAAATGCCAGTTTTTAGCAAAAACGTTGCAAAACACAGTCACATGACTGTAGGCGGTTGCAAATGGATTGCAAATTTGGATCAGTTGCCAAGAACCTGAAATGAGATCATATGACTGTTGGGAGGGCAGCTGTCAGAAATTGAGAATCAGGTTGTAAGTGCCCCCAGGAGGTCTGTCATAACTTCAAACAGTCGCTAAGCAACCAGTCATAAGTCAAGGACTATCTGTGCTGAAATCTTTATTTTTAAAATTTATAAACTTTATTAAAACACATATAAAACGCATATAAAAACATTAACAAAACATACAACATATAAGTAAATTTCCCTTTTAAAGCAATATTTCATAGTGGTTCTTCAACTAATGCGGTTGTAATTATTCCCCTTATTCTTAGCCTAGTAGTTTTTTCTTTTCCCTTTTCACCCCCCTCCTTTTCTTTCCCCCCCCCCCACTTTAGGATTACCCCTTTAACAATGTTTATATTTGGATTACACCATTTTTTTTAGATTTCCCTATTCCTGTTTATTTGCCCATAGGAAGTTATTTATATACATATTTACATCTTTATTCTATCCTTTTTATATCTATGTATCTTTAGTAGAGGCGTTGTACCATTGGTACCATTTGTCCCATACTCTGTAGTACTCTGTCTCTTCTTTTTCTTTAATCTCTTTAGTTAATCTATCCATTTCAGCGCATTGTGCGATTTTATCTATTAACTTTTCTTCTGTTGGGATTTTTTCCTTTTTTCCAATTCTTTGCGTACGTTATCCGAGCTGCCGTTAGGATATGTATCATCAGGTATTTTATATCTTTAGGATATATCCTGATCCCTTTCCCAGTAAGCTCACACACTGACGTGTGCATTGGTCACACAATGAGTTCAGTTTCCTGGTGCGTACTAGTTGAGCTTAGCAGAAAAGCTAAGTGGTGTGTCACCGAGGCCAAGAGAGAGGTAAAGGAATAGATACAAGGATATAGCCTTTTATTTTCCTCTTTTGCTGTTCTCCTATATGGCTTTGATCCAGTGGTGAAATTCAAATTTCTTTACTACCGGTTCTGTGGGCGTGGTGTGGCTTGGTAGGCGTGGCAGGGGAAGGATACTGCAAAATCTCCATTCCCATCCCATTCCAGGGGAAGGATACTGCAAAATCCCCATTCCCTCCCCACTCCTGGGGGAAGGATATTGCAAAATCTCCATTCCCACCCCACTCTGGGACCAGCCAGAGGTGGTATTTGCCGGTTCTCCGAACTACTCAAAATTTCTGCTACCGGTTCTCCAAATTACTCAAAATTTCCACTACCAGTTCTCCGAACTGCTCAAAATTTCCGCTACCGGTTCTCCGAACTGCTCATAATTTCTGCTACTGGTTCCCCAAATTACTCAAAATTTCCGCTACCAGTTCTCTGAACTGCTCAAAATTTCCGCTACTGGTTCTCTGAACTGCTCAAAATTTCCGCTACCGGTTCTCCCAACTGCTCAAAATTTCCACTACCGGTTCTCCCAACTGCTCAAAATTTCCGCTACCAGTTCTCCAAACTGCTCAAAATTTCCACTACCGGTTCTCCGAACTGCTCAAAATTTTCACTACCGGTTCTCCGAACTGCTCAAAATTTCTGCTACCGGTTCTCCAGAACCTGTCAGAACCTGCTGGATTTCACCCCTGCTATGATCTGCCTTCTCCACATGCCCTATTTTTTGTTCCTGTTGCCATCAACAATTGCGGTAATGCCAGAAGCCTTAAGAACAGGGAAATGCGGATGTTGACTATGGAAACGCAAACAACATGCCATTTCACTGAGATACATATACCTGTGAGGTATATGTGAAGTTGTGCGCGTTTAGCCTGCCGGCCCAAGTCTGTCTGCTCCAATTGGCAAGAGCTCACCAAATCTTGCCAAAGGTCTTCCTGAGTCAGGAATAATTCTTATTCAATCCAAATAAGGATCCATGACAGGCAATGCAATTTTGGTTCTTTCTGCCAGACTAAGGGTTTGAAAAAAAAGCTTGCTGAATCAAAACTGGGAGATGAGTAAAAAAAAAAAAAAATAGCGATAAAAGAGAATATTTGTAGTTCTGGGTTGAACTGTGGGCTCCTTGTGTTCTCTGAGCTTGGTGGTTTTCCTGCAGACGTTTCATTACCCAACTAGGTAGCGTAATCAATGCTGGAAGGGTGCTTGTACTTTTTATACAGGCACTCCTCAACTTACAACCACCATTGAGCTCAAAATTTATATTGCTAAGTGAGAGAGTTGTTGAGTCTTGCCCCATTTTACGACCTTTCTTGCCCCCGTCGTTAAATGAATCTCTGCAGATGCTAAGTTAGTAACACGATTATAAAGGGAATCTGGGTTCCCCATTGATTTGGCTGGTGAGAAAGTTGCCAAAGCTGATCACATAACATCCGGACTGCAACCTTCATAAATATAACTCAGTTGCCAAATATCTGAATTTTGATCTTGGGGATGCTGCAATAGTCGTAAGTGTGAAAAACGGTCATAAGTCACTTTTTTCACTGCCGTTATAATTTCAAATGGTCACTAAACGGACTGTTGTAAGTCGAGGATTACCTGTACACGAGTTGCTAATGAGTTGAGGACTACCTGTATACATTCTATGTGGAGTTGCCCTTGAAAAGCATTTGCAGGCTTCAACTGATCCAAAATGCAAACAGTACAGGTAGTCCTCGACTTATGACCACATTTGAGCCCAAAATTGATGTTGCTAAGTGAGAAATGTGTTAAATGAGTTTTGCCCCATTTTACGACTTTTCTGGACACATTTGTTAAGTGAATCACTGCAGTTGTTAAATTACTAAACATGGTTGTTAAGTGAATCTGGCTTCCCCGTTGACTTTGCTTGTCAGAAAGTCGCACATGACTGGGACATTGCAACCATCATAAACATGAACCAGTTGTTAAGCATGCCAATGTAAAACCCATGACTATGGGGATGCTGCACCGGTCATAAGTGTGAAAAACGGTCATAAGTCACTTTTTCCAGTGCCATTGTAATTTTGAACGGTCACTAAATGAACTGTTGTAAGTCGAGGACTATCTGTATTTGCAAATATTGGGTAGATTTGCTTCCAGTAGGCCTCCTGACTTACAGGAGCACTTCTCTCTACAATTTCTACCTCTCCCACCAGATCTGGCAAAAACAGCATGTAAAACAATGTTGTCGGAGGGGAGGTAAACCTTCTCTGTCATTACTGAAAAGACTTTTGGAGTTTCCTCCTTATGGTTGGAGATCTTCGATTTCCACAGTGTGTCCTGGCATGAGTGTGCTGCAGCTGGAGAAGAAGCAAAGGGAAATTCATTAATCAGCCTTGGAGGTTGGCCAAGTTGCTCCAGAGAGAAAGTTGGAAAGAGAGGTATTTGTGAAATAATTTTCAAGATGGCGGAGGTATATCTACAGGGAATGGTCAAAGTCAATAAGTTCTAGGCATCAAAAGTCCAGGGGTAGCTCTTAAAAGACTTTCTGAAGATGTTGTTAGTTGTTTGTTTTGACAAGTAAGCATTAATCAACGAAGAAGAATGGTCTATTAAGTATGAATGCACAAGTATCTCTAATGCAGGGGTGTCAAACACAAGGCCCGTGGGACGGATTCGGCCCACAATGTGGTTGGATCCGGCCCTCAGGGCTGTCCTGGAAAATGTAAGGAGCCAGCCCTTGTCTACCCAATGTAAAGAGGAAACATCGGTCCAAAGCCACGCTGGGCCCGGTCTACCAATACAAAGAGGAAACATGCTAGCAATTTGGGGAGTGGCATCAAGATGGCCATGCCCACCCAGTTGACCACGCCCATCCAGTTGGCCACACTCAGCTGACCCCCCCAAAGTCAACCACAGCTGATGCGGCTCTCAATTAAATTGAGTTTGATACCCCTGCTCTAATGTATGTTACTTTTATTGTGAATAAACAATATAGGGTGAAGGGGAAAGTGTAGAAGCATCCTTTTTCCCACTAGTCTAAATTCTCATGGCATCACTGAAGCCTGGATAGCTCAGCAGACTGATGCATTGTAATTTAACTCCAGCTGTCTGCAATTAGTAAGTTCGAATCTCGCCAGGCTCAAGGTCGACTCAGCCTTCCATCCTTTCTAAGGTAGGTAAAATGAGGACCCAGTTTGTGGGGGCAATAAGCTGACTTTGTAAAAATATACAAAATTATGAAGGCTATTGCTTAACACATTGTAAGCCGCCCTGAGTCTCTGGAGAAGGGCGGCATATAAATCAAATTAAAAAAAAAAAAAACAAAAACCCCAAATAATCATGCATCTAAAATACGTGTAATGATCATACATCCAACAATGTGGTGGATCAACATCGGTGAAGTTCAAGGCCACCCACAGTCAGTGGTGGGTTGCTCCCGATTCGCACCGGTTCTATAGAACTGGTAGTAAAACTGGCGGGAGGCTCCGCCCACCGACCCCGATATCATCAGAACACTTCTGTGCATGCACAGAAGAGCGCGTGTGCCGCCCCGGTAGCAAAGGTAAGTAGAATCCACCCCTGCCCACAGTCATGTGAGTTCATTGGGTGACTATGGCCACTCACTTTCTTTCACCTCAATCTACCTCACAGGCTGATTCTTGTGGAGAAAAATTGGAGGAGGGGGCACAGTAAGTCCTTGACGTACGATCATAATTGAACCTGGAATTACGGTCTAAAGTTCTTGCGGTTGTAAGTTGAGGCATCATGTGACCAAACTTTATTTTTTAACTTTTTTTTTTTGCAGTGGTCATTAAGCAAGTGCCGCAGTCGTTAAATGTATCTATTTTTCCCAATAGGCATTTTTTTTGTCAGAAACCAGAAATAAATACTGGAAACGGGCAAAAACAGTCATAAATTGTGACCACAGGATGCTGTTAGTGGCTTTAAAGCAGTGGTGAAATTCAGCTGGCTCTATCCGGATCGCGCGAACCGGTAGCGCCGGCGGCAGGAGGCTCCGCCTACCTGCCCGGATGTCATCATGTCCCGTTTTAGACCCTCTGCGCATGCGTGGAGGAGGTGCGTGCTCACATTTGCGAACCGGTAGCGAAGGTACCCCTGCTCTAAAGGTGAGCTGGTTGCCCCAAATGCAATCACTTGACCTTGGGGGATTGTAACTTTGAAAACGGGTTGTAAATAGCTTTTAATAAGGTCTGTCATAACTTTGGGTGGTTGTTAAGCAACTGATTGTAGATCAAGGCCTATCTGTATGTGATTAAACCTCCACCTGTTTTTTATGTGGGCAGCCACCTTCTATTTTTTTGCCTCATCCTAAGGACGTCTCTGCAAGACAGAGAAAGGAAGCTTGATGTTTATGCTGGCTCTGCATTCTTGAAACAGAAAGTTCAACCATGTGTTTTAACAAAGTCTGAACTCTAATTAGTTCCATGGAAACCAGACTGACTGTGCAAATGCACATCTTGTAAGCCCACAACCCAGTGGTGGGTTTCAAAAGTTTTTACTACAGATTCTGTGGGTGTGGCTTGGTGGGCGTGGCAGGGGAAGGATCCTGTAAAATCTCCATTCACACCCCACTCCAGGGGAAGGTTACTGCAAAATTCCCATTTCCTCCCGATTGGCTGGGACTCGGGAGGCAGAGAATAGATGGGAGCGGGGCCAGTCAGAATTTTTACTACCGGTTCTCCGAACTACTCAAAATTTCCACTACCGGTTCTCCAGAACTGATCAGAACCTGCTGAACCCCACCTCTGCAGTGGGGGAAAGTCCAGTGTGATGCTGGTTTGCTGGGGCCCATTAAAGGGTGTGCATGGTTGTTTGCTTTTTGCCATGGCTTTTTGGTATGGAGACAATGGCTACGTGTTCCATTAGAAAAAAATGTATATATGATATACTAGAAATATATGTATAAAAGATATATTAAGATAAGAAAGAGAAAATGTATAAATATGGATCACTGATGCGAAGATGTTGAAAAGAAGAAGATGTAAATATCTGTTTTTATTTGTTTTTCAAAAAAACTGTTTAATAAAAAAAAATTTTTTAAAAAAATGTGGTTGTTCCCAACAGAACTTGGTATTTAATAATGAGCATGGAGAAGAAAACCAGGCAGCAATTTGGAACTAACTATGGAAGTAATTAAGATATGGTAGGGAGACTTCAACCATGCCTTCCACTTCTACTTTAAATCTTTTTCTTGAATAACCCGATAGCTTTAACAATGTTACTGATGTTAACAAGGACTTTCACTTATATGTTTCGTTTTCACGCCCTAAGGCGCCATCTTTCCCTTTTTAAATGGAGTTAACATACAATACTTGCATTTTTAGTCTCCTGGATTAACTCTGCCAGCATCCAAAATCCAAAGTCCAAATTCTTTATAATTTTTCTAGTTGCTTTGCTGGTGTGGTCGCGACGCTTCGGTCTGCTTATTTTTAAGCAGACTCATCCCGGCTCCGGAGCTCTGAAGGGCTTTCAGGGAGCTCTCACCCTGCAAACCCCAGGCTTAAAAAAATAGCCTGGGGGTCTAGGGGAGCTCTACCCAGACCCTTCTGCTCTTCTCTCCCCCTTTTCCCTGGGGGAGAGTTTTTAAGCCGCTAGACAGCTGATTTTCGCTGTTCTAGCGGCTATACGGAGTCACAGGGCTGGAGCTCCTAAAAGGAGCTCCGTTGGCGTTTCACGGAGCCACCGGAAGTCATCAACTTCAACCATGCCTTTAGGCTCAAGTTCCTTCTGTCAAATACCAGGTTAGATTGGTGTCAATGAAACATCTCTTCTCCAGATTTTAATTCAGGAGAATAGCAAGATGGATGAGGACTTCTGGCACACATATTAAAGTTAGCCAAGATTGAGAAACATTGTTCTACCTTCACACACACCCAATAGCATCACAATGAGGACAATGGCAAGGTTGTTCAGATGGATGAGCATTTCCTAGCAAATACATGGAAGAGACCTGTGGTAATCTGAAGTTACCACACTCTCCGTACCTCTTTGGGTAACCTGATGGCACCCTCGATGATGCGTTGGTCTTAATATTTTGATAACTCAGAATTTGCATAGAAACTTAATATTCCAAAGATTATTTTAATGCATGTTACCTTTGGGTTTTAGCATTTAGTTTATAGCTGGGTGTCCCACAATTTCTTCCATTCATGTTTGAAGTTTCTTCTGATGTACAGTCGGATAATCCCAAATGACTTTTTCCTTATTGATTCATATTTATTTATCACTGCTATCGGCAAACTCTTCTTTTCACATGTCTGAATAATTCAGAGTTGCAGGCAGGGAGAAGAAAAAAACTTTCACAAGCTTTCCCATCAAAAGAATTATTGAGTAGGTAGCTGTGTGTATGAGTATGTTTAACCACCATGTTGGCACAACATATGAAGGAGGTTTTTTTTAATCTGACTTTCTCCTGCTAACAAAAAAAAAAAAAAAGGGTATCTTAGTGATTGGCATTAGTAATCCATGGGCTTGATCTGGTCTATTTTGCTTGCTAATCCTAAAAATGCTTCTGTACTTTGGCAGCGCATAGCAACCAGGCAAAGGAATTCTACAGGGAAAGGGATCTAAAATGTTGAAATGGCAGCCAGAAGCATGCACTGCGGCTGTTTCCCTGAATATCTCAGAGGTGCTTTTTTTCAAGAGGCAATTGGACTTCGTTTTTCTTTGAAGACGTTTTGCTTCTCATCCAAGAAGTTTCTTCGGCTCTCTTGAAAAAGCACCTTTGGGATAACCATGACCTGGATGGATGACTGAGAATCTCCATAGATGTTTCCCTGAATAAAAAGTGTCTCTTCCATTTACAAATTGTATATTAAACTGGCCATTACAAATGGCTTTTCCCATCTAGCCTATAGCTATGGCTTTTTCTGGACCTAAATACAAATCAGATGTTGCAGCTGCCATCAGGACTGCCCTTCTGCAGGCACTCCTGAACCAGGTTTCCCAATGGGAGCCAGATCCAAGCTAAGAAGTTAATCATTTCATCCTTTTCACTACAGTATAATAAGTGGTGTTTCTTAATGTTGGTGCCTTTAAGAGCTGTTCTGTAAAATGGGTGGACTTCCAGGAAAACACTGCTATAAAGAATCTTGGCTGGGGGTCTTTTTTCTTTTTCTTTTTACTTCTGACTTCTGAAGAGTGGGCAGCAAGGGTGAAATCCAGCAGGTTCTAACAGGCTCTGGAGAACCGGAACCGGAAATTTTGAGCAGTTTGGAGAACCGGTAGTGGAAATTTTGAGCAGTTTGGAGAACCGGTAGTGGAAATTTTGAGCAGTTCGAAGAACCGGTAGCGGAAATTTTGGGCAGTTTGGAGAACCAGTAGCAGAAATTTTGGCCAGTTCGGAGAACTGGTAGCAGAAATTTTGGGCAGTTTGGAGAACCGGTAGCAGAAATTTTGGGCAGTTTGGAGAACCGGTAGTGGAAATTTTGAGCAGTTCAGAGAACCAGTAGCGGAAATTTTGAGCAGTTTGGAGAACCGGTAGCGGAAATTTTGAGCAGTTTGGAGAACCGGTAGTGAAAATTTTGAGCAGTTTGGAGAAACGGTAGTGGAAATTTTGAGCAGTTCAGAGAACCGGTAGCAGAAATTTTGGGCAGTTTGGATAACCGGTAGTGGAAATTTTGAGCAGTTCAGAGAACCAGTAGCGGAAATTTTGAGCAGTTTGGAGAACCGGTAGTGGAAATTTTGAGCAGTTTGGAGAAACGGTAGTGGAAATTTTGAGCAGTTCGGAGAACCGGTAGTGGAAATTTTGAGCAGTTCGGAGAACCGGTAGTAGAAATTTCTCCAAACTGGTAGCAGAAATTTTGAGCAGTTTGGAGAACCAGTAGTGGAAATTTTGAGTAGTTCGGAGAACCAGCAAATACCACCTCTGGCTGGTCCCAGAGTGGGGTGGGAATGGAGATTTTGCAATATCCTTCCCCCAGGAATGTGGAGGAAATGGAGATTTTGCAGTATCCTTCCCCTGCCATGCCCACCAAGCCACAACATGTCCACGAAGCCACGCCCACTGAACCAATGGTAAAAAAAATGGATTTCACCACTGGTGGGCAGATAAGATGTTTAGGAAAGCCAAGAGCTATTGTGAACCTGGCCTAGCAGAACCATTCCTTCCTTTCCTAATCCTTCCTTCATTCAGAGTGGGGTCTCTAAATATCTGCTAAAAATCAGTTTCCAAGCAGGGCGATCTATTTCTCCTGCTTCTGGGAGGAAAGTAAGAACAACGTTGGTTTTTGAAAAGCTCTGAACCCTCAGATTAGAAATTAGGTGATGGCGTTCCAAGTAGGCGGTCACTCATCTAAGTTCTTATTCACTCTCATAATATAATCTTCATCATCCCTGCTTGGCATTATATTTATAGGCTTTTAGGCAATGTCTCTTCACCCATCAAGATTCTTTTGTGTTGGGGTGATGTTAATATATACTTTATTAATTTATTTATGAACCCATTAATACAATGAGAGATTAGATACTGTAGAAGGAAGGAAGGAAGGAAGGAAAGAAAGAAGAAAAAAGAAAAAGAAAGAAAGAAAGAAAGAAAGAAAGAAAGAAAGAAAGAAAGAAAGAAAGAAAGGGCAAGGCAAGGCAAGGCAAAATGGAAGGAAGGAAGGAAGGAAAAAAAGAAAGAAAGGGCAAGGCAAAACGGAAGGAAGGAAGGAAGGGGCAAGGCAAGGCAAGGCAAAACGGAAGGAAGGAAGGAAGGAAGGAAGGAAGGAAGGAAAGAAAGAAAGAAAGAAAGAAAGAAAGAAAGAAAGAAAGAAAGAAAGAAAGAAAGAAAGGGCAAGGCAAGGCAAAACAGAAGGAAGGAAGGAAGGTAGGAAAGGGCAAGGCAAGGCAAAAAGGAAGGAAGGAAGGAAGGAAGGAAGGAAGGAAGGAAGGAAGGAAAGAAGGAAGGAAGGAAGGAAGGAAGGAAGGAAGGAAGGAAGGAAGGAAGGAAGGAAGGGCAATTCAAGACAAGGCAAGATGGAAGGATTGCAGGCAGCAAGCAGGAAGGAAGGGTTGTGTTTCAAGGTTGTGTCACAAATAACATCTGCTTTTTTATTTGATTTTAGTTTTTCCAAATGATGGGTTACTGGGCTCATCTCTCATTTGGTGGCTGTTAATTCTGAACGTGATTTGATCATTTGCAATTTGCACACACACACACACACACACACACCCTCTCTGTTGCATCCAGCATATGTTAGCACCTGAAGAGAAGGCTGCCATTTACACACTCAACGCTACATATTCAGTTAAGGAACAGATTTAATTGGCAGTGGAGAAGATCAGCTGCAAGGTGTCCAAACAATCTCCTCCATCATGCAGATCCGATAATTAGGAAAAACAGGCAGGCAAATTGTGAAATTGGGGGGGTTGGGGGTGGGAATTAAGGCAAGTGACGCATTCTGTCAGGTTGGAACCTAGCCTGCAATCTCACCCGATTTATAGAAATATATCAGCATTTGGCCTGGAAAGTTGACCCAGGACCAGAAATAAAGGTTCAGCACGGCTTCTCCAAACCTAAGCAAGCAATTGCGCTGTTTCTTTCTCCGTTCCAGTATAAAGAAAAAAGTCCCCTCCCTCACATACATATTTAGGATTAGTTCCAGTGGTGGGATTCAAATAATTTAACAACCGGTTCTCTGCCCTAATGATTTCTTCCAACAACTGGTTCACCAAACTGCTCAGAAAGTTAACAACCGGTTCTCCCGAAGTGGTGCGAACCGGCTGAATCCCACCACTGATTAGTTCCCTCTTAATATCCTCTTGCCCCAGTGGTGGGCTGCAACTGGTTTAACAACCGGTTCTGTGAACACACGCCTAACGCCCTTGCACGCAGCGTTCAAAATACAGCACTTCGAAGCTCAGCTGCTTACCTACTAAGGCAGCCCCAGTAAGTAGAACAGCGGAGGCACGGAATTCAGCTGGGCCACACGGATCAGCTGAGCTGGAAAGAAGGAAATATAGGACAGAATTGGGCGGGGCGGGTGGGCAGGGCCAAATGATTGTTGGAACTACCAATTCGCCCAAACCGGTCCGAACCGGCAGCAGCCCCACCACTGTCTTGCCCCCAATTATGTATATTGCGATCTTGTCTGCTTTTGACCACACTTTATGGACCCCTTGCAAATATTTACGATACAGAACGGGAAGTAGGGATATTGCTCTGCCTTTACGACCAACTAAGAGCTGGAGAAACCACATTGGGAGCCAGAGCTGGGCTTCTCCCCCTAACTGGCATAGGACAGTTATCCCCAATCCATGGGTGACCACAGGAGAAACCAGGAATGTCACATGTGTTGTGCTGGCCATCTTCTTCCCTCTCTGTACCCTCAAGATCTGTTTGTTCTGGGCTCTTCAAGACCAGCCTTCTAAGAAGGTCTGCCAAATTAGGATGGATACTGTTGGCATGTGATGGATGCCCAGTCCCTGCCACACGGATAGGACCAGGATGACAGGGCTATCAAGAACACCCAAAAAGGGACAAGGGGGTTGATCACATGGTCACACTTGCATTCCTGACCTTTGTGACTTTCCTGTAGACAGTCCCAGTTCCCCCAAATTGTCAGTGTCTGGGAAAGGAGAAAAAACGATATTGCATCTCGTGTCTAGAATAGAATAGAATAGAATAGAATAGAATTAAAAAACAGAGTTGGAAGGGACCTTGGAGGTCTTCTAGTCCAACCCCCTGCTTAGGCAGGAAACCCTATGCCATTTCAGACAAATGGTTATCCAACATCTTCTTTAAAACTTCCAGTGTTGGACCATTCACAACATCTGGAGGCAAGTTGTTCCACTGATAAATTGTTCTAAGTATCAGGAAATTTTTCCTTAATTCTAAGTTGCTTCTCTCCTTGATTAGTTTCCTTAGATTAGATTTTGATATAAAATGTGTTAAATAGCAACAACAGTTAATGGAGGCTACTTGATTTTACAAAATTCAAGCAAACTTTTGAACTCATAGGGCAAAACCCTAATATCACTTTTAGCACCATTCCTACATATTTCAAGCCCTGGTTGGTTGGTTGGTTAATTGATTGATTGACTGATTGATTGGTTGATTGATTGAGAACACAAAGTGCTGTTCAACACCTCCTTAGTCGAAAATGAAGACAATATATATTTCCATAAATAATTTTTGGCACGCGCCAAACCCAGTCCCACAATACGATCATCAGCTGCATATGTTTGTTTTAATCTTCGGGACTATTTATGTAAAAATACGCAGAGGGCAGAGTGTCGGTTTAGCTTCAGCATGTGTAATGAGGAGAAAATACCAGCTGCCACACAGAAATGGTCCAGGTGGATGGAAGCCAAAAAAGAGAGAAAAAGTGCAGAGGAGAATGGGTGCAAGTAAGATGG
This sequence comes from Pantherophis guttatus, assembly GCF_059756535.1. NCBI lineage: Eukaryota > Metazoa > Chordata > Lepidosauria > Squamata > Colubridae > Pantherophis > Pantherophis guttatus. The sequence continues at coordinate 81,265,879 of NC_142069.1, forward strand.
TGCTGAGGGCATCGTTCGGCAAAAATAATGGCATATACAGCATCCTTAGTTCTTAATTGCTCGTTGGAGTTTGTATCATACTATAGGTGCCCAAGGTATGGTCACAAAGCCAAGATGGTGACCAAGATAGTCACATTGAAGTTCCAACTTGTCTCAGTCACCATCTTGATTTTTTTTTTTACCACACCCTGGTCATCCCTGGACCCTTGTGTAATTTATTTACTAGCATAGTTACTGTAATAATTGCAATGTCCTGCAAGAAGCCAATTAGTCGTCTGTGTGCAGTACAGAGAAACATGGTGTTGGGGAAAATGACTAGGAGTCATCTGCTCCATCTTTCTACTCAAAGCAGGACTGATGAAAACATCTCTGGCAGAGCCCCCTATACCATCTCTTTAAAGACTTGTAGCAAAAGAGAACTCCTCCCTTCAAGTGGCAGCCTGTTCCACTAGCACAAAGATCCTCCTAATGTCTAGATCAGAGATCAGCAACCTGCGGCTCTGGAGCCGCATGTGGCTCTTTCACCCCTCTGCTGTGGCTCCCTGTCACTCAAAGTATGTGTCACAACCGCCAATGTGCGACACCTGCCGGCACGCGATTTATTGAGCTTTTCAAGCCTGGTAGACCAACCATGGATAAATCCAATAAAAGAAAAAAGTTTCAGAAGAAAACAGAACATTTAATTCAACTACACATGCTAGTTTTTTGGCCGTTCAAGAAATAGTCAAGCACAGGAAGAGTTTTGTGGCTCCCGGTATTTTCTTTTCTGTGGGAAATGGGTCCAAATGGCTCTTTGAGTGTTTAAGGTTGCAGACTTCCTTCCTCGAATGTTTAACCCTTCTGAGCCATAGGGAGGCAATCCATCCCCCTTCTATGTTCCTGAAATCATATGGAAGGGGGTCTGGACTTTTTGAAGATGCTGCTAGACCTCAATGAAGCAAAGTTTGCTTGGCTCTTTGAATCCATGGCAATCTTGAAATAAATTTCTAAGGGCCCAGCTGTAACAGCAGCTTCACACTGTTCCACTCTTCAGTCACACTGGGCTGTCCCAAACTTTGTTGAGATGAGAACGTAGAATCAAAGGACTGGAAGGCTTCTCAGAGGTCTTCTATTCCAACCTTGTACTCAGGAAGCTCAAACTGCCCAAGGAGCTGCTAATACAATTCTACAGAGGAATTATGGAGTCTGTCATCCGCACCTCCATAACTCTGATTTGGCAACCCAACAAGACAGACACAGACTTCAGAGGGTAATTAAACCTTCAGAAAAACAATGACTACCAACCTGCCTTCCATTGAGGATCTATATACTGCATGAGTCAAAAAGAGGGCTGTGGAAATATTTACAAAGCCCTCGCTTCCTGGACATAAATTGTTTCAACTCCTACCCTCAAAACGACGCTATAGAGCACTGCACACCAGGTTGTGCAGATTTTCCCCCAATACCATCACTCTGCTAAATAAATAATTCCCTCAACATTGTCAAACTATTCACTAAGTCTGCATTACTATTACTATTAATCTCATCGTTCCTATCACCCATCTCCTCCCACTTATGACTTTGTTGCTTGTATCCTTACGATTTATTTTGATTGTTTCCTAGTATGATTTGATTGCTTATTTGTGCCCTATGACTATCATTAAGTGTTGTACCTTATGATCCTTGACGAATATATCTTGTCTTTTTATGTAGACTGAGAGCTTATGCACCAAAGACAAATTCCTTGTGTGTCCAATCACACTTGGCCAATAAAGAATTTTATTCTACTCAAGGCAAGAGATCTTATGCCATCCTGGTCAAATGTTTGACCAGTTTATTTTTCTTTAAACTTCCAGTGATGCAGATGTTTTACTCCATGTGACAACTGCCTGTGAGGTAAAGGGCCTTACAGTCCATGCTCCTTAAGTGATCACTACATATTTCTGTGGGCATTTTTTTCCCCTCCTGTTCTTAATTTCTCTCCTTCCCTTTGGAAAATAGAGAAGATGACAGGAGTATAAATCAAAAGCCTTGTAAAAATTCAGCAAATGGGGAATTCCTGACCATCCAGAACAGGCATTGTTTCAGGAAATCAGATTAACACCGGGGAGCATCTTGTGCTGCAAATAGGAAGTGAAAAACAATGAACTCGTTCTGCATTTGTAGCTTCTGTAGAAAAACCTAGACAGAACACGTGTCTTCTTTTTAATTTTTCTTCCTAATTTGGTTCTTAGGGTTTCTTCCCCCCTCCTATAATCAGACCATCAAGGAAAAACTAATACAATTGCCACTTAAATGTCCATTCCTCTGCCCATAGTAAAATACCTTATGCCACCAGACTTCAAATTTTGGGCTTAGACAACTTAGAACTACGCCGACTTCGGTCTGACCTAAGCGTAGCTCATAAAATCATCTGCCACAACGTCCTACCTGTCATTGACTACTTCAGCTTCAACCACAACAATACACGAGCACACAATAGATACAAACTCAAAGTAAACCGCTCCAAACCCGATTGCAGAAAATATGACTTGTGTAATTTATTTACTAGTAACAAAGTGGTCAATGCCTGGAATGCACTACCTGACTCTGTGGTTTCTTCCCCAAACCAGAGGTGGGTTCTACTTACCTTTACTACCGGTTCGCAACGGGGCTGTATGCGCTTCCGCGCTTGCGTAGAAACTTCCCGATGACGTCGAGGTCGGTGGGTGGAGCCTCCCACCAGTTTTACTACCGGTTCTATAGAACCGGTCCGAACCGGGGGCAACCCACCACTGCCCCAAACCCCCAAAACTTTAACCTTAAACTGTCTACTGTTTACCTCACCCCATTCCTAAGAGGTCTGTAAGGGGTGTGCATAAGTGCACCAGCGTGCCTACCGACCCTGTCCTAATATTCCTTTTTACTCTTACTCTTTTCATGTATTCAAATTATGTTTATACTTTTACCTGTTATCTTATATATGCTTGAAAAAATAAATAAAAATAAATAAAAAGTTTAAAAAATTAAGATGTCGATTGCAATCTTGCTATCAAAGCTTCACCCCTTCTTAACTTGAATTGTCAGCCTGTGGGGGTGGGGGGGGTTAGAGTCACCATCTTGACTTTTTTGACACATCCTGGATATCCTGGTTGCAGTTAGTAACCGGTTGTGGATTTCTGTGCTTTAGAACCTCTGAAAATCTCTCTATAGGGAAAAAAACAGAAATACACTCATCATCCAAATCATGGACAGTATCCGGACAACCTTGTTGGATTTCAAAAAGGACCAACAGTCACAAGCCTAGAGATGCGACTGGTTATAAAACACAACAGGGGGAAAATACCACTTCTGTATTCCAGGAGTGGTTTGGGAATTTATATTCTCCATGCTGGTTGGGGAATTGAGTGGTGCAATGGCCTAGAGATGGAGCTCTTACCTCACAATCAGGAGGTTGTGAGTTTGATCCTAAGTAAGGGCAGTTATTTTTCTCTGTGGGCACAATGAGAATATATCTGCTGAATATAACTCCGCATTGGTGACAGGAAGGGCATCCGGCCAGTAATCACTCAGCTCCGCCCAGTTGCCCAGACTCCACCCGCAAGGGTTTATGGCAGGGGTGAAATGTAAAATTTGTTACTACTGGTTCTGTGGGCATGGCTTGGTGCATGGGGGGTAATGTAACTGGGTGGGCGTGGCCAACTTTTTTTTTTTTTAACTTTTCAAAGCATTTTTTCTAATGCTTTGAAAAGCCTCTGCCGATCAGGCAACTCAGCTGGGATCGTCAGAGACTTTTCAAAGCATTTTTTTTACCACCTCTTCGGCCAAGAGGTTGCAGAAAAGAATGTTTTGTAAAGCCTCTGACGATCCCAGCTGAGCCGTGCGATCATCAGAGGTTTTTTTTTTTTTTACTTTTAAAAGCATTTTTTGTCGGAAGAGGTTGTAGAAAAAATGCTTTTAAAAGTAAAAAAAAAAGCCTCTGATGATTGTGCGGCTCAGCTGGGTATGGGGGTGGGGGCGCGCAGGGATTTTTGCTACCGGTTCTCCGAACCAGCTGCCGCCATCACTACCGGATCAGGTGATCCGGTCCAAACTGGGAGCATTTCACCCCTGGATTATGGGGTCATTAAAAGATTATGATGCTGGTTGGGCAGAATTCTGAAAGTTGAAGTCCACCCACCTTAAAATGGTCTTAAAAACATTGCTTTAGGATTTTTTCCCCCCTTGTCATCAGAAAATAAAGAGGAATCTGGTAGGACTGTTTCTGACTGTCCAATTTTATTAAAAGGTAGAAGAAGCTCACAAAACATTATGCTTTTTAAAAAGCTGTTAATTAGAAAAGATGCTACTTGGCTCCTTTTGATTTTTTTAGACTAATCTACCTGTCCTCATTCTTGCCATCCATACAGGAACTCCAAATGGGAGCAGAGTGGTTGATTTAAAGAAGTAATAGTCAACAGATTGTATATTGCTCCATATAAGAGCCACCCTTTTTATACATGTCATCAGATCCATCTCAGATGAAATGCAATCTTCCTCACTTTTTTCTGCAAGCAAAGTTGGTGGTTTGTGTTGCTGGTTAAGTAAAGGGCCCTGCTAAAATTACAACTGCGCAGCTAACAAAAAATGTGAAGGCTTTGACTAACTCTGGTCTTGCCCATCATGGAAAGTTCTGCTATGGAACCAGTGGTGGGTTGCCCCCGGTTCACCCCGGTTATATAAAACCGGCAGGAGGCTCTGCCAACCAACCCCGACATCGTCAAAATGCTTCTGCGCGCAGCCCCATTGCAAACCGGTAGTAAAGATAAGTAGAACCCACCCGTGTATGTAACCCCCCTAAAGCTCACGTCAACTCTGATGATGTTTAGAAGAACCAGAAGTCTTGGTTTGACCAGGGTCAGAATTGATTTCCGCTAGTGTTGCCCGTAGCACCCACAAGGACTGCATCAGTCCAGAAATGGGGCTGTGTCTGTGAGTCTCTACAATACTGGTTTGCAGGACTTCTGGAGATCCTCACAAATAGCACTAACGAAGTTTCACTTAATTTCTCCTGAAAGATTCCTCTCTCTCATTCCTGAAGCCAAGGACTATCCTTCGCTTCTATTGAAACAATGGTTCTTTTTTTTTCTCATTGCACAAACAAATGCATCAAGGAAATAGTGAAGTTTGGGATATCTATACTAACTATGGATATCACCTGGATATCTATATCAACTGTGAGGAGCTGGGTGTCTCTGTCCATCACAAATTAACCATGAGCCAGCAGTGTGATACCACCAGTAAAAAGGTATATGCTATCTTGAATCAAGTCCAGAGGTGGGATTCAGCCACTTTGAACAGGTTCAGGCAAATCTGTCCAAATCAGATGCTAATTTTACATCTGGTTCACTGAACCGGTAGTTGCAAGGACTGGCTGACCCCGCCCACCTTGCCCCTCCCCTCCCAGGAGTCTCCACGCAACCCGTTTTGGATGCCACGTAAGTGCAGGGGTCACGTGGAGGCTCTGGGAGGGCAAAAAATGGGCCTACTGGAAGTTCCGGAAATCCGGAAACAGGCCTGTTTCTGGCTTCCGGAGCCCAGGGGAGGCCATTTTCACCCTCCCGGAGGCTCAAGGAAAGCTCTGGAGCCTGAGGAGGGTGAAAAACAGGCCTACCGGAAGTACCAGAAGTCCGAATACGGGCCTGGATCCTCTCGTCTTTTTTTCATTCCCTCTTTGCTCAAGTTCCCCCTGGTCCAGGAAGCAGCTGTGAAAATACTCGTAGAGCAATACAATGGGGGATGGAGCAGTCAGGCCTACTGCAGCTTCTTAAACTCAAAGACATTCTTTCCAGCACAAAGTTCTCTCTAGCAGGATATGAAGAGACGGAGGGACACAAAGTGGAAAGATATGATTTTACTCAAAATGGAGGAATGGATAGTGAAGATGGTGGGACGTACTGAGATGGTCAGATTGATTTCATGAATACGACATTGTTTACATTTTAGCAATGATTGGAAACCTCTTATGGACTTTTGTGGGAAACAGAAAAAATGATGCTGTGATACATGGTTTGAGGATTAGAATAAAAATAATGGATTATAATTATACAATAATATTATATATATTATTGTATAATTATAATGAGCCTTGGTGGCACAGTGATTAGAATGCAGTACTGCAGGCTACTTCTGCTGACTGCCTGCAGTTTGGCAGTTCGAATCTCACCAGGCTCAAGGTTGACTCAGCCTTCCATCCTTCCGAGGTCGGTAAACTGAAGAACCCAGATTGTTGGGGGCAATGTGCTGACTCTGTAAACCGTTTAGAGAAGGCTGTAAAAGCACTGTGAAGCGGTATATAAGTCTACGTGCTATTGCTATGCAGGTATGAAAAGCTATAAAATTGCTGTAAAAGAAAACTGTAAGTCACTTCTTTATACAGTAATTCTTTCCTTTAATTTCTGCAACTTTGTCTTGGCTCCTTTCTTCTTTCTCTCGTTCTTTCTGTCTCATTGTAAATATTAGCTCTTGGTAGCTTTTATTCTGCTTTAAAAATTATAACATTTTATTTTCCAGATGGAGAGACGGGGGGGAGGGTTAGGGTTAGGTTACAACACCTGCCCCCCAAACCCTCTTTTTATTTATTTATTTTATTTGTCAAACATGTATAACAGATATAAGTATAAACATAATTATGAATACATGAAATGGATACGAATAAAAGGGGACATTAGGACAGAGGCGGTAGGCACGTTGGTGCGCTTATGCACGTCCCTTACTGATCTCTTAGGAATCGGGTGAAGTCAACAGTAGACAGTCTAACGTTAAAGTTTTGGGGGTTTGGGAATGAAACCACAGAGTCAGGTAGAGCATTCTAGGCACTGACCACTCTGTTGCTGAAGTCATATTTTCTGCAATCAAGTTTGGAGCTGTTTACCTTAAGTTTGTATCTATTGTGTGCTCGTGTATTGTTGCGGTTGAAGCTGAAGTAGTCATTGACAGGTAGGACGTTGTAGCGGATAACTTTGTGTACTATGCTTAGGTCAGACTGAAGGCGGCGTAGTTCTAAATTGTCTTAAGCCCAAAATTTCAAGTCTGGTGGCATAAGGTATTTTGTCGCGAGCAGAGGAGTGGAGGGCTCTTCTTGTGAAATATCTCTGGACTCGCTCAACTGTATTAATGTCCGATATATAGTGTGGGTTCCAGACAGATGAGCTGTATTCGAGAATTGGTCTAGCAAAGGTTTTGTATGCTCTGGTTTGCAGTACAATATTACCGAAGAAGAAGCTTCGCAAGATTAGGTTAACAACTCTTAATGCCTTTTTGGCAATGCTTCTTGCTTCAAAATAGCCTCTCACGACATCAGTGGAAAAAAAGCTATTTTAAACTTGGTGTGGGGGCGAGGACCAAGCCTTATCACCAAACAGCTGCTGCTCAAAAATGGGAGTTTTCCCTTTTTTCTAACCTAAAGAGTGAAAGCAGTGGGTGGTCGCGGTATGTGTGTGAGAAGAAATGGACATCCAGAGTGGTCATCTTCTGTGATGGCTCATCCCGGAGTCTGTGATAATGAAGGAAGGGGAAATTTAGACTGAGACGACAATGGGGTCCTGGGGATTGTAGAGAATAGATGAACTCTATTCTCTATCATATTTTTCTTATAATTCAGCCTGGATCAGGTAGTGGGGACAGCTGATGGCAGTGGGTAGGCAAGGTGTCCAAAGGGCAGAGATGGGGGAGATACATAGACGGGGGGAGATGAAATCAAGGAAGTCCCTTACTATCTTCCAAGAATGGCTTGCATCTGGTGGTGTTGTGGCCCGCCAGCAGCCAGCGGATCTGGCAGCAGATTCGGACAGTGAGGAGGTTGGGGAGGAACATGGGCCAGTCCTGGAGTCTGGAGAAGGCTCTGATGAGGTCCCTGCATCAGAGGCAAAGAGGGGGCCAGGGCCATATGCCAGTTATCAGCTGCCTTTGGGGTCAGACATCAGTGAGGCAGACGAACAGCTGGAGCCTGTTCCCAATGTGCGCATGCACAGAGTTGCCAGACGAAGGGAACAGCTAAAGGTGAGCATTGCTCCTAGAAGCACAAAGCCGAGAACACCAGCCTGAAGATGACGAATGAGACTTTGTCGAAACGTTGCCAAGAAACCTCCAATTTTACGCGGGAGAAAACCTGAATAACCAAAGACCTACATACAAACACATTTAGCTGGAGAAAACTCAAATAACCAAAGGCCTACATATATATATATTTATATCAGTAGTCACTGGTTTACCAATGAATTCACTATTATATGAACAATGCAAAAAAACAACCACAAAATCTCTTCGGTAGTAACACATATTGCTGCATCCTTTAGTTTTTTTAAAAAAATGCTTTTTCTAAGAAGATATTTATTTATTTATTTATTTTTATTTCGAAAATTTATATTGTCTCCTACTCGCACATGGTTAACTCAAGGCGGCAATATAAACCACACAGTTCTGGCAACCATTCTTTGGCAACTTGAATAATTTCACTTATCTGATTTCTTAATATCATTAACACCAGGCACGATACAATCCCAATTCCCATAAAACAGTGAAATTTCAAAGGTTTGGTACATAGCAAAAATATGTTCCCATTTGTAAACAGCATTTGATATTTCAGGAGAGCCTACCACTATATGGGAGGGCTTTATATAACTCTCATGCCAGTATAAAAAACAGATCAGCATCCCTATTTCTCTTTTGTTCAAGCCATCTAAGCTAAAGGTCATTTTTTGATAGCAAAATTAAAATTCTGAAAACAATGGTGGCAATTCTTGCCCAAGCACATTGCACTTAGAAACAGCCAAATTGTTAATTAATCAACATGTAAATGCAGTTGTTAAATACAAGTGAAGCAAAAGAAAAGAGAAAGAAACTGATCTACAGAAGCGAAGAGAGAACAAAGTATTAAGAAAAAAATAGACTATACGATATATATTTTCGATTGATATACAGTATACTCTTTGTGTAATGCCATGAAGCTTTCATTGCTGGCAGTAAGGTAAAGGTAAAGGTTCCCCTCGCACATATGTATGTGCTAGTCGTTCCCAACTCTAGGGGGTGGTGCTCATTTCCGTTTCAAAGCTGAAGAGCCAGCGCTGTCCGAAGACGTCTCTGTAGTCATGTGGCTGGCATGACTAAACGCCAAAGGCACACGGAACACTATCTTCCCACCAAAGGTGGTCCCTCTTTTTCTACTTGCATTTTTTATGTGCTTTCGAACTGCTAGGTTGGCAGAAGCTGGGACAAGTAACGGGAGCTCACCCCATCACATGGCACTAGGGATTCGAACCGCTGAAATGCCGACTTTTCGATCAACAAGCTCAGCGTCTTGACTACACAAATAAAGGCAAAGATATTTCTCTCTCTCTTTGTGTCTCTCTCTCTGGATTCCAAGATGATTTATTTAATTTATTTATTAATTACATTTTGCTTTTTCTCCAGAAGCTCAAGTTAGTCTTTCTCTCTCTCTCTCCGTCTTCCTCTTCCTCTTCCCCCCATCTCCATCTTCATCGCCATCTCTTACCTCTTTTGAAGAGCCTTTCTCTACTAGCACACGCAGGAGTAAATAACCTTTGAAGGTTGATATAATGGCTATGCTGAGCATTTGTAAAAATGCTACTAGTGTATTTGGAAGTTTTAAGGAATGGATTGTGGGTGAGTGTGTGCAAAAGATTTACATTATCCCACCACGATTCTGAGGATAATTTGTGTGGGACTGTATTTCTATGCAACAACTACAGTAATATTCAGCCAAAAGATGGCATCATGGCAGTATTTACAAGTTTGGCTCTATGTATATATGCTCTTTAGTTCTAAGTAGAGTTTCCTATTTCCTGTTACAGTTAAATAGTTGAGCAGTAAAGCACATGGTGACTGTACTCTTTGTTTGCTCTGTGTGGTGCTTTACACAAACAGAATTTCTAACAATTTGCTTGAAAAGTAGAGGCTGACCCAGCAAGTTCCTGCGGCTGCCAATGGACTGGAATTGGGATCTTCGCAGTTCTGGTCCTCTGAATTACATGATACCAATAGAGGAGCATATTTATAGCTCATGGTGGAAATGAGGGGTTTTGGTCCTCTCTGAGCTTGGTCATTTTCTTGCAAACATTTCCAGGTACAGTATATCATCAGTGCTAGTCAGGCCCTAGTTTGGTAATGAAATGTTTGCAAGAAAACAACCCAGCTTAGAGAGCACCAAGGACCCCACATCACACGGACTATGCACAGTTGTATGTTTATCCAATCAGAAAGGATTCTTCCCCAAATCATCACCTTTTAACGGGATGGTATAATCAATTTTACGGCCAGATCTCCCTAGTAGCAATCAGAACTGGATAAGTACAGCAAAGAACAATTCTAGCTGCATGCAGATCAATAAGATTAATGAATGAAGATGAAGCGGGAATATAAGAATTCCAGCAAGTAACTTTGCTTTTAAATATGGAATACGTTTATAGGCGATTCAAAGCCTCTTGAGTCTGATTTCTTTCTCCTATGTTTTCAGTATGATGAATTCGAAAATTAGCCTTTGATATGGGCAGGCAGCATGCCTGGTGAAATTGACCCTTTTTATAATACCTAGAAAAGGGACGCGGTGGCTCAGTGCTGAGCTTGTCGATCGAAAGGTTGGCAGTTCAACAGTTCAAATCCCTAGTGCCATGTGACGGGGTGAGCTCCCGTTACTTGTCCCAGCTTCTGCCAACCTAGCAGTTCGAAAGCACGTAAAAAAATGCAAGTAGAAAAATAGGGACCACTTTTGGTGGGAAGGTAACAGTGTTCCATGCCCCTTTGGCGTTTAGTCATGCCGGCCACATGACCACGGAGATGTCTTTGGACAGCGCTGGCTCTTTGGCTTTGAAACGGAAATGAGCACTGCCCCCTAGAGTCGGGAACGACTAGCACATATCTGTGAGGGGAACCTTTACCTTTATAATACCTAGAGATTACCCTGCCTTCCAGTACTGCTTTCTTTACATCAGTATCATTTACTTTGACCCGTCTCTTCCCTCCCTTAACAATTGCCATAATAATTTGCTCCATTTCTATTCCTTAGTATTTTCTGATGTTTCTGTTGGAAGGACTTTAGTGACAGTGTGTCTTTGGTGTGTGTGTGTGTGTGTGTGTGTGTGTAGTGGTGATTTGGTTAGGACTACCATATCTGATGGCAGAAATCCAGCTGGACAGTAGATGGCAGCAAAGAGTGATTGGTTGGGTATCTTTTGGTGGCCTGTAGATCAGGGGTCTCCAACCTTGGCAACTTTAAGACTTGTGGACTTCCACTCCCAGAGTTCCTCAGCCAGCTTTGCTGGCTGAGGAATTCTGGGAGTGGAAGTCCACAAGCTTTGCTGGCTGAGGAACTCTGGGAGTTGAAGTCCACAAGTCTTAAAGTTGCCAAGGTTGGAGATCCCTGCTCTAGATGAGAATCTAATATATACTCATAAACATGCAGACTGATGGACATGCATATATAAAACTTTACATGTGCCCAAATTTATGGGGGGGGGGGAATACTGTTTTCAATTGGCGTTTGCAAGGACAAAGACAAGCACTGCCCAAAATTTAGATGTTTGTCTCTATACATAATATTCTATTTGCCTTTCCTGAACTTTTAATTTCATAAAACGGGACGTTTCACTTAAATTTAGTCATTTTCCCGTTAAGAAATTATGGGAATGATGCCACGAATTTCTTACTTACATCAACATTTGTTCAGGCTCTTCCCTGCATCTTTTCCCTTCCCTGCGCATATAAGTTGCCTTCCTTCTGGAGTGTCTTCAGGAAATGGTCAGAAAAGTCAAGATGGCAGCCACAAGGTTAGGACCGAAGCTACACCTGGTTGTTGTTGTTTTTTTAATGTAGAATAGAACAGAATTCTTTATTGGCCAAGTGTGATTGGACACACAAGGAATTTGTCTTTGGTGCATATGCTCTCGGTGTACATAAAAGAAAAGATACATTCGTCAGGAATCATAAGGTTCAACCAAGGGTGGTTTCTACTTACCTTTACTACCGGTTTGCAATGGGCCACGCGCGCAAGCACAGAAGCTTCTGCACATGCGCAGAAGCGTTTTGATGACATCAGGATCTGTGGGTGGAGCCTCCCGCCGGTTTTAATACCGGTTCTACAGAACCGGTGCGAACCAGGGGCAACCCATCACTGGGTACAACACTTAATGATAGTCATAGGGAACAAATAAGTAATCAAAACATATTAGGAAACAGTCAATATAAATCGTAAGGATGCAAGCAACAAGGTTACAGTCATACAGTCATAAGTGGGAGGAGATGGGTAATAGGAATGATGAGAAGATTAATAGTAATGCAGACTTAGTAACTAGTTTGACAGTGTTGAGGGAATTATTTGTTTAGCAGAGTGAAGGCGTTCTTGTGTCTAGTTGTTCTGGTGTACAGTGCTCTATAGCGTCGTTTTGAGGGTAGGAGTTGAAACAATTTATGTCCAGGATGCGAGGGGTCTGTAAATATTTTCACAGCGCTCTTTTTTATTCGGGCAATATACAGATCCTCAATGGAAGGCAGGTTGATAGTAATTGTTTTTTCTGCAGTTCTAATTATCCTCTGAAGTCTGCGTCTGGCTTGTTGGGTTGCAGAACCAAACCAGACAGTTATAGAGGTGCAGATGACATACTCAATGGCATCTGTTTGTGATGGTGGCAAATATCTGTAGCTCAGGTGGAGGGTGAGAGTGGAACTTCGTTCTCCGACCTTGTGGGTCGGTTTCCGAATGAACATTTCGTTACCAGGCTAGGTGACATCCTCAGCGGAGTTTAGGGGTTTCATATATAGTACCTAGGTTGACTCAGCCTTCCATCCTTTCGAGGTAGGTAAAATGAGGACCGGGATTGTGGGGGCAATAAACTGACTTTGTATAAAAAAGAACACCGTTTAGGGGGGCCAAAAGCCCTACTAAGCAGGTATATACAAAAGTATGAAGGCTATTGCTTGATGCATTGTAAGCCGCCCTGAGTCTCCAGAAAAGGGCGGCATATAAATCGAACCAATAAATAAATAAATAAATAAATCTGTGCAGAAATCGGAGTCATCCTGATTTGCATTGCAAGGAGTGACATCTTTCTCCTTCTCTCTCTCTCCTCCTTTCCATGCAAAGGCCAGTTATTCTGTTCCAAAAAATTTTTCCCTTCATTCTGCAATATTTTTTTTTCCCCCTTCATTTCCCTAAATTTGCTTTTAAAGGCTTTTCGGTTTAGAAAAAGGAAGAAAACAAAAAAACAAATAAAACGAGTTCTCCTTGCTAAAAACGCGTCTCCAAACAATCCTCCTTCCCCCCCACTCTTCCCTCGCGATGCCCATGCAGTCGGAGGCATTTGATGCACACAAATGAGGGCAAAGAAGAGGGATGCTTGTTTCTGTGCAACGTTGCCTGCGGTTTTGTGTGTGTGTGTATGTGTGTGTTTGTGTGTGTCTCCGCCGAGGGGCTTTTGTCAAGCAGTTTCCCTCCCAGACGGTGCGTTTTTACACGGGGGGACAGTGGCTTATTGTTAGCCCCCTCCCGACAACCACTCAGTCCAAACACCCTTCGTGAGGGGGTTGGTGGGGGGGAGGCTGGCGAAGCAACGCAGCTCAATTTGCATTTGTTCCAGTCACAAAGGTTTATAGGTCAGGGGGAGGCTGGCTGGCAACCGCAAAGCCACCATTCCCGGCCCTTGGGCCCATTCTTCTATGGTTGTCAGGAATGTATATTTCTTCTTCCCCGCCATGAATATATGATGGCGCGGTCTCTGAATGCGCTTTGTTCCTCTGGAGCTTGGTACCAGCTGGGACTAAGATGGAGGACGTGGCTTGGTGCCAACTCGGCGCTTCCAGCCCTTCCCTCCTTCGGGTGCCTCCCTGGTGCCCACCCGAAGAGGCAGACGCAGCCGCGTCGGTACCCGCCGTGGCAGTCAGGGGGCGCTCGTCGCGCTCGCTCCCTTCTGTAAACGGCGCCCATTAGTTTGCACCGGGTTGAAGTGGAAGGGGGGTGGGGGAGCTTTCTGGGTCGGCTGTTTGCTTTTTTCAGCCGAGCGAGGACGGGGAAACGGCCCTTCGGTGTCTTTCCAGGGAAGCCGGAGACTGTATTTTTTCATGCAATGCATCCATTCATTCGTGGGGGGGGGGTGTTTTGCCTTAGGAACAGAGAAAAATCCCCTTGGGGAAATGAGAGAGAGAGACAGACAGACAGACAGACAGACTGACTGACTGACTGACTGACTCATATACATAGAAAGACAGAAAGAAAAAGGAAGGAAGGAAGGAAGACAGAAAGAAAGATTATAGATAGATAGATGATAGATAGATAGATAGATAGATAGATAGATAGATAGATAGATAGATAGATAGATAGATGGATAGATGGATAGATGGATAGATAGATGGATAGACAGACAGACAGACAGACAGACAGACAGAGAGAATCATATATAAAGACAGAAAGAAAAAGGAAGGAAGACAGAAAGAAAGATTATAGATAGATGATAGATAGTAGATAGATAGATAGAATCATATAGATAGACAGAATCATACATAGAAAGGCAGAAAGAAAAAGAAAACGAAGGAAGACAGAAAGAAAGAAAGATGATAGATAGATGATAGATGATAGATAGTAGATATAGATAGATAGATAGATAGATAGATAGATAGAATCATATAGATAGATAGACAGACAGATAGAATCATATACATAGACAGAAAAAAAAGGAAGGAAGGAAGACAAAGAAAGATTATAGATAGATAGAATCATATAGACAGACAGACAGACAGAATCATATACATAGAAAGACAGAAAGAAAAAGAAAGAAGAAGGAAGACAGAAAGAAAGAAACATAGATAGATAGATGATAGATAGATAGAAGATGCTCCTTGTATCTAATGATAAGATATACTCTTGGGTAGGTTTGTTCAATAGGATATCGAACATTTGGGGAATTGGTGGGTGTTTTTTTTTTAAGTATCTTTTAAATATCTTCAAACTTTTAAGGTTTGGACAGTGGGGCTTGGAATGGGGGGGGAGGGAAAAAGGGGGGTGTGGGTGGGATTTTTTTAACCCGCCAAACGCCAGGCAGGTGAAGAGATGCTGGAACAAGATGCTAAGTGATTGTTATTGGATTCTCACAGCAGGTTTTGATTGAAAAGAGGGTTTCCGTTGCTTTTGGCGTTAAGGAAGGAAGGGTCCTTCTCCGGAGTCGATGAAGATATCTCGGTTTCAGGGGCAAGAATCCATTCATCCCGCATCTGTGTCTGAGATGTGCAGCAGTTCCCCCAATTTCTCTCGCATCAACATTTGCCCAGCCTGAAGTGTAATGCCCCCATTTAAATGCAAACATCATCTCTCTTTTTTCCTGAATCCACTTGAAAAAAAAAGGCATCCTGCAGAATGCAGATGGGGCTTCTACTCAGGAGAGGCTGGCTAAATCTCATTTTGATGTCTCCCTTTGAAATAGGCAGGGAATCCCATTTAAAGACCTGAATCTCTGCCAAAGATTGATTAGCATTCAGGCTGTGTCTTGAACTCTTCAGCCAAACTCTCTCCACCCCCAGCAAATGTTCAGGTACAATTGCCTGATTGTCTCTGGCAGTGTGAGCCAGACCTGGAGAAATCCTGGCCACCCTTTCCTTAAGCATCTTTCTAGTCCCAAGCAAATTAATTGTTATATGTGTGTGTGTGTGTTATGGTCGAGCATCAAATCTTACTGCAAGATGTGGTGGCTATTTTATTTATACATTTTTATGTGCCCATTTAGCACCAACTGTACACACTGTACACACACACACACACACACATATATATTACTGTACACACACACACACATACACACATATATATATACACTTTATATATTTTAATATATACTTATTTTAAAAAAACTCTGAAATATTCTGAATCTTTTAGGTATCTTTTAAAAATACACATTTTTTAAATATGCACACGTATCTCTTTTAATGTAACTAAGACTGTCATTTGGTCACCGTGTACAGCTAAGCGTGCAGTCTTATGCATACATGAGCTCTCGGTGAAATTTCATATAATTCAATGCATTTTAAAACATATAATTCAATGCATTTTAAAACATTCCCATGTGAATCAGAGGTGGGTTTCAGCAGGTTCTGACCAGTTCTGGAGAACCGGTAGCGGAAATTTTGAGTAGTTCGGAGAACCGGTAGTAAAAATTCTGACTGGCCCCGCCCCCATCTATTCTCTGCCTCCCGAGTCCCAGTTGATCAGGAGGAAATGGGGATTTTGCAGTAACCTTCCCCTGGAGTGGGGTGGGAATGGAGATTTTACAGTATCCTTCCCCTGCCATGCCTACCATGCCAAGCCACGCCCACCAAGCCACACCCACAGAACCGGTAGTAAAAAAATTTGAAACCCACCACTGATGCGAATAATCCTAATCTCACTCAGATACACACTTAACAGCATTACAGTGCTGGATGACCAACTAGTGAAGAACATTTAGAATCAACAACTATTAAAATAAGGGTGATTTTATATAAATGTAAAAGAATATTTTCATAGCGCTATATAAGAAAAACATTTTTCAATGTAGTTTATTATTTATTTATATGGCATCCCTCTGCTTTAAAATGTCCTTTCCTCAAAATGCATAGTTTTTATTACTAATAAATTCCAAATTATTACTATACCTCTCTCCAAAACCACACTGACATGAAGCTTATCCTTCTCTCAGTCAGTACAAAAATAATGTAATCTGTTTTTTTAAAAAATAGCAACTTTCTCTTACCTCAGATAAAATTTTCAGGAGGAAAACTCATCACACCTGGCACATTTATCTTCCAAGTTTTTGTGCCTATCGTAAAGAAACCACTTTTAACAATCCGTACAGATAATTCCATGTTAGATGTTTTCTGTGTGTTTCCAGATTGGGCTTCTTATCTGATAACAAAATGTAGGGTACCAAACTCTTTATAATGTGGTATGGGACTTGCTGTGATTCGTTCTATTTGCAGAAGGAAATTCCCTTTGGAAAATTGCCCAACCCAACAGACTTTCTTTTAGATCTCAGTGTAAATTTAATTCTGACCTCTTTCGATACAGTGGTCCAAACTGGGCCTTCTTCTGCCCAAAGTAAATCCATGTTTTATTTTATTTATTTATTTATTTTATTGAATTTGTATACCGCCCTACTCCCGAAGGACTCAGGGCGGTGAACAGCCATAGGATAAAACATATAAATACAAAATTTAAAATAGATTAAAACGAATTAAATAATTTGGCTGAACAAATTTAAAATTTAAAACATGTTAGCTCCCTGTCGTATCTTGTACAGGTAGTCCCTGACTTACAATAGCTCATTTAGTGACTATTCACAGTTACAATGGCATTGAAAAAACTGACTTATGATCACTTTTCAGGCTTATAACCATTGTAGCATCCCCGTAACCACGTGATCAAATTCATATTCTTTAACACAGACACTTGGCAACTAACTCATATTTATGACGGTTGCAGTGTCCTGGAGTCACGTGACCATTTTTTGGGTGACCTTCTGACAAGTGAAATCAGTGGGGAAGCCAGATTCACTCAACAACAGTGTTACTAATTTAATGAGGGCAGTGATTAACAACTGTGGCAAGAAAGGTTATAAAAGGAGACAAAACTCACTTAAGAAATGCTTCACTTAGTCCCGTGATGGTGAACCTATGGCACGGGTGCCACAGGTGGCACGCGGAGCCATATCGGTGGGCATGCGAGCTCAGCTCCGGCATGCATGCATGCGCCAGCCAGCTGATTTTCGGGCCTTCTGGGCCCACCAGAAGTCAGGAAACACATTGTTTCCGGCCTCCGGAGGGCCTCTGGGGTGGGTGGGGAAGGTTATTTTTGCCCTCCCCAGGCTCCTAGAAAGGCTCTGGAACCAGGGGAGAGCAAAAAACGGGCCTACCAGGCCCACCGTGCCAAAAGCGGGGGGAGCATGGGGGGGTGGGGCGCATAGAATTATGGATGTGGGCACGCTTGCATGTGACCCCACCGTGCTCCCCCCTGCTTTTGGCACGCGATGGCAAAAAGGTTAGCCATCACTGACTTAGCCAGTAGACCAAACTGGACAAGTTCAGTTCAATGTAGACTCACCTCAAATGGCCAGGTAGATCAAACTTTAAATGGAGGAGGATAAGTCCAAGCAGGATGGCTCAAAGAAGTCAAGATGGCAGCTTAATGGCGGTTACAGCCACCATTTTAGCTTTTTAGCCTTCCTCCCTGCTGATGCTTCTCATTCTAGAACCCAATCCTCTCCCATTTGCACAAAGGAGCCCAGTTTTGAATCCAATTTAAATTAAAACCCTCTGTGAAAGACAGAGCAATTCTTTTCTCTTGAGGATTGAATTCTTTCACTCTGACAAGACCTAGGTATTTATAAAGATGGCTTTATTAATCGTTGGAACTCATTTTTGTTGAATTATGTCTGCTAATAAGGCCTCCACATACACTGCAACAACATCTGCTGAAACACTGAGAGATCCGTAAAAGAAAATGGATCTTGGAGCGAACGATAGGACACTGATTATCAACCTTTTTAATCAGCACATTGGTTGGGCTACCCCCCACTCACCCCCACCCCAAAGTGACCGTGTCATAGACTGGAATGGGTGGGTGGGTGGGGGGAAATATTATTTTCACGGCCACAAAGGGGGCTTTAAATCACACAAAAACCCAGACATTCGATTCATTGCCCGCAGACAGGTCCGGTCAATTGCCAGCCTCTTTGGAAAGAGGCTGAATGGAAGGTGAAGTCTCAGACAAGAGGCCTCTGGATGCCAAGGCGGCAACTGGTTGCTTTGGGATTAGCATTTTCGCCTGCTCCCTGGTGCCAAGGGCTGGTTTTTATGAGCCCGATCATCGATGAGCAGAAAGAGACAGAGCCACAAAAGGAGCTCTTGGCAGGGGAAGGAGGGAGAGGCCCATCAAGGCTTTCTCTGCCCTTCTCCTCCGCTTGGGAAGGGCGAGGACACATTGGAAGTGGGGCTATTGGTGAGGCTGAGTGGGGGGCTGAGTGCTCTGGCTTTTCTCTCGTGGAAGAAACAATGGCCCCTGATTAGCTGCAGATCTTCATATCCATCGCCAAGGACAGTACCGTTTCTCTTAAGAGCCCCAAAAGCAATTGAGAAAAAAACCAAAACAAAAAAACAACCCCAACAAAATAGGAAAACAAAACTCCGTGCAAAGGGGTTTTCTGGTTTTTCCACTGGATGACGTTTCTCGCATGGCAGGCCATTCACCATTGAGACACTGTTCATCTTGACATTTTCTAAAAGTTTATTTCGTGCAGTGATCTTTGGGGCTGTTTCTATTCTTCTGGATTCACTGTCAACATTTCAAACAGTTGAAAACCTTTTGCAATTGGGAGAGGACCAAGCAGGAGTTTGAGGGAAAGGGAAGAAAGGAAGGAAGGAAGAGGAGAAAGGGGGTTGCTTACTCCAATCAGTCTGGTTAGGCTTAAGTTTAAATAAATCAATATTACAAACCATCATGTAAACGAAAAGTCCAAACCAGAAGCATAAAATCTCTGAAACTCAAAAGTTGTCTGTTCAGAGCTCTCTTCTACACCCTTCTAAGGGGAGGCTGCCCTCGCCTTGATTGACAGTTTGTTCTGCAATGAATTTGCTAATGATGATTGTATAGAATTGGGTTGTTTGAACTTCCCAGAAAGAGTGTAGCTGATTGAACAGAGAAGTGATATGCTAGCACCAGACAGGAGTATATATACCGTGTTTCCCCAAAAATAAGATCCTGTCTTATATTTTTTTGAACCCTGAACTAAGCACTTGGCCTTATTGCCATGTGCTCAAAAGCCCGATTGGGCTTATTATCAGGGGATGTCTTATTTTGGGAGAAACAGGGTAGCAAACAGCCTTTGTGTCAAAATAAAAAATGTGCATCAGAAAATCACAACGGAAGCCCCACCCTCTAGATACATGTACCCAAGTGCAAAAAGAGCAGAATTTGTATCTCAAAGTTGTGTTGCATCTTTTGTTATTTGCCCTCTCTTGTCTTTCTCGGCAGACACTCATGCCACCAGACTAGAGATCACAAGACATTACAGGTAGTCCTTGACTTATGACCATTCATTTAACGATGGTTCAAAGTTAAAATGGAAAAAGTGATTTATGTTTTATTAAATGTTTTATTAAATTAATTTATGACTTGTCCTCCAAAGTTGTGACTGTTGCACCACTCCCATGGTCTCACGATTGGCATTTTGAGTGCCTGGCAACCAGCTTGCATTTATGGCCAGTTGCAGAATCCTGTGGATCTGGGATTGTGATTTATGAACTTTCCGAACCAGTTTCTAACAAGCAACATCATTTGGGAAAACCTCGTTCCCCAATTACCACATGATTCGCTTCAGGACCATGGTAAAATGGTAATAAAATCAATTCTAGTCACATGATGACTCTGTTAACAATTACATTGCTTAGCAACCAAAATCCCTATCCAATTTAAGTCATAATTCAAGGACTACTTGTAACATGACCTTGATTTAGTCAAGAATTTACTCACTCTTACTCAACAGCAATCGTATTGTGGGCTGGGATATATATAAAAAATAAAATAAAGGTGGCAGCTGCAACAATGTGATTGTAGCACCTCCATTTCTGTACATGTCATAAACAGATTTCAAAGAAATAATAGAAAATATTAATCATTACATGGTTCAACCATTAGACTATGAAATCCCAAATTTATACAAATTTGTGGAAGATGCCCAAAGCATCTGATTATGCGCCGTCAAGTTGTTTTCAACCTCTAGCAACTACACAGATAGATTTTCTCTATGACAATTTGTCCCTTTCCTGGACTTTCAGGTCTTCATAGTGAATTAGGAGAAACTAATTTATGCCCATGGATCATGGAGGGTAAACACTTTTCTGGATGGATGGATGGACCAACAGACAGATGATAGATAGATAGATAGATAGATAGATAGATAGATAGATAGATAGATAGAAAGAAAGAAAGAAAGAATGGTGGGATTTGCACCAGGTCGCACCACTTTGGGAGAACCGGTTGTTAACTTTCTGAGCAGTTTGGTGAACTGGTTGTTGGAAGAAATCATTAGGGCAGAGAACCAGTTGTTAAATTATTTGAATCCCACCACTGGATAGATAGATAGATAGATAGATAGATAGATAGATAGATAGATAGATAGATAGATAGATAATGTAGTTTGAAAAATTCAGCTACCTTGAGACTAATGCTCTGAAAATATATTTTCTTTTGAAAGAATTCGTAAAAATCACTAGAAAGGTGGTTTGAATTGACACAAAAATGGTGGTTGGAAGGAAGAATATTTTCTACATTTTGATGATACTGTGAGGGAGATGTGATAATGCACATTTCACGTTCTGAAATTTCTTGTTTGCAACAGATTTATCTCTCTGTGTGTCAAATGTTATTTAAATGTCAAATATAGGATAGTCTCCCTCGAGCCTAAAAAAAGATCATGTAATTAAAGCAACTTCCCCAAAATTCAGGCATGGAAATTCAGAAGGATCCAGTCTAGAGAACCTGTTGCTCCAAGCTATTGTTTCCATGGCGACAAATGATTTCCAGCAATAGACATGATGCAATCACAATTTGCAAATAAGAGCGAGCTGCATTTTTTAGCCTCTGGTTTTAAAAAGTGGAAAGGCTGCCGCTGCACAATTTAAACAGCCATTGCACCAATGGTGCAAACATGGTTTTAACCTTGCAGCTGTTTTTATTTTCTTGGTTTTTGGATATATAAATATAATAAAAGTAAAGTAAAAGTAAAGAAGACTTTTCTGGAGGAAGGGAGGGATGGTGAAGACTTTTATGGATGGATGGATAGATTGATGGATGGTGAGAATTATCGGGATGGGGGGGCATGGAGGGGTCAGTGGCCTCCTTTTTCCCATCCCCCCCACCCCCACCTCTGGATTTCAAGGGAGAGGCCTTTGCAATCCTCCAAAGAAGAGCAGGGACCTTTTGAAGCTCCTTCATTCCTCCTGCACCGGTCCAGCCCTTCAGAGATGTGTCCTCGCAAATCCTCTAGCAGAGCCTGCTGGGGTTGCTCCCCCAAAACCGCGGCAAAGACCCCAAGCCCGGCTCCCTTTCCTTCCTCTCCCACCCCCCAACCCCCACCCCGGGTTGCACACACACACACACACACACACACTCCCGGTCTGCTCTAAAGCTTGCTGCTTTTCCCGGGCGGGCAAGCAAACAAGCAAGCAGGCACGCATAAACTCCTCCGGCTAGACGGTTTCCACGACGTCTGGGTTTTCTCTCCCACCCCCAGGGCCGCCAGGACAGGACAGGCAGGGACGAGGGGGGTGGGGGGTGGAAGGCTTTTTGTCACCGTGCCCGATGCAGCAGGCATCCCGGCTGGCCACTGCAATGGGCAACCCGGCGCAAGGACTGCGCGCGGACGCCTCTCCCGTCGGGGAGGCGCGTGACTGTCTGCAGGAGGGGAGGGGAAAGAAATGGCGGGGGGGGGGTGAAGAGACGGCTTCCTTGCCCTGGCCTGACACCAGCCTGCCGGGAGCGCACTTGGAGGCCTTCCAGACGACCCCCCCCCCACAACCCAGCCCCGCGATAAGAGCCGCGCAGAAGGCGCCCCCCGGGCAAGATGGCCGTTGTTTAGTCTGCGTTTGTGCAGCCTTTGCTCTGCAAAGCCGGGCATCGGGTCAGAGGGCGCCTTGCCAGCCCGCAGCTGCTCCTGCTGCCCCCGACGCCGGAGAATGGCCCGGGGGGGGGGGAGCGGGAAGGGGGCAGCCAGTGGGAGCAGAAACCCCGCAGACACGTCTAGGCTTCTTCTGGATCCCAGGAAACGCTGCCCTTGAGATACACACATCACACACTCCCCACACACATACACACACCGCCTTGGATGAGGAAAACGCGCCCTCCCCGCGGCTCCCCTGACCGTCCGGGCCCCGAATTGGGGCGCCTGGCTTGTGTGGGGGAGAGCAAAAAAAAAAGATTGCATTGGTGTGGAAAAAGCAAGGAGTGGAGGAGCTGCTCTTGTTGCCTTTGGCCCAGTGTCCGGGCCGGACTTTGGCAAGGAAAGGAAGGGAGCTGGGAGGTTTTGTCAGAATTTGGGGTTCCAATTGGAACCGGGACTGAACTGCTTGCAAGAATAAATAAAAAGGAGAATCCAGACAGCTGTGAGGAAACAAGAAATATGTATTCCTAAAAGCAAAACCGTTTGTCTTTTAAGGGCAGGCTGCAGAGAAATGGGGCACAGCTGCAGGTTTTTATAAGGTTTTTGTCGGGGTGAAGTGCCTATGTGCTGATTCTAGGGTGACACTTTAGGGGTGTGTGTCAGTGGTGAAATCCAATTTTTTTTACTACTGGTTCTGTGGGCCATGGTGTGGCTTGGTGGGCGTGGCAGGGGAAGGATACTGCAAAATCTCCATTCCCTCCCCACTCCAGGGGAAGGATACTGCAAAATCCCCATTCCCTCCCCACTCTTGGAGGAAGGATATTGCAAAATCTCCATTTCCACTACACTCTGGGGCTAGCCAGAGGTGGTATTTGCTGGTTCTTCGAACTACTGAAAATTTCCGCTACCGGTTCTCCAGAACCTGTTGGATTTCACCCCTGGTGCGTGTGTGTGTGTGTGTGTGTGTGTGTGTGTGTGTGTGTGTAGGTATGTTTATTTATTTATTTTTAAATTTTGATTTATATGCCGCCCTTCTCCGGAGACTCAGGGCGGCTTACAATGCGCTAAGCAATAGCCTTCATACTTTTGTATATTTATACAAAGTCAGCTTATTGCCCCCACAAACTGGGTCCTCAATTTACCTACCTTAGAAAGGATGGAAGGCTGAGTCAACTTTGAGCCTGGTGAGATTCGAACTTACAGTAATTGCAGACAGCTGGTGTTAATCACAATGCTATCAGTCTACTGAGCCACCAGGCCCGTCCTTATTCTTATGAATATACAGTTCCTCTAGGAGACATGATTTAATTAACTCTTACCTTTGCTGACCTTATCCTTTGATATGTGGATTAGGCGTGGGTAATTTATTTGAGGAAGTTTGCTCATTTTAGTTGATTATCTAGTGGAGACACTGATTCTCAGACCATTGTGGATTCTGTTAACATTTTAAGGGAAGATGGAAACAGTAGAAGGAATAAAATATATTTGGATGTAAAACTTCTCACAAGGTCAAAAAAAGTCAAGAGGGGAACTGCAAACATGGCCACTACCAGTGGTGAAATCCAATTTTTTTTACTACCGGTTCTGTGGGCATGGCTTGGTGTGGTGTGGCTTGGTGGGCGTGGCAGGGGAAGGATACTGCAAAATCCCCATTCCCTCCCCACTCCAGGGGGAAGGATATTGCAAAATCTCCATTCCCATCCCACTCTAGGGCCAGCCAGAGGTGGTATTTGCCGGTTCTCCAAACTGCTCAAAATTTCCACTACCGGTTCTCCAGAACCTGTCAAAACCTGCTGGATTTCACCCCTAGCCACTACCTACATGGTAGTGGGATGAGATCTACATACAAAGGGAATGCATCTTTGGCCGATTGCAGACACCTCTGGAAGGGAACCATCTTGGGGTTTGCACAGGGCCCCTCATACCAGACACAAACACACTTACAGGTGCGTTTGTGCGCATTGTTTCTTGTATCAGAAATGGTACCAATATTAACTGGCAGTTGTGCGTCGTTCCTCCCTTATGCTGATCTTTCAAAATCAAAAGCAAGTGAGAAGATTCCCAGGGAGACCAAAAATTGCGTTGCTGCAGCTGAGTGTCTGGACATAACCAAACATACCCATTTATCAAAAATTGGCCTCCGTTACAAGTCATCCCCCTCCCGGTTTCATTTGCTTATAAACTACAGGGATAGATTAAGTATGTGAAAAAGATTGCATTGTCTCAAGGAAAAGGGGTAGTCTCAAAACATGGAATCTGAAAAACATCCCACTGGTAGAGCAGACAGCTGGACATATGTATGTGAAGAATGACTTTCGGTAGAGTGGTTTGGGCCAGAATATTTTGGAGATCAGTTTTTATAAATGAAGAATAAGATTAAATGGATTGTCAACAAATAATGCATTTTATAGGCCGTTGTTGACACATTAAGTTCACCTGAGACGGTTCCCACAATGTCTTTCCATTTTAAACTTCGAAAAGATTAAAGGGATATATTTTACAATTGGCCATGTCCAAAAAGAAGTAAGCCTATTCTAATTAAGGCAATCCTATTTACACATTCACACAATGAATGTGTATGCCTGTTTGGGAATTGGTTTCTCATTTCATAGTGAAAGTAGCTGCACTTTTAGAAATATCTTTTTTACAAATGTGCAAGAAGAATAATTTGATCTAAATTATACTTGCCTCGTGTGTGCAAAACAGACGAATGACTTTTTTTCCCAGAAGTGACCCCTATAGTAAATAGAGTGAAGATATTCGGACAGGAAGAATGTAATAGTTTTATCAGAATTTTTTTTTTTTAAATCTTCTAAACAGGGCAACCACAAGCACTTCATGTTACAAGCTTCCATTTTATAAATGGAAGGAAAAAAAAGTACTGTAAATTCTTGTTCAAGTTACTTGAAAATTAATTTTATTCCCTTACATTGGGCTGCAAATAATAGCATCTGAGATGACTTTCACTATCAAGGAAGTCCACATTTCTCCACAGAAATGCAGTGGAAATAATTTAATTTTGTTTATTAAATCTCACTCATTTCACAAACGTGTGTATATATGTGTGAAAATTTTAAAACTCATCTGCACATTGCAACCTTTTCCTCGTGTGTTACTCTTTTTAGAGTGGGGAGCAAAACCGTGATTATTCCTTAGACAAAATAATTTCCATCTCTTTTACTCTTTTTTCCCTGCAACTGAACTCCACTCTCTGCTTTGCTTGTTTTTACGGTGCTACAGCCAACTCCACAAATGTATTATTATCAAAACATATTACAGGAATATCTGGAATTTTGCATAGGCACTTAGGTGTTTTTCCTCTTTTTTGCCCTTGCATTTCTCTGAAATATTTCTCCAAACTCATCTTCTTTCATTGCTTTCAGTCAAAAAGCACCTAATGGATTGGGCAGAATCTTTGTGATACTAATATCTTTGTGACCTCTTTATGTGCAGGAACTAGTTTTTCTGGAGTTGCTTCTGGGCAAAAGGCGTAATATAAAAAGTGCTGACTTTGGAGAAGAGCTAATTATGGTCTAAATGACTGATAAGCCTCTTTATATGCAATACTGTAGTCTTATAAAAATTACTAAGGTTTCTTGGGAGAAACTTATCAAATAATGAGGCAAACAGCAAGCAGACAGTTATAGTTTATCCTGAATTATCTGCGATGAATGAGTGATGAGGTAACTTTAGTTAAATTTCTTGGGAAAACATGGTTGGGCCACTCAACTCTGTACACAGCAGCATTTTAACTCTTTATCCTTAAAATTAAAGAAAGAAAAACTAAACAAGGGAGAAAAACCCATTAGGATTGAACCAAAATAAATGCTTTCCTGACAGAACAATAAACTAGTGGAACACTTGCCTTCAGCATTTGTGGGTGCTCCATCACAGAAGGCTTTTAAAAAGAGACTGAACAGTCATTTGTCTGAAATGGCATAGGGTCCCCCTGCTTGACCAGGGGGTTGGACTAGAAGACCTCCAAGGTCCCTTCCAACTCTTATTCTGTTATTCTGATTTTGAATTATATAGGCCACCCATTTTTTAAAAATACCTTTTGCTCTATTGTTTCAAAATAAAATGGAATGGAATCCTGCTGCTTTTCTCATGAGGAACTGAAATAATTCCATTTTCCTATCAGTTATGTACCTCAAATTTCATCAAGAAACTTTGAGGTTGTACTTGCAATTATTTGGATTTTTTTTTTAACATTCACTAATAATTTTGCAAACAGACCCTAGTAAGGCTGGGAAGCTGGCAACCTTTTTGGTATTTAAAACAATGCATAAACTGACTGCCTCTCTAATTAATGGACCTATGAAGAAATTATGACTGTCTGGGCATTTGGCTTTTTTCCAGAATAAAAAAATTAAATAATACACAGAAAAACCTTATAATTAAAATTGTTATGAATAGCAGTGATAAAGAAGTCAAGTCATTTTCATAATACATTTAAATTTTATTCATATTCATTGTTTCATCAGCTGAAGTGCTTTTTTATACCTCCCCCTCAAAAAAACCTATATTGCAGTAAGAGCAGTTTTTAAAAGATAAGCCAGCAATTACTTCCACATATTAATAAAACTGCAATGATCAAGTAATATTTGCATCATTAAATACTCATATTTTAAAAAAGAATTAAATCTGCTGTGTTAAATTCTAGGGCACCTGGATTTGTTTTATTATGTTGTAGGATACTGAATATGCAATAATAGATACTGAATTACCTTTTTGTTAAAATTATAATTTGATACTGAAACTAATTTAGGGTTTGATTCCAAAATAATATCTCAGTCCAAAAAAACCTGTAATTGCCATGATTTTCATTAATATTTTCAGTTAATATTGTGGCATATTTCCTTGAAAAAGAGTGATGGATAAACTATATGAATTCTGCAATAAAATATTCATTTGATGTTTTAATATTTTAGATGTCTATATTCTTATTGGATCTAGATGAACTTAATTTACCCAAATATCACACAGATATTGTGTGCACAAGATGAAAGGAGATGCTGAACTTTGGATGGTAGTGGCAGATTTACTTCCAGTGAATCTGGTTAAAATCAAATTTCAATTCAGCTATATTGAATGCATTTTGACTGGAACAAGATCTAACTATAAACACATCTTCCTTGTTAATGGCTGAAAATAGATTTAGTACAATTCAAATCATCCTGATCACTTCCTTCTCTCCACTTTTATAGATATTTTAGTCATTTTACAAGTACCAAATAGTTGGGGATGAGTGCAGAAGGGAATTACATCAGCTGATATTTCCATATTGTGACACACACACATTGTTATCTATTTTTGGGTGAGCTTATTATCCAACTCCAATTAATATTAATGGCTAGGAAAGGTAAGCTTTTAATGGTTAGAGTCTAGCTCTGATTAAACAAAACTCTTTCCCACCGACACTTATTCTCCCTTTCATTTTTGTGTGGTGGGCTGGGGTTACAACACTGAGCTAAATGAACAGATCTGGAGAAAGTGTACCTTCCAAATTTTTATTTATTCCTTGGGTGACCACTGCTAGTTCTTGATGAAAATGGCTGTTGTCATTGTTCTCCAAAATCCTTACAACTACTTGCTTGGGGGAAAAGGTCTGGATATCAGGGAGATTTTACTCATAGGTGTTGGAGTTCATGACAGATGGAAACATGGCCACACCCAAGGAAAGGTGGCGAGAGATTGGAGGCACAAAGTTGCTAGGATATTGACCATTTCTCTGTAGGAGTTGCTTTTGAATGAAACTGGTTGGAATTCTTAAGTTACCACTTATTCACTGTTTAAACCAGTGTTTCTCAACCTTAGCAATTCTGGACTTCAGGTCCCAGAATTCCCCCGCCAACTGGTTTAAACAGTGTTTTAAAATAAATACCACGTTGCAGAAATTCTTGGCTTTTAGGCATTAAGACCGACACTGTTTCTGAATAGTCTCTTGGATCAACACATGGTGAATTTGTCCCTGTATGTTCAACATTTTAAATATATCATTTTCATCAGAATTGAATGGTTTTCATTTATTTTATGTTAATTTATTTAAAAGCTGGGGTGAAGCATTTCCTGTTGTTTGTTTTAATACAACAGGGGCTACATTAGCTGTTGTTGATTTTAAATGCACACTGGAATCCACTTTTACACAAAAGTTCCATTCCTAATTTTTTTCTTTAAAAAAAAGAAACAATTGGATTTGGCAACAAACTTGTTCTAAAAACCTCTGTTCTTGGGCGATAAAGGACAAGTAAAAGGACAAGTAAGGAAAAAAAATGAGAATGTCCCTGAGTTGAATGAAGCTAGCACCGAATGGTAGAATGTCGTATCTACCTCCTGGGTCACCATAGGCAGGTGTGAGGCACAAGCACCTGGAGAAGAGCGTGCCAAAAGAAGTGAAAATAGTGGTTGTGACCTTGTGCCCAAAGCCTCACATCTTCTTCATGTGCATTGCATGAAAAAAAGAATGGAATGAAGCTTCAACCAAGGTTGCAGCTGCCATTTTGATCCCATCCAACATTCCAGGTCATAGGATTCAACAGAATGCAAATATAATTGTATGTTTGTAGGAGGAAAAAAAAATAGCCTCCATTATAAAGCTGAACATTGTATTTGGATATCCCCTTTCAGGCCATTTCATAACATGAAGTGGATCAATTGACATTTTCATGCTTGAAAATCCTGTCCAAAATCTGGCTAGCTGTCTTCCCTGTGAGTTTTTAAACTGGTCTTCCACATAGGTTGACCAAGACAGTGGTCATTTCAATAGTCTGTGCTAACCTTTGCTAATAGCTAATATTGTTGAGCAAACCAAGATTAGGCCTACTCAGACTTCAGTCTCAAAACATGAGGCCCGTTAAAATGGACATAACAGGTTTTTTCCAGGAGCCCCTATTTAGAGAAAACTGCCTAATGGTGCAAACATATCAGTAAGTCAACAAAGCAACAAAGCAAAATCTGTTGTTCTATTTTAGGATTTTGGTTTGGGGATGAATAGCTAATACAGGTTAACCAAATAGTGCAGATATCTGCAATAAATTTTAAATGGACCCAAGCTGAGCTCAAAATAGCTTTTTGTCAGCCCTCCAGATCGTTATGTCACTGAAGATGCAACCTTTTTCTGGAGCACTTTTGCTGATACCAAAATTAAGCATACTGGGGTGCGTCTTCTCAACTTCTTGATAACTGTAGCCATTCTTCTGTGTGTGTGTTGGAAAATGCCCAACTTTAAAAACAGCAACCAAAAATTTGACGGTTGATATGGAAATATTTTAAATATATAAATAAATGCAGATAAAATTCTGTTCATAATGGATATTCACCACCAATATTCAAACACAATGTCAGTATGATACCAGAGAAGGAACTCAGAATTCAGAAATAATTTTTTTTAAAAAACATTATTAAAAGTCCAATTCTGAATCTCTCCACTTTAAAAAGAACATTTATTTGTTTATTTTATTATTTATTTTATTATTTGTAAAATTTATTGGCTTGAATATCATCTTAAAATTGTCCAGGTTGTGAAATCCTGGTGTAGGGAGCAAGAAAAATGAACTTGGCAGAAATACGCAGGAACCATTTCCTAAATAAAAGGGGCTGAAACATTTCTTAAGTTCAGAGCAATGAGATACCATTCAGAAGCAGTTCAGATGGATCCCTCCCTGATTATCTCGCATGTAAGAAGTGGGATGAAGTCCAGCACCATCAGACTTGAGGGATTCTGCTTGTGTAGCCAATCTTAATAAAATAAAGTTTAGCCTTCCGATGGAGTTTATTTCTTGGTCTGGTTTACCACATGGGCCTTTTTTTTTCTGGCAGTCCTAGCAAACCTGCATACAGGGGCCCCCTAATGCTGTCTTTTTAACAGGCTCAGCCAGAACCACCATTCAGGACCAACAACTCCAGTTCGTGGCATATTCTGTAGACAATGGTTAGAGAGGGATTCTTGGCACTCCAGGATCCTTGCTAGACCGAATAGAGTTTGGATTGAGATACGGCCTCACCAACGATGTCTCAAATTAATGCTAATAGACCAGTCTTTCAACACTGGAAAAATAAATTTATGGTCCAGTTAGACCTGATGTCACTGGAGATTCATGGATGAGTTGTTTCCGGACATTGATGATTAATAGGTGATTAGAATGAAATATGGATATATATAAATACAGAGAGACACAAGTATATACAGAGGAAAAGCCATTCTATATGGGAAGTCCTCAACTTACGACCACAACAGAGGCCAAAATTTTGATTATTAAGCAAGTGAGTTTTGTCCCATTTTACGGTCTTTTTGCTGTGATTGTTAAGTGAATCACTGCAGTTGTTAAACAAATTGGGCTTCCCTCATTAACTTTGCTTGTTGGAAGTCAGCTGGGAAGGATACAAATGATGATCACACAACCCCAGGATATTGCAACCATCATAATGTACATGCCAGTCGCCAAATGCCCGCATTTTGATCACATGACCACGGGGATGCTGCAATGGTTGTAAGCCTGAAAATGGGTCATAACTCACTTTTCAGTTCCATTGTAACTTCGAATGGTCACTAAATGAATGATTGCAAGTTGAGAATTACTTGTAGAGTATATCTAATGATTGTTATGGTTGTGGTGTTGCTTTCTTTTTTTCTCTTTTCTTTTTTTCTTGTCTTCTCTTTCATTAAATATAGAGAATAAAATAAATGCCTGAGATCTATCGAGTGAACAGATGTGAGGAAAATTCCTGAGTAGTTTTGAGATGACTGAGGTGACTTGATAGATTTATATCTGATTTTTCCTTCAGAATCATAAGTATGTAATACTCCCTCCTGCTATTTCCCTGCACAAAAGTGAAATAGTAGACTGGACAAGGGTGATTGGCTCAAAATCACCCATTTCAGATGGTCAAAAGGGATTAGAATCAGTGTCTCCTGAGGCAACATAAAAATAAATAAACAATTCTATCTTTACTACTCATGAAGCAGTGTACATATAGCATTATTTTTTGTTTTCAAAGTTTTCAAAATTAAACCTGATTACACTTAATTAAAAAAAAAAAAACTTAAATCTGTTTTAAAATGTAAGTGCAAGCTGAGAATATTTTAAGCTGAGAAAATTGTTTTGAATAGTTAAGAAAAAGATTTAGGATATACTTTTCTTAAGCATGGGAAGCAATTAGAATTAAATGCAAGCATGTTCAACTACTACTTTCTTTGGGATGCAATGCCTAGGCCCGAGATTTTTTTATTTTTTTTTTAAGTCCAACAGTTATTCCTGGCTAAGGAGAGCAGCTCCTTGTCTGATCTCCCTCCTGGGGGATATGACCCTTTTAATGCTCTTTAGTTAATGTATTGGTGATCTTTACTTAGGCAAAATAAACAGTGTTGAGCTTTACAAAGAGGAGGTCATGCTCCGCGCATTGCACTCTGACCTCAGGGTTACGGCCTTTGTTCCCTTCTCAATGGGAATTGCTCTCTAAGGGCCATCACAAAATGGAGAACTAATTTGGGCCACGTGCTGGCATGAAAGGGAAAACGTATCAGGATAACTTCATTGAAGCCTCTTCGGGTCTAACCTGGGCATGGAAAGAAAATGAAAGCCACGAGCATGCTTCCCTGCAAATGTGGCGCGTTCACTCCAGTTCCTAGTTATGGCCAGAGCCTAAAGCTGATGAATGATCTATTCAAAGGTTTGATACAAATGTGATTTACAAAGTCCTTTTTGATGAAATACAATATGAAATTTCTGCAGAGTATTATTATTTTAAATAATAGTCTTGAATGTCAATTTATTACACCCAGCCTTCCAGTTTAAGTCTTCTGCTAGAAATTCAAACTCTTATTATTGAAAGAGAATTGGGATCAGAGTTTCCAAAAGTATCACGCCATGTATTTTTGCTACCCCAAAAAGTGCTAAGAAGTCTATTTAGAAGAAACAGAAAAAGAAGTCTTTGAAGCCATGAGAATTTCCCTATGCTCTTCTGCTTATAACCCAGGCTGAATTTAAAAAGATCTACATTTTTAAATTCAGTAAGGATTTGTCTACTAAAACAGTTTGCCTTGTAGTTTTTCACTGGCTTCCAATTTGTAACAACAACAATAAAAAATGAGAACGATGCTGAATTGCAGGAATTTTATGCCCGAAATTATAAAAATTACTGAGCTGTTGAAACTTACATTGTAGTAATTTTATCTGAAGAATAACAGGCAGCTCAAAAGTTAAAATATTTATGCCGAAGTAAACTTACGCTCTGTGCCAATTTGAAGGAAGAGTGTGTTCTTCGCAAAAGAAATCTATACTGTTCAAAAAACACACAAGTAGTTTCTCTTTTTAACTTTTCTTTGTTTCAGTCGCAGTTTATAAATAAATTAAAGAGCAATTTTACCTTCATAAGAGAAAATAAAGATTCCAAGAATATCTTTTTTGAAGCAAGAAGTGTTAGAAAACTGATGCTATAATATATAATCTTGCTCCACTAAATTGTTTGAAGAAAGTAATCAAAAGAAAAGCTCAGTACGAATGAATGTAATTTAAAAACCAAACTGTATTCCTTACTTTTGCCCAAATTAATACAAATGAATGTTTAAGTACAGTAACTGATGTAAAGATAACACTGAAGCTATTCGTTTAAAAAAGCAAAATGAGTTTAATACAATTAAGAGAATTATAGTTTGCTCTCACAAAACACAACATTCATTGCCTTGTATATATGTTTATGTATGTATACAAGTATATGCACACTGTTTATATTTCTGAGGCAATACAATACAATTTTTATATAACTAAACTGAAACTATTAACTAAGTGGATAAGTAAATAGTATTAGAACTTTCATTTTCTACCCAGAGAAGTTTGTTTAATAAAAAACAATATTTTATTTTTGGAAACATTCTAAAAAAATTTTTAGAATATGGAATGGATTTGTTAAAACTATGAACGAGTTAATAAGAAAAACAACTTTTAATGCATTATGAAAGATCAGACTCCAAATGGAGTCGAAGGACAGCTATTCAATCACTGTGCAATCACCCAAAAGGCTTTTAAAGAATCCCAGCCCGTTTTATATCAATATAGACCTAGTTTGAATTACCTTAATTCTAAAAGTGGAATCAGACAAAAACAGAACCACAATTGTTCATAATCTACAATTGGAAAACCACGCATAATGGTTATAATCTAAACTTTCAGGTTATGATCCCAGAATGCAATGGCATTTGTAGACGGGTGTCCATGCCGGAGGTCAAAAAAGTCAAAATGACAGCCGCACCAGCGCAATTAAAGCCCTGCTCCCCTTTTTATGTGGGTACTTCAATTGTGTGATTATGGTCACCATATTTTTTTTTAAAAAAAAACTGTTTTCTGAACATCTCCTGTCTATAAGAAAAATATAATCTTTCAAAGGAAGGAAATCAACCAAATTTCAAATCCTAATTGGGATAAGATTTTTGAGCTTTCAACCTTTACCAAGTTATTCTTCTTTTTACTAGAATAAAAAAATGTTGGAGAATGTACAAGAAACACAGATCCATATTAAAGTTCGAAGAGTGCCAAATTTCACAGATTTTGGAGGAGGCATTCCCAAACTATGCATTTTTAAATTTTGATTTTGTAAGAAAAATACAATAAACCTTCATTCAGGGATAAAATATAATGGAAAATTTTTATTCCATACTTCGGAGAAGTGGAGTAGCTCCTGCCATGAATTAATAATACTTCAATTCAAAACACAAACCCACTATTTCTCTATTATTGAGGATAGTTAAATTTCCTACCTGGGTTGCACAATTCTATCTTTTAAAGTCTTTTTTAAAAAAAAAAAATTGCCAAAAAAAATGAACCCGCTTTCAACTTGCATAGTGATTTTTGGGTACTTTTTGCATTACTGATTGCACAAATTCTATTACTGCAATTGTTTTCGTGACTGCTCTTAAAGAAACAAGAACATGGCGCATATTTTTATAAAAATAATTCTGCAATAATGCCAAAGTTCTGTTAAGACTCTTGGGATAAATAAGTATTAATCAGATTGGAGACATGACTATGTAAATGGGCAAATTTTGTCGGTTAACATGATTTTAGCTGATTTCAAAGAAATGAATGAGAGTTAGGCCTAATTAATCTTTGAAAGAAACATACAAGGAAATGCCAACCCCATAGAGGAGACAAGGCACTAAAAAAGGAACAACCCAGAAAAAAATCGGATGGCAAACTGCTTTTATAGAATTTCCAATAGCTGAGCTCAACTCAAAGGAATGCCAATTTTATTAGGGATGATTTAAAGACAGACAAAAGATTTTGTGTTTTAATTAAATGTGGAACAATAAGAGTAATAATAACTACTACTACTACTAAGTGAGTTTTCTTTCTCTGGCATATATATTTTTGCCCTTTGGTATGGGCATTTCATATGGATTTAAACATTTATGTATGTGTATATATGTATACACACACGTACATACACACACACACACAAAGCTACTATCACCGTAATAATAAGCACCGTTATGTTTTCATATAAGAATATAAAATGA
The DNA here is from genome assembly GCF_059756535.1 of Pantherophis guttatus. Lineage (NCBI taxonomy): Eukaryota > Metazoa > Chordata > Lepidosauria > Squamata > Colubridae > Pantherophis > Pantherophis guttatus. Next base: position 81,301,015 of record NC_142069.1, read on the forward strand.
TCATGGTCACTAACATATTGACACTGTCTTCATGGCACATAATCAATCAATCAATCAAATGTGAACCGATTCCACATATCTTCTAAATTTTTCCTTAAGAATACACCTGGAAGTTAAATATACTTACTTGATTTAAACCCCCATTATCCTATATTGAATCAAAATGCTGTGCATTTGAATCCCAATGTTACGATTTATTAAATAAATTTCAATGGTTTGCCTATTCAGGAGAATCTGCAAGAGTGGGATACAGTAATGCGTTCGAAACCCCGCTCCTGCGAGCAAATAAAAAGGGGTGGGGCTTCCATTGCATGGAGTACCTGCCATCTTGCAAATTTTGATACATAAGTCCTGAGCCTTCTTCCAATTTTAACAGAAAAGCATCAATAAGTTGCATAACTTCTGGGAAAATTTAAGGTAAACCTCTTGACTGAAATTTAATTGGCCCTAGATATCAGTAGGGCTAGAACGAAAGTGGGTTACGTGTCCAGATTGCACAGCTGCTATGCTATCTGTGCCAAAAAGAGAAGGAATTAATTTACAGTGTCATAAAATGCAGAACAGACATGAATTTAGAGTTTTGTAGAATTCAATAAAACTTACTGCTGAGCAGACAAGTTTATAAACTGCCGTAGAAAAGATTGAAATTTCCAAATTGCAGTGAAGATAGACAACAATGCTAATTTTAAAAGAAAATAATGGACAGTTGTCCTCAACACCTAGGCAGAAGGTGTCCCAGAAATGGACTGCAGTGGCAATATTTTCTACAACTTGTGATTTTTCACATTATTTGACCCTCTTCGTTTGTGTTTCTGTTATTATTAGATTGGGAATGTTCAAAACCCCAAGAAATTCTGAGAATGTGTATTTGATAAATCGTTTGAGTCCTTTTTATTAATGTAATGTATTTAAAATTGTTTCAAAAAGAAGACATAACTAAATTTAAATTAGTAAACTGAAATTATCAAATGCACACAAAATATTCTTAAAGATTCTCTTTATTTCTTACTACAAGTAGCATGTTCATCTAAATTAAGGATGTTTTACATGCAGCTTTCCTATATTTTCATACACATCCATTAACAGACCTCAATAATTAATCAAAATTTGAACCATTACATACAGCCCTTAAAAATAGTATTAGAGATTATAATTAAAGGGGTGTTACAGAACAGCTCCACAAACAAAACCGTATTTGTCACAGACTCTTCCTTTATGCTTTTTCTTTTAAAAAAACAACAATATTTTTAGAAATCTTCATTCTGAATAGTATCATTAAAATAAAGGGGACTTACTCAAAAGAAAAATTTCACATTTACTGACACTAAATATTATCTTTTTGATACAATGTAACGTGATAAAATATTGTCAGAATTAAGTCCTTATTAATACTTTCATTAAAAATTTAAAAAGTTTGAAATTTTGTATTTACATAATTCGTATTACTTAAGTTGATTTCTTTTTGACTTTTCAATAAAAGTATAAGATCAAAATTCAATTTTCCAGTAAAAACAGAAGAGGAAAAAATCCTTTAATAATTTGCAAGTTCTATATGTGTGGTTTTCCTAAACAAAACTGTTTTCAGTTATAGTTTATCAATTGTAGAACAATGCCAATATATTTTTCTATGTGTATACGCTAACCATGTTCACAAAATAGATTAATGCTTCTTCCCCACGATGCCCTCATTTTTAGCTAGCTTTAAATAAAATAACATTTGTAGAAAGATGAAATGGAATTTGGCCCAAAATATGCAGTTTTGACCCAGTTTTTAATTTTGCTAAAGCCAGGCATCTACAGTTAAGGTAGGTATCAGCACAACTAGTTTTTAAAAATAGATTTACTTCAGAAAGGTGGTTCATGTATAAATATAGTTTATATTTCCTTCTCGTTTCTCTTCAAGAAATTCTGATTTCAAACCTACTCCTTTCTAGAACATTAAAATATTGGCAAAAATACTTGCCAAATATTTCATTGTCTGCAAGTAATGTACAAATAATATGAACTTTATAGAACAAATATATTTCCTTTTAAACAACTGTAAGAAATTAGGGATCCATATTCTTTCAAGAATGGACTACATGATTTTTTTCCCCACCAAGTCAGCTAAAAGCTCCGTTTTTAAAAGGCATCCATATGTATACAAATGGGTATTCAGTATCTCTTGCTTAAATGATTGGAAATACATTTTAAAATATTGCATAATCTCAAGTAAGGAATTGCCACGGGGCCTTCTTAGTACTACTATCACGTACTTTCAGTTTCAGTTGTGTAACTGTATTTACTGTAACAGAGCAACTTAGTAATTAACAGAAAATTCCATGGCTCAGAATCATAGCAAATTCAAGAAACACCCCATAGATCTTCTATATAATAAATATATGAAAAATAGAAAGCTACAGGGCTCTTGAACACGAGTGAGTAAAAGTTTAGGCATGTTCACTTCTATTCTGTGCTACCCCAAAGAGAACTTCAGAATACAGTGAATATTAGTTTTAGAGGCAGGCAGTCTTCTGCAAAGGCGAAGCTTCACTGAATTAGAGACCTTATTCTTTGTTTTGCTTCTTGAGAGTTTGCTATTAATATTAATCATTGACATGGAAACAATGACAAAATAGGACACTCTCCACTGCAAACCATTTTTTTAACCCATTTGTTAAAAATGAGCCAGTGTCTTCTCACAGCATGGAATAATAAGAGGTGCAAGAAACCACTGTCTGTGACGTGCAAAGCTTCGTTTTACTTGTTATTTTGCCAAGTTTGTTATGAAACCTGAATGTTAAACATATGGGGGTCTCAGCCTTTCCATGTAACCACTTCTATAATTTCCTGGCGTCTGCGTGGGTGATTCTGACCTTACTGTATTGCCTATAAATATTGTATTTCCTGTATGTACATTTTTTCTGAAATATTTCACTCTATTGTGAAGATCAGTTCAAAAAACAGAGAAAGGGTCAGGCTGGGAGTGAGAGGAGATTTACTTATACACTAGATGTGCCTTGACATATATTTTATAGTATTCAGAATAATAACTTTGGCCTTGTATGTCATTTAAAACCCAAACACTGAAGTGCTAGACATAATTTTTGCCATTTTAAAGATTATACTGTAACCAGCATTTAGTCTACACATAAGGAAATTAAATTAGGACAGTTATGGGATACAAATATATAAATTTACACAAACTCCCTTTTTATGACCCTTAATTCAAGAAGGCTGAGAAGAGGCCTTGGATTATTTCAAAATAAATCTCGTACTGGAAATAGAGAAAACGAACAGTTGAAAAAAAGCATAATGCAATGTCTAAAAATTCACTGAAACACAAAAATGATCAATTCATTTTAAAAACAATGTTCATACCATACATTTCTTTAAACATTGTGTGATAATTATTCTGATTTTCCACAATGATTTAATGTTTTGGATGCTAGAATTCCAGAAATTAAAAAATTTGGGAATAGTTTGGAATGGATGCTATTGTGAAGTAACAGTTCCTATTGGAAAAAAATTTTTTTTGTAATCCTACCATCCTAAATTCTAGGATTAATTTAAGGATTTAAAAGACGTGAAAGTGTGCAAATATTTTTATTTTACTGTTCTGCTATGATGTTTTATATTTGATGTCACAGTGAATTGATTACCTAGTATATAACTTCCAAATATTAGCTATTTAATGGTATTGGGATAGGTAACGGTTGCATGTCTCTGAGGTGACATAATAAAGTATCCATCATTTGCAAAAATTAAATCAGTATTTCACAACAGTTCCACTAAAACTGTGGATTTGAATTTGTCAGTGGACATTGTCACTTAAGCTAAAGCTAGAAATCTACAGCAAACCAGCTGAAATAATCATATAGACCACTTACTGGATAATCCAGTATGTTCACAATCATAGGAAAATGTGATATAACACGGTAACCTTTTCTGTATTTAAATGGCCTTAAATGTTCCACCTTCTAAAAAAAATACTGAAAACACTTGTGGACAGTCTCCATCTTGAAAAAAGGAATTAAAAAGAAAAAAAATCAAGGAGAAATAAAAAATAGACAAACAAAGGAAGCTTCATGGAAAAGCAAAGAGCAAAGATAAGACTTTTTTTAATAGCTGGCAAAGTGCCTTTTTTTTTTTTTTTTAAGACAGCAGACATTGTTGTGCTGTAGTTTTAAATTTCCTTTTCTATGCTAGTTGTTAAAATGGGCTACATTGTGTGTTTGGACCAGGAGTTGCAACTTGAGTTTTCTGGTTGCAAAAGGTTGCCAGATCTTAAATGTTCAGCAGGGCTCTGCAGGTGGAGGAAAGCACTGGTGGTTTTGGGCTCTGTGACTTGCTGTGAAAATGTGCCTTGAATTAAGACTTGCCCAGACAGGGATGTCCCACTCTTTATAAAAGGACATTTTAAGGAGAATTTTGCAGAGAAATGGAGGGAGAAATTTATCATATTATCAAGCACCAAAAGTGACGGCAGCCAAGCCAGAGAAGTGACAAGAAACCTTTGCAGTGAATGCTTCCAAGTGCAAATCTTACGCACGGTCCACGACAATGCCTTGGGTTACAATCCCACACTCACTTCTGTGATCTCTATAAAACGTGGATAGAATCGCACTGGATCTTTTATTTACCCACCCCCTCCCTAAGCAAAGGGGCTTGCCCAAAATAAGTTCCCATGACCGAACCCTGAAATTATGCTTCCAAAAAAAAAAAAAAAAAGGCTCCGGTGAATTAATCAAGACTCAAAAGCCCTTTTGGCGCTTCAAGTGTGTGTGTGTGTGTGTGTGTGTGTGCGTGCATGGGTGTGCAATGTGCGCGTGAGCCATTCATTTCCAAATCCACTAATCGAGAAAAAAATTGACTTTTATCTATTTATAAGAAGAAAGTGGGGTTTCAATTGGTTGATTGAAATGGCGAGATGTGACGCACAAGGACAGTTGGATGGGGAGAAACACCGAGGTGTGTGTGTGTTATGTGTGTGTGTGTCAAAATAGGCACACCAAGGAACGGTGTGTTGTTGTTGTTGTGTGTGCAACAGTGCAAAAGGAAGAAAAAGAAAGTTGCCCGGGCCTTCCCTGTCGTTTTTAACCCACCAAGGAGCTTCGGCTCGCCGCCGCCGCTGCTGCCTCAAGCACCCAGCCCGCAAAGAGCCAAGCAAGCCCGGGGTCGGCCGGCTCCTGAAGGCGACTCGCTTCCAGCCCTTGAACTCGGCTCGCCCTTCCCCAAAGCCCCGCCTGGCTCGGCCGGGAAAGCCTTGAACTTGAACCGGCGAGGCTAAAAGGACGCCCCACCTTGCAGAAGAGGAGGCGGCGGCGGCGGCGGGCCTCTCCGGCGGCGCGCTCCCGCTCCGCGACGGGCGCTGGAAAAGGAACCGAGGGGCCGCAGGGCAGGCAGCCTGAGAAGGAAGCGGCCCTCCGAGCAGCTCCAGCCAAACCCTCGCGGGGCAGGAAGTGGTTCTTTCAAGCGCGGCGGGCGCGTGGAGAGGAGCCACGAGTTAGGCAAACTCGAGGGCGCGCGTGGCCGAGCTTCCCCCACCACCACGCGCGTGACCGAGCCCCCCTCCACGCGCGTGACCGCCTGCCCTGAAGGGCCTTTTTTTTTTTTTTCTTTTCTTTTTCCCCCCTTTCCCTTCTCCGGGGCTGTGCCAACAGCTTAGCGCGGCCTTTCCCATGCCGGCAGCGGAGCGAACCAAAATACAAAGCTCGGGTGTTTTTTTTTGGAAGTCGGCGCCGGGCGAGCAGCCAAGCTGCCCCCCCCCCCGTGTCTTGACTGGGATTTTGGGGAAAGGGGTTGTGGTAATTCGGGGGGGGGGGCGGAAAGCCGCAACAGCGCCCCCTCCACGGGCTGAGTTTCCGACGGGGATGCCACCTCGCCGCCCTCTCCAAGCCGGGTGCCAAAGCCGGCGGGGTCTTTGTGTGCAAGGCGGGCCTCGCCGTTTTCTCCCCCCTTCACTCCTTTCTCTCTCTGCCCCCCCTTCCCACGAAGGAAGAGGCGAGGCCGTGTCGAAAGCGGAATCCGACCGTCTTTCCCTCCTCCTCCTCCTTTTTCTTCTTTTTTTCCCCCCGGCCGCGCTCTCCCTCTTTTTAACATCTGGCTCCCGCGCGCGCAAGAGCGCGCACGTGTGGAAAAGCGCCTGCCTTTTCCTCCTCCACCACCACCACCCCGGCTTCCCTTCCCTTCCCGCGTTGGCACGGCCGCTCCCGTCCCGCAACTGACGAGGCCGGAGCGGCGGTGCAAAATCGCGGGAGGCCGAAGGAGCGCAAACTAAACACCGCCACCCGGCTCAACGCCGAGCCCGACTGGAGGCCGGCGCGTCTCTTGCACGCCTGCCTCGGGAGCGCGCGGGGTTGTGTGGGTGGGTGGGTGTTTGTGCGCGTGCAAGCAAGCCAGGAGGAGGTGCGTGCGTGTGTGCGTCGGAGGAGGAGGGGAAAGAGGAGGAGGAGGCCTGGTTCATCCTCGGCTCCAACCCTCTGGGCTGCGCCAAGCCTGGGCCTCGGGGCCGCCCGGGTCCGTGTGTGGGGTTCTTTAGCCGGGCGGCCGCTACACCGAGCGGTCCTGGCCGGACGGCTTGCAATAGCCTGCGGGGGCTGCGTGACTCTCCCGGCGGCCTGATATTTTTGAGAGGGGGGGGGAGAAGAGGGGAAAAAAATTCCCCTTTTTTGCCGGCGCTTTTCCCCTTTGCGCCTCCGTTTTGCCGCGCCCGCGTGGACGCCCCCAACGCCCGTCCCAGTTCCCCGTCCTGACTGGGCTTCACGTGTAGGGCGGGCAGCGGAAGGTTCGAACAAACACAACACGGGAGCCGGGCGACTCCTCTGGGCGCCGCATCCCGAAGCCGGTTTGGGTTTGCGGAGAGCAGGGAGAAGGTCTCCGGCGCCTTCGGTTCGCTTTGGCCGGAGCTTGTCTTGTGTTCTCTCTCTCTCTCTCTCTCCCACCCAGCCCCAGCCGCCTCGCTTGCCAGCCCCCTCGGGGATGTTGCAGCAGCTGAAGGTTGGGGAGGAGGGCAGGTGCCCCCTTTCCAGACAGAATGGAGAGGCTGTGGGGGGAAGGAGGGGACGCGGGAAGCCGCGAGAGGTCTAAGCCCTCCCGGAGTTGGTCTAGGCAGGGCAGTGATTCCATTTTGTCCAGCAAAATGGGCGTAGGGAAAAGTTTCTGCAGGCATTGCATAAAGAAGGGGCATTGCCTTCCTTCCTTCCCTCCCTCCCTCCTTCCTTCCTTTTCTCCCTCCTTCCTTCTTTCTTTCCTTTCTTCCCTCCCTCCATCCTTCCTTTCCTCCCTCCCAATTTCCTTCCTTCCTTCCCTCCTTCCTTCCTTCTTTCTTCCTTCCCTCCCTCCCTCCTTCCTTCTTTCTTTCCTTCCTTCCTTTCCTCCCTCCCTCTTTCCTTCCTTCCTTCCCTCCTTCCTTCCTTCTTTCTTCCTTCCTTCTTTCTTCCTTCCTTCCCTCCCTCTTTCCTTCCCTCTCTCCCTCCTTCCTTCTTTCTTCTCTCCCTCCTTCCTTTCCTTCCTTCCCTCCCTTCCTTCTTCCTTCCTTCCCTCCCTCCCTCCCTCCTTCCTCTTTCTTTCCCTTTTACTTTCTCCTTCCTTCCTCTTCTTCCTTTCCCTTTTACTTTCTCCTTGCTTCTTTCATTTCTCTCTCTCTCTCTCTCTCTCTCTCTCCTCCCCCCCCCACCCCGCCTCTTGCATTATTCAAACTGTCACTGGTGACTCGGAGGATATTAGCATGCATCAGACATGCTGTTTGTCTGTTTGCTAACATTCTTCATTCAAGACTTGTTAACTGCCAGACAAGCTTAACGCACGCTTCCCTCGCCTTTCCCTTTCTCCTCTGGCGCTCTCCCTCTCTCCCTCTCTCCCTCCCTCTCTCATGCCAGCCCGCTCTGCCTCGCCTATTGTTATTGCCGGGAGCTGGCAGCCGTGGGGGGGGAGGAGGAGGAGGAGGAGGAGTGGGCAGCGGTGGGCAAGAGGTGGCAGGGGGCTGCAGAGGCTTGGCACAGTCGTGCTGGGTCAGCGCTGCTCTCCAGGCCTGCAGCCGCTTTGCAAAAACACACACGCCGGCGCGATCGCGGCCGCTCTTCTCGCCTCTGCTTTTCGCAGGAGACCCGCAGAGCTGCAAGACGGGCGGGCGGCCCCCTTCTCGGCTCCTCACCCGCGGCTGAAAGCTTCTTCCTCCTAGGTAAGCCTTGGTTTCTTTCCCTTGTAAGCGCTTCTGATGGAGTTTGGGGGAGCCTTTTCTTTCTCCCCGAGGACGATGCCCGCCGAGGGAGCGGAGCCCTGTTCGGAGCCTGAAAAAAAAAAAAGGAAGTTTCGACAAATAGAAAGGGGATCTGTTAGATTTCCTTGGGATCTTGAGGGCGAGTAACCCTCCCAATCATCCTCTCCCCCCCCCAATAGAAAAAGGCAACGGGGTTGGCTCTTTATTCTTAGCATCGGGTACATCATCCCTTGTGCCAACCTTGCTTCAAAACCCAGCTAGCTTTCAATTTGTGAAAATGCCGCAAAGGTCAACAACTACGGTTTCAGTTCTTGAGAGTTAGCCTTGAAACTGTTGCAGATTTCCTTTCCCTTTTTAAAAAAATAAAAATAAAAAATATTTCATTTTAAGTTTGCCACTCTCCTCTGATTCCCTTGTTGTATAAATGCCCGGTGGAGAGTTGTTGAAGAAATAGCTTTAGCAAATGGATCTCTTTGCCCAGGTAGGAAACTGCTTTGAATTGTGCCAGCTCCTGATGGCTGCAATAGAGAACTTAACTTTTTAACACATCGGAGCTTTTTCTTCTGTTTTAAGAATAAAAATGCAAATATAGGCTTTTGCAATAGAAAGGATAATTTCATTCAGTTCTGTTTTTTCGGGAATATAATTTCACGACAATCACCTTTCCTTGAGAAGGACAGTAACACACTTACATCTGTGTGCCACATTATTAGTGGATAAAAGAAGATGGATGCGATCATTACTAAAGCATCTAAGCTTTTTTTAAAAAATTGTATGTGAATGTAATATGTGCAAAACAAGGCATAACTAACATATAAATGTATAGGCTGAATGAAAAAATCAGCATTACTTGCTGCACACAGGATTTTTTTTTTAACTTGGCACATCAAACATTTCGGTCTGGTGAAACGAGGTTTTTTTTTTAATGACTGATGCATCTGTTTTTGCATTTACTAAATTTAATTTTAGAAATTCAAAAATATTAAATTGTAAAGGAGTAGAAGTTATCTAGTTAAAAAGTACTTTACGCAGAGATTGCTTTAAACCCTGGATGTGTGACAGAGGTGATAGTTTGTAGTAACTCTGTATTCTTTCAGTAGTATCTAAAATTGAAATCACAGCTGATGTGCGAAGGATATTTTTTGCTAGTCATATTATTAGCTGGGCATCAAGATAACACATCCTCTTGGGATAAAAGGTAGTAAAAATTTAGGTATTCTTTAAACTTGCTGACTTTTTAGTTCTTTGTAATATCAGCATATTTCAATTATAAAAAATGGGATGCATTGCTGACGCCTGAATATCTAAAAACTTACTGCTGTTTGTTCAATATTTGGAGTAGTACAGTTCCTGTTGTTTGTGATAGTAAATATTTTGTTTGGAGATATTTTAAAGAATAATTAGACCAGTCCTTTCAATGAATCTCTTAATTTTAGGGTAAGACTAAATTCGGCAAAAAATACAATGAAGTTTATGCTATGCATTTGTAAAAGCTGTGCAAAAGAAAACTAGGGTTTATTTTATATAAAATTTGAAGTTTCCAGCAGCTGTCTCAGTTCATTCAGAACTATTGAAATGGGAAGAAATTAAGCCTGCATATATTTTTTTAGGAACTGAATCCTACGTACATTTAAAATAAGAAAAATTACAATCAGGAATTAGGATATAGTATCTTGTCAGTTTGCTTGCCTGCCTGCCTATCTATCCATCCATTATATTTTATTACATATATGTATTTTTGTGTGTGTGTGTGTGTGTGTGTGTATGTATATATATATATATATAGAGAGAGAGAGAGAGAGAGAGAGAATGTGTGTGCATGCGTGTAATTTTTAGCTGTATAATTTTGTGAGATTTAGGCTTAGCTACAACTGTTTCAGGGGCTCTACACTGCCTTGCAAATGGCTTGTCCTTTACAATGGTTTGGCAAGGAAATAGATTGAATTCAAAACCTGTTTTTTTGATGAAAACCTGCCAATATTTTAGAAGTTGTCCTTTCGGGCAGTGTGGAAGAAAGAATTCTGTGAGAAAAAGGTAATAGGCATAACAAGGCCTACAAACACACGAAGGCTCCCTGTATTATGCCAGTTGAAATACATCAATCTTTTAATTTGTTCATAACACTTTAGTCAAATGACCGGTACAAAATATATTATAACACATATTCTATTGATTTTTTTTTTTTTAAGCTCAACTCTTCTTCATCAATTTACCTTAAAGGAGGATCTGCATTCAGTCGCTCATTTCTCCTTTTGATCAACTGATCAATAGGACTTTGGGGTTGAAAAAGGCTTCCTTAAAAAAAAAAACCTCCTAGAACAATTATTGGGAATAGCATGTCCTGTTCTCAAGTTGTACATGGTTGAATATCTCTCTGGTATGTGTGTGCCTAGCATTGTTCAGCACATGTAATTCAGTTCCTTGTAAGAACGAACAAGGTGCTATACATTAATAAACTCCAGCCTGACCATGTCGCACAAATGGTGTGTATATTTTAATGACAATGAATACAAGTTGCAATTATTAGGAAAATCATACTTTTATTAAATAAAATGCAACATAGCTTTGACTTCCTTCTTTTCCCAAATTAAGAAATGGAGATTTTTTTTTTTTAATCTCTTAATCATCAGCCCATTCCTCTTTTTTTCTTTTTTCTTTTTTTGGCAAAAGTATAGACACACAAACACAGGGACAGCCAGGCACACCAAATAGAGCAATGCATGCAACCAAAGCATTTCTCAGAACAGGGAATACCCAGGAAACTCTCCACAATTAGGCTAAAATAAATTAGTTACTCGCTGTGAGCTATAAGATTGAAAGCAAGGGGAATTCTTAAAACAATGCTCTTTATTACCGATAGTTTTCTCGGTAGAATTTCTTGACGAACACATTTTTAATTATTATTAGCAAAAGCATATGTCACACAAAACAATTATACGTGATGCACATTCTCAGCAATATTAAGCTTTGAAATCTGGGTTTTAGTGCCCTACTAAACTGCATGAAAATAGAATAATTTTGAAAATTGGTTTTCCCAATTTTCCCCATATGCTCCCATATGAATCATCAGATCACCTTGTATTGCCGTGAATCCGTAGATGTCTGTGGGGTGAGGTGGATTGACATCACATCAACCATTTAACTTTTGCAATGACATCTGAATGTGTGTAAGGTCATGCTACCTTGTAATGGACGCCTATGAATGAGACAGATCTTATATCTTGTGTTTAAGGAATGCAAAATGGAATATGTGCTCCCAGGTTGAAAAAGTCTGTCTGAGATTTCTTGCTGTCAGACAAAGAATTTATGGGATCTTTTCTCCCAGTCTTACGTGACCAGTGTGAAAAGGGAATTAACCATCAGCAGGCACAAATCTGATTCAATTGTATTCGTTGCTTGACAGAATGGTTTGGCACTCTGTCCCAAGTCTACCTAGAGTAAATCCAAAGAGAAAATGGAAAGCATGTGTTATTTTTATCAATGAGCTTTCATTTTGTGCATGGCACCCAGGTACAATGTTTGCGATTTCAACGATTAGAATGATAAGAAATCATTGTCTAATTATAAACGGGATTTTGCTCTGTTTTGGGTATTTATAAAGCTATCACTGGTATATAAATAATAAAAGCAAGAAGGTAGAGCCACTGAATCGCTGTCTGAGAAATGCTCCAGATCTTGCACAAATTCACAGCATCTCAAACACAAATTCACGTCCGTTTGTGACACAGCAAGCAAATCTCAGTTTAATGAATTGGCTTTTGAAAGTAAAGTGGAAACTGCAATAGTAAAGAACAAGGTATTAATGGTTCTGTTCGTTACATGTTGATGTAGGAATAAATTACATTAATCTTAGTCTGTTTAGGCTTGGGTTGGAAATGATTAAGATTCAGTTTGCTTAGCAGTGTGCCTGCTGGTATTTTGAGCATATCACAGGGAAATCCAGGTTTCTGTCCGTCCGTAGCTTTTATAAAATAGCCGGCTACTATAAGGGAAAGGTTCTTAGCTACCTTGGCTGACTTTAAAAAAAACGAAGCAAATAAGACTTGGTTAAAACTTGGAAGAAAGACCATGAGGAAATCTTTGGACCGTGGATTTTAACCACCTAGAAAGACCATGGCAAATGGTCACCCTGTCCTTTTGGGATATTCTTCCAAAGGACATATATCGAGGATTGACGTTGCTTTGTCTAATCCTTGATAGTTTCCCAAAATACAGCGATATTCCTCCAGGTTGTTCAGTGGGCACCTAAAAGAAAGGTCAGAACGACCAAGTCGCCATTTATTTCAAAAATTACCTCTGTATCTCTGTAAAAAGAAAGGACCCAAGTGGCTTTGCATCCATTTACCAACCATTTTGGTTTTGTATAAAATCAATATCATGTTTGGTTCTTAAGTCACGTGATCCGGTTTTAAGGCAGATCGTGCAGCATTGCCTTACAATGAAATACTCTTGGTGGTTTAATTGTTTAAATAGCAATATGTCGTGAGCTTTGCTGCAGCAATTTTATTTGGGGAAATTTTTATGGATTTGCTTCCTTCTAGAAGCCTAAAAGGGGCCTCTTGCAAGAACGAGGCTTCATTATAGATGCATTTATATGCTTATTTATTTTATGATTGCATTTATAAAATCCCCCAAACCCAAGGGATTTTAGGCAGATATTTCTTGTTTAATTTTTTTTAAAAAAAACCCACGCATAAAGCCAAACACCGTCTGTAGATTGACAGCTGTAAAACTTGCTTCTTATATTAAACAATAGACAAATCAGAGAAAGGAAATGGAGTTAACATATAGTTAACCACGTCTGTGTATTCTCTTTTACACTTTGATAGCCAGTTTTTTCTTGGATTAGCTATTCAGATACATCAATTAATAATGATTAAGGAAAATCAACCTCAAATAAATATGTCTGCCTATGGATGCGTTGTTGATGTTGTAAGTAAAGAAGCATTAGGAAGAAAAGAGTCAAACTTAAGAGGAATAGTTCCTCATTCGGGCTCCCAAACAGGACCCTTTTGCTTTCAGGTATTTTTGCCTTGTTGGTACAACCGAAGAGATTTAGAAGTGGCCATTAACCAAAGCTGCGTAAGGATAGATGAGGCAAAACCCAGAGACGTGAAGGGAGGGGTTGCAAATGTTTCCAGGCCTGAAGGACAGCCATGTTTCGTCCCCCACCCCACCCCTCCTCCTCCAGTGGGCTTGAAAGAGTCTGCAAGCAGCGTCTGGGGCATTGCCAAGGCAACTCGGCGGATGCTTCTTGTCCTGGCACGCTGCAGCTATTTCATTGCCTGCTTTCAGAACAGCAAAACGGGGCGTCTCGTCTCAACAACCCTGGGGTACGATGCAGTGTGCTGCATGGGGCAGGCCAGCCGCACTGCAGCCCACTAAGGTAACAAGGGATACCAGATGCATCAGCAACGGGAAACTGGATTCCAGAGCTGGTGGAGAAATGGGCCTCTCCTGGGGGATTTCAAAATGTGGTTAAAGAAGTGCTCTTTCTTTCTTTCTTTCCTTCTTTCTTCCTTTCTTTCTTTCTTTCTTTCTTTCTTTCTTTCTTTCTTTCTTTCTTTCTTTCTCTTTCTCTTTCTCTTTCCTTCCTTCCTTCCTTCTTTCTTTTTCTATCCTTTCATCCTACGGTTTGCTGGGTAGGATGGTCATAGCTCCTGTGATTTAATCAGCCCAACAAAGGTGGTTTCATAGCAACCTAAATTATTTTCATAAGTACCATAGTGTTGAAATTAACAGTCCAGAAAGATGCAACAATTGATTGATTGATTGACTGACTGATTGACTGATTCATGGTCCAGTCCAGTAAAATACATAACTGCATTTAAAATTACCATTAGGTTTTGGGAATTTTTCAACGTATGGCAAAAAGCTTCAGGCCACACATAACAAAGAGCAGAGCTTAGATACCATCGTCTTCGGTGCCATTTTGGGGGTGGTGGTTTTGGACCATTGTATCAACACGCTTGTGGAAGCCAAGCTTAGTAATACAAAGAGGGCACCGATGAATTTCCACTATTTGTAGCTCCTGCTAAGAATTTCCACAGTGGTGCAATTACTGGTTGATCACAGATACTTCATCCCATGGAGTCCTCACGGTGGGCCCTTTGCCTTGGCCCCCATGGGCAGACTATCTAGGATGACTGTGCAAAGCCCTCAGATGATTGTTACCTGTGGGTCCGTACTCAGACCCAGAGGGTTGTGTCGGCAGTTCGCAAATGATATCATTCAGGGTTCCTGCCACTTCTGATTCTGATCTCCCAAAATCTCAGTTGCTTTTCTGACCAAGAGGCTACAGACTTTCTCCCACACTACAAAAAAAATAGGCTACCGCTAAAACAAATTGCCACGTTCTTAAAGATGCAAATAGTGATTTTGTACTTGGTCAGTTCAGAAAGAGCTTAAGAGTTATTGGGGGATCAGAAAGATCTAACATCTCACCAATTTTTATTTTGCATCCTTTTCCCTTCCTTTTGTATGTTTCTCCCTTTTCCATTTTCTGACCCGCGCCCCCCCTTTTCCCCCCTCTCTGTCCTGCGCTAAGAGACAGTCCCCCTCTCCCCATGGCGTTTGAGAATGTTTAGGTTCACTTTCTAAAGCTCGGTTTATTCTCATTTTGACTTCTTATTTTTTAAAGTTCCGTGCAGTTTTCTTGCAAGCTTTCTGTCAAACTTAATTGAGGTAGTCCTTTCTGTTCAGCTGCCCCGAAGGCCTCTTTCTCAAGAAGGGAGGGCCCCTTTGAGCCAAGAGGGGTGTTCAGTGTGTAAGTGTGTTTGCAACGTGTCATTCAGGTATGCATTGGTGAAAGGACATATCAGAAACCTTATTTTGACAGATGAGGGTTTTGCAACGCTGGTCATTTCTTAGGAAGGTTTGGTGTGCGGGGGATCTTAGTTCAAAGTAGATTTATTTAAGTCAGACTTAATTATGTTACAAGGATAAAGATATGTGATTTCATTCTGGTTTGTGTTTGGGCTATATGAGATGATCTGCTTTTGTTACCTTTCCAACAAATTACACTTTCATGTTTTGTGCATAATTATAAATCATCACTTTTTTTTTTTTTTTTGCTTTTAGCTTTTCAGTGAATTAAAGAGAAGAGAAAAGCCAAATTAAAATTTAAAAACAGTGGTTCAGCTTGATGGAGAAATCAAGTTGCCATCTTGACATTTTTGACAAATCCCTGTCCCATGGACACCCCCAGAAATGGATAAACAAATTCCATTTTTTGTATCCCCCTAGATTGCCATAATACTTTTTTTTTTTTAATTCAGTGGTCAATTTAAGAATCTATATATAATAACAACATTCGAAAACTATATGCATGATATATCTAAACATATGAATGGTAAGCTAGACTATTGAATTACCATCTCTTCTTCATAGCATTGTTAGCTAATAATATGGCAAATACTGTAATACTGATAAATTTATGATTTGTAAGATAAGTCTTCTGTTACATTTCAAGTTATAAACAAATGTAAACCACAAAATACAACGCTTTATATTCTTGTATTATTTAAGCTATTATTTATTTTGCTTTGGATAATTATTGTATGTCTCCTAGAGAGTTTTCAAGAAGGTATCCATTAGGGATTTCTCCTAATTTTATTGCATCTGGTGAAGAAAGGCTAAGGGAACATGATTGGCCCAGAGACACCCAAGGAGTTCTGTGAGGGCTCTGAACCCATGTCTCCAGACTGGTAGTTTACGACTTGCAACCGGTCGCTTAGTGACGATTTGAAATTACAATGGATTCACCCAAAAAAGCTACTTATGACTCGGTTTTGAAGTTACAACAGCTGCACACACACGCATGCACGCGCACACACACACACAGAGAGTCATGTGATTGCATTGCAACTGGATCACTTTTACAATGGTTTGCATCACCTGTGGTCACCTGACCATAATTTTCAATGTTTTTTTTGACGACTTCCAGAATTCACTCCCGGTTTTCCAGTAAAAAAAAAAATGCCCATTGGGTAAAATTGATTTGCTTAATGACCACCGTATTTACTTAACAACCACTGCATAAAATGTTGTAAAATCGGGTCCAGTTAAATGGTGACCTGTTTAACGGCCACAACGATTATGACCATAATTCGAGACTCGATTGTGGATGTCAGTTGAGGACTAATCTATACAGTAGTCCAAGTTGAATGTTAATGTTAGTCGTTATTGTCATTGTTGTCATTGTATTTTGGAATCAGCATTATATTCCAAGAACATCTGGAATCATTCTACATTATTCACTAATGTCACAAAAGACATATTTTTGAGTTCCTCAAAGATGACTTTAGAGGTGGCATTCATGGATGGTCTATCGCTAGGTCAAAGCACATTGCAGCCTCAAATCCTACTCCAGATAGGGTAGTCCTTCTGGTCTTGCATCCACCATTCTTTCATTGACCATTGGTTATTACAAGAATCAAAGCACAAAAAACAAATGTACATAAAATTGCAGTTTTCCCACTAAAGCTTGCCTAGAAATTGTGTTTTAATCTGTGATCGCTATGGTGGTTTTTTTAAGGAAGTCTGACTTACAAGCAACCAATTAACCAACATTCAAAATTACAATGGCACTGAAAAAAAAATAACGTATGACCAGTCCTCGCCCTTATGACTATTGCAGCATCTCCATGGTCACTTGATCAATTTTGGGGCATTTGGCATTACGATGTTTACAGCTGTGTGCAGATCACACAGATCCTGGGATCATGTGATCACCATTTGCGACTTTCCCAGTTGGCTTCTAACAAGCAGCATCAATGGGAAGATTTGATTAACAACTGTGTGATTCACTTAAGATTTGATTAACAACTGCAGTATTCGCTTAACAACCATGGCAAAAGTTAGAATATTGGGTCAACTTGCTTAACAACCACCTTATTTAGCAATGGAAAATCTAGCCCTAATTATGGTCATAAGTGAAGGACTACCTGTGCTTCCTCTGTATTTAGCATTATTGTTGTAGGTTATGAGACAATGGGACAAATGTAGGTTATGGGAAAATGGGGCAGAAATACATACAAAGGGAAGTAAGAGGCAAATATTTTCATAATTAAATCTGCAATGTTGTATAGTCTCTGAAGATCTATTTCACATGTCAAATTATTGGTTTTTAAAAGAGAGTTAAGGTGTCTACATACTTTTCACTCAGGATTTTGGGGTGAAAAACACCCCTAAAACATAGCATAAAACATGTTCTCAAGATGCAGCTTTAAAATCATATTTAAATATTTTTAATTATTATTTTCAAACATTTTAATGTCATCCTTTATATGTATTAAGGCAAAAAAGTTATAAAACGCTACGGAAGTCAAGTCATGAAAACTTAATGGAATACTAACGGTTGAATGAAATGGTCTTGAAAATCCTGGGGGAGTAAAACAAATTCCTCAGGAATAACCAAGGATGGGGAAAGATTTTCCTTTATGTGTCCAGATATAAACTTGTTTTAAATGAAAGCATCAATATTTTGAATTAGATAGAGAAACAGAAAGAGATCCAAGGAAGGGAATCTCAGTTACTTGTGTAATTCTCAACCTAGATGTTTTAATTTCAGTTTTAGAGATTTTACAGAAACCACAGGTTTTGCTGAAGACTCATCCAAGATGGAATTTTATTTGTGCAATAAAATTAATCGGGCTAATTCAATGCAAGTTTAACTGCTTAGACTGCATTTGGTTTATTATTAATATTTTCTTTGTGCTTATCAATTATTTTTCAAAATACTAGGAAACCTTTGAACCTCCAATTAAAACCTCTTTGTAACTTAGGGAAAATATTTACCTCAAGCGTTATTTATTTAATATTTGAAAAAATAAATAAATTATTTGACAAATTCAGTTAGAAAATAATAACAAACGTATCCTAACATTCCTCCTGTATTTCATTCATCGTATTTAGTGTTGAAGTTCCACTCATGGATTAGGGCTGTTTTCAACGCAATGACTCATTTTACGAGAATGATCGTAGCTTCCTTCGGTGAGCAAAATGTTTAATCTCTTCCAGCATTGACCATCCTGGATATCATTTAATAGGTTTTACAGCTTGCATCTGTAGATGCTTATGCTGTTTTGTGTGATCTTAATCTATAAATTGAGAGGCATACCATGTGTGGAACTCAAAACCTTTTGTAAAAAAAAAAAAGAAGAAGAAAAAAAACACATGTTCATCAGAATAGATTTGTGTGAGAAAATTGTATTTTCTCCAAAATTTACTACCAAAAGCAAGTAATTTGTCTTCCTTCATGGCAAGAGAAGGTTCTCTGTTGATTACCAAGATGTACTCAATAATAAAATTAATCCTTGACTAGAGATGGGGAGGCCTGGAAAAAAAACCAGAAAAATTGGGGGGGGGGGAACATTTGTTTTGTTTTTCTTTTTTTTTTCCAAATAGCTTTGGAAAAAATTGGGAAAAAAATGTTTTTTCCACCAATTTTTCCTTATTTTTCCCCCAGGCCTTCCCATCTCTATCCTTGACTGACAATCACAATTGGAACCAGAATTTCCATTGCTAACTAAGCAAGGCAGTTAAGTCATGCCCGATTTTATGACCCTTTTTGCCATGGTTCTTAAAAGAATCACTGCAGTTGTTAAGTGTATCATGCAGTCATTAAGCAAATCCAGCTTCCCCCATTGATTTTGCTTGTCAGTGAGAAATTCACAAATGGCAATGACATAACTCTTGGACAGTGCAGTTGCCATAAATACATCCTGGTTGGTTGCCAAGCACCCAAATTTTTATCGCTTGACCAATGGGATGCCGTGAATGTCCTAAGTGTGAGGATTGGTCATAAATCACTTTTTTCCGTGTGGCTGTAATTTTGAATGGTCACTAAATGAATGGTTGTGAGCCAAGGACTACCTATAACAATGATGGCTAACCTTTTCCGGACTGAGTGCCCAAAGTATGTGCGCGAATGCGAATGCGCATGTGCCCAAACCCCCAAAATGCAATGTGTGCACACACCTGTGTGTGCCCCGGTCCTGCTCATGCGTGTGCACCCCCGCGCATACACACATAACACCACACATGCGCTCTGCCCCCCATGCATGTGTGCACGTCCCCCTGCGTGTGCCCTGCCCCCTGCGCATGTGCAGCAGAGACCCGAAGAGCAGCTCGCCAGCAGGAGGGGCGTGCGCATTCGCAGCACAGTTGAACCTGGGCGACGGCTCACATGCCCACAGAGAGGGCGATGCGTGCCACCTCTGGCACGCATGCCATAGGTTCGCCATCACGGACTTATAATGTGGATCACTAAAATATAATTTTTGGTATGTGGATTAAGACCAGGAAGTGAATCTGATGATTGGTAGGGTTATGAATGACTATTGTTCTAATTTGCCTTGCAGTGTCCATAAATGAGCCTTTCCTTTTAATGCCATCAATACACTCTCTGTGTATTACATAAGTTTGATAGGAGTATTTGATGGGAGTTTGACAGTGGTGGGTTCCTCCCGGTTCGGCCGAGCCGGTAGCGGTGACGATATGATGTCACCGAACCGGTTCTCTTTGTTCGGGAGCTGGGCCCTACCGCTCCACCTGTGTTATTCTTACCTTTTATTTGGTCCCGCCCCCAATCTATTCGCTGCCTCCCGAACCCCAGCTGATGGCTAGAAGGAAAAAAACTGTGTAAACTCTTGCCGCAGGGCTTCAAAGGGCTGCCCTACAGCTGATCAGTGTTAAAAGGCAGTATGGTGGTAGACCGGTACCTCCAAGAAATGGATAGACCGGGACGCTCGAAAAACAAATGGGTAGATCAGGGCGCGCCAAGAACAAATGGGTAGACCGGTACAGCTCTGCAAGCAGTTAAAAGCCTAGTAGACCAGTACCTCTGCTAAATCGTAAAGAATTGTCACATGACCATCAAACCATGCCCATAAAATAAGCCACGCCCACAGAACCGGTAGTAGTAAAAAAAATTTAGAACCCACTCTTGGAGTTTGAGTTTGTGCTCAGGATACCTAATTGGACCAGGCCTTGTGCAGTGATGCAGGTATATTTTGGAAATATGACATAATTGGAGCTGTTCCCAGAGGGAAGTCCCTATATAGGTGACCACAGAAATAGGTGGGTGATATATTTCTCTTTCAATATTTATTATCCTTAATTGTCTTCATACTGGTAAAGTTTGGTAGTTGGTTTGTTTTTGTTTACATCTTATTTAATTGTATTTTCAAGGAAAGGAGACTATGGTTAGAATCGTAGCCACAGGTAGAAAAATATAGCTGGAATTAAAGTAGCTTGGAGATTTAGCCCAAATATTATTGTTTTACATTTTGTTGTGCCTGTAACTGCAGTGAAAAACGCTATATGGGACGTTACTGTTTGGGCTGTACAGACAACATGGCAGCAAAAATCCAGCATTTATTTTCAAAGAATGCTTCTGGTTTTCTCTTAGATAGTCTATGGCTCCCTTATCCACGTGGCTGGTTTTCCTCAGCATAATAACAAAAATTATGTTCAGCTCCCAAGGAAATCCACAATGAGAAGAGGAATGGAGAAATTCCACAATGGAAAGTTTGCCTCTTTTATACATGCATTGCATATGTGAGGCATATAAAAAAGAGGTGGACTTTAAATCACAGCTATCATTTTGACTTTTTTGACCTCCCTCCCTCTCCCACACAGTCTTCTGTTAGATCCATTTCTCTGTGCAATTACAATTTTAAAAACCCAGACAGGGCCTGTACCATCACTATCACCATACTTGCATAATTTATAAAAATGCCATTTTGCAAATCAGTTCACCTCTGCATTTATGCTCCATTCTGACAACTTAATCACAACACTAATTCAAAACAAATAGGCCCTGTTTTATATAAGAGCGTAAATCTCTCATAATTGATACCAGATCTTGGGAGAAAGATTTCAGCTTCTATTACCCTCCTTGCTTTCCAGTTGAAATGATTTTTTTGTAAGTTACTTATCCAATTGTATATGTCTTAATTTGATGAATGTTTAATATTAATTTGTCCTTTCTGGCAATATTTTTTGGGGAATGTTTTTCAGACCTAATTTTAGATTCTAAAGATATTTAATAGGATTATTTTTTTTTTAAGAAAAAGAAAAATTGGCTTAGTAATAAGTCAGATTTAACTCTGGTTTTTAGATATGCAATAAGCTGTAGGAATTGAAATTGAAAAAAGAATAGAAGGATTAATATGTTTTACTTGGAGTGCCGTTTACTTGGAAGTAAGCTTCACTGAATATAATTCATTCCTTGGGATAGAAGCTTTAAACTTTTTTTTTTAAAGGAAAGAAAGCATGAGGTTAAGTTAAAAGAAACTATAAATCTGAACAACATTGTAGAAAGACAGCTGTGCTAGTCTAGGGAAGCCAAAAATCACAACTTGTTATCAGATTCCTCCTGATATTTCATAGATTGCTTTGATATAAATATCTATTTCTGCTGCTTTTTCTTTTGTTTTTAAATAATTGGAGTGCTAGCATATCCTTTCCCAGCGACTCAGGAGAAAGTAACCACACAGATTGTTCTGCCTTTTCCTTCTTTACCCTTCACTACTAAAATTCAGCTATATACAGGTGATAAGTTTTGCTGAAGATGGATGTCTCAGAGAAAAATATGCTTATGAAATCAGAGAAGCAATTTATTCTTTGTGATCCATAGATCCTACGTTTGGTATAGATTCCAAAATGGTCTTTGAGGTTCTGCTAGATTACAGCTTTGCACCTAGAGGTTTATGAAGGGATCATGGAAATCCTGTTGAGAACGAAGACAGGTGGTTGCCCATGAGTGTTTGTAAGATGTGAACCAGTGATGAAATTCAATTTTTTTTACTATCGGTTCTGTGGGCGTGGCTTGGTGGGCATGACAGGGGAAGGATACTGCAAAATCTCCATTCCCTCCCCACTCTTGGGGCCAACCAGAGGTGGTATTTGCCGGTTCTCCGAACTACTCAAAATTTTCGCTACTGATTCTCTGAACTGATCAAAATTTCTACTACCGATTCTCTAGAAGCTGTGGATTTCACCCCTGGTGTGAACCTTGTCCTATTCCAAGTTGGTCTTTCAATCTGATTGATGGCTGGGGAAAAAGAGTGTTTGGGAAGGAAGGGTGCATGAAAGAAGGGATCAACATGGTTTTTAGTGCAGATGTACCCCATCTGTGGCTGTGACTCAACTCATCAAACTTATGAGCCGCAGTGGCGCAGTGGTTAGAGTGCAGTACTGCAGGCTTCTTCTGCTGATCACCAGCTGCCAGCAGTTTGGCAGATCGAATCTCACCAGGCTCAAGGTTGACTCAGCCTTCCATCCTTCCGAGGTCAGTAAAATGAGGACCCAGATTGTTGGGGGCAAATATGCCGACTCTGTAAACCTCTTAGAGGGGGCATGAAGCGGTATATAAGTCTAAGTGCTATTGCTATAAAAGTTGGGTAATTTTTTCCAGGCATGGTGACTGAACGTGTAAACGAGTGAGTATCCCTGTTCCTTCTATGCGTCAACAGAACGAAAGCATGAAATAAAGGGCTTGTTCTTTTATAGAAGGAAAGGAAAGTGAGCCACAGTTCTCAGAGGGCAAGAAAGAGAAAATAGAATTCCGATAAGATCCATTATTCTTCATCCCACAAGGTGGGAAAGGAGTGTTAGAAATATAAATGGAAAAACACCCAGCACTTTGGCATGAAAGGGGCCTTGGCAAAATGACAGCTCTCTCTCAAAGGAGGAGCATGACGAAGCTGCAAACAATGAGAATGTCTCGGGCTCTTTGCGCTAAAGGATTAATTCTTAAGACTGAAATGAATTATTTGTGCAGGAAAGGTTCGGTGGATTTATCTTGCTTCTATTGCACAAAGGAAAGGATAACAGATTGATGAGGTCCTCAGATAGGTTTGCTACAGGTGCACTGGAATTAATGGAGCATCAGCGCATGAAGTTCACACCAGAGGTGGTCTTGCATGTTGCAACTCTGCCCTTCCCAACTGAGTTCTGCTGAGCAAAATACAGAACATTTTGTGCAGGGGTGGGCTGCTGGGGGTTCACAGGGGTTTGGGAGAACCTCTAGCTAAGATTCTGTGCAGTTCGGAGAACCCCCAAATCCCACTCATGGCTGGCCCCACCCACCTCTCCCCTCCCAGGAGTCCCCACACAGCCCGTTTTGGATTCAGGTAAGTGCAGGGTGCATGTGGAAGTTCAGGGAGGACGAAAAACAGGCTTGTTTCCGGCCTCTGGAGCCTGGGAGACCATTTTCGCCCTCCTGGAGGCTTGAGGAAAGTCTCCAGAGCCCGGGGAGGGCAAAAACAACCCCCCCCAGTGGTGCAGGAGGCCAACTAGGCCACGCCCACCATGGCCACGCGCACCCTGCACCTGGGCAGAGAACCCCTTGCTAAAATTTTTGAAGCCCATCCCTGATTTTATGGTGGTCGCCTTATAGACACAACAAAATCTATTAAGAGTATTCTGGGGGGCGGGAGGGGGGGAGGGAGACCTGTGTCAAAAAAAATCAAGATGGCAGCTGCAATCAAAGCCTCACTCCCTTTTTTTTTTTTTTTTTTTTGCATTCATCATGGGTGGAGCTTTGGTCATACAAAACCCTCCTATTATTCTGGGATTCCTGAAATAAGATCAGAGTTGTAAAGCATCTGTCAGGTTGCAACGCATGCTTAGATTAAGGGTAAGTGATGTGTAATTTACACACATGCATAATACAAACGTAGTTGTGACAGGCAGAAGATGTAGGTGGGAATCTAGTTTTGCTATATCTTCCACAACGGAAGGTGGGGTGGGGAATACATGTAATCCTTGATTTACAATGTTTAATTTAGTGACTTACACAACGGCACTGAAAATTGTGACTTATGACCGTTTTTCACAGTTACCACCTTCGTAGCATCCCCTTGATCACGTGATCAAAATTCAGATGCTCGGCAACTGGTTGATACTTACGACCATTGCTGTTTTCCCAAGGTCACTTGATCCCCTTTTGGTGACCTTCTGTCAAGCAAAGTCAATGGGGAAGCCAGATTCACTTAACAACCAGGTTACTAACTTTTATCAACTGCAGTGATTCCCTTAACAACTGTGGCAAGATAGGTTGTAAAATGGGGGGGGCAGCAAAACTCACTTAACAAATGACTCACTTAACAACAGAAATTGTGGGCTCAGTTGCCGTAAGTTGAGCACTACCTGTAGTATTGTGATTAGAATAGCACAACTGGTTGGCAGTACAGGTAGACTTTGACTTGCAACCCTAATGCAGCCTGGAATATCCATCGTAAGTCATCAGAGTTGTAAGTTCAGGCACCCATGTCTCCAGACTCAATTTTATGACTTTTTTGCAGGGATCCATGTTTTCTAATGGCTGTTTCTTGCAGAAAAACCACCCGAAAGACTGGAAACTGGCAAAAAATATTGTAAAACGCAGTCACAATGCAGTCCATTGCAACTTCATATGGTTGCTAAATGACCAGTCATTAAATGAGGACTAGCTATATCTATTTTTTAAGACAGTGTATCATATATGTTGCCTTAATGATCAAAGATTGATAGATAGGGTTCGTTGCAATTATTCATTCAGTAATCTTTATATAAAGGCTAATGAAAACTACAGAGATCGTTGTACACAACTATCTGTAAAGGAACTGTTTATTATATCCCCAAACTACATAGCATTTATTGGAGTCAGTTATGCAGGCATCGTATTAGGTTGAAACACACATGAATTTTCTTACAAAAACTGGATAAATTCTTATCCATCCTCAAACAAAAGTTAAAGTTATGCTTTCGCTTTCTTATTCATATTAAAACATTGACGTAAGACCCCTTGTCCAGCTAGATGGCAGCAGTTACCTGACCTTTGTTGATCTCAAAGGCATTTAACAGGATTAGAGTCGGTTCGATTTTGGGTGGGAAACAATTTAGGGATTCTAGGATTGTAGTCTGGGCTAGGAAGTTCGAAAACATCCTGGAAGAACATCATGGCAAGCCACTTCTGTATTTATGGCTAAGAAAATAGTCTAGACTTGTTGATGAAGACACCAAAAGTTGAATTTAACCAAAAGAGACTTCACTTTTTAAGATTCATTAAATAGAGGAATATAGATCCTTTAGTAGGGTAATCAACAGGGATCTATGGTCTCTATTCTCCAAGTTGCCAAAGACCTAATTGGCAATTATCTTGGCAAGGCCATACGGAAACACAGAGTCAAAAATGGAGCTTCAAAGTACAAACCGATACCATCTACAACGTTGCTTCCTGCAAAGGCCCACGTGCCCTTGCTCTTCCTTTATGACTTATGGGAGGGGCCAATCATCTCCAAGCCTTACTCCCGAGTTGTCCCTTTTGTTTTAACTATTCTTGCCTTCTGGCAGCTCTGCGCATATGTACACTAGGAACAGGCTCCCCCTGTTTCTCTGATGTCTGACTCTGGAGGCTCAGGAGTCCGCACATAACTCCCAGATGGCCTTGGCCCCATTTCTGCCTCCGACGCAGAGCCTTCCCCAGACTCCAGGACTGGCCCATGTTCCTCCCCAGCCTCCTCACTGTCCGACTCTGCTGCCAGCTCCACAGGCTGCTGGTGGATCACAACAGATCTGCAAAAGCAGATTATACCTCCTTGGAGAACCAATATGGTTTATGGACTGCGCCTGGTTGGCTGAGTGGTAGGTATTGCTAAAAGTGAATATGAAGACCAATTGTGATCCTTTGAGGCCTGTTGTGACACATGGATGGCACTTGTGAGCACTTACTGTCTCATGGTTGAACTGTGAATGAGCAGCTTTGAAAACCCATCCCTGTTTTTAAAATGATTTGTGGGATAACCATTCTCTGGTGATTATCTAATTAAAAAATGCAAGTTAAATGAGGAGCAGCCTCCCATCAGCCCGTCTTAAGGGTTACTGAAGACTCAAGTTGCATTATATATGAATATGCCCACAGAGAATATGATATTATAATGACCTGCCAGTAATTGATCTAGAAGTACAGCTTGAGCAAAATAGAAGAACTGTACATTTAATCCTGACCCTGAGATACTAGAATTCCATATGAAACAGGATAATTACAATAACTAACTGGCAGAATAACATGTGCTACATAGAAGTTGAAAATTGGGTACGTTTATGATTTTTTAAAAAAACATGCAACCTATGCCCTTAATTTGATTCTCCTCTACCCTTTTACCAAATTATTTGCATCTGGTGTTAATAGAAGTAATGACATTCATTGACAGCATGAAGTAGGAGAGTTAAGTTGCCCATCTAATTGGAAACATTACACCAAAATCTTCCAATCTAGGTGCTGGGTATAGAAAATGAGTAACTATTCAGCAACTATTCGGGAAGATAATTAATTTTGTTGGCTGATCTGGATGGGTTTGGAAGGAATTCTTTATATGAGGCCAAGAAAATTCTCTTGTTCTTTTTTTTTTTAATGGATCTTGGCTGTCCATCTATACACCATTCTATTGTGGTCTATTCTCACAAGCCTATTGTATCCAAGTAGTCAGAACAAATTCATGCAAATTACACCATTTACAGCAATTTTCAGTACTGCACAAAGGGCATACATTTGGATGTTATGACATTTGGGTTCATCAGACACCCCTCCACCCATGATGAGCCATTAAAATAGGGTTTGACAGTATCAAATCAGAGGTGTTTTAAATCAGGGGTGTTTAGCCTTGGTAACTTAAGACCTATGAACTTCAAGAGCCTTGATTTAAATCCTGTCTTTTTTTCTTTAGACTTTACTGATCTTTCAGTCTTAAGAGATCCTGTGATCCCGTGTTTCCCCGAAAATAAGACCCTGTCTTATATTTTTTTGAATCCCGAAATAAGCGTGTGGCCTTATTTTCAAGGAGGTCTTATTATTTTGGGGCACGTGGAGCAAGATGGGGATCCTCTTGCCATCTTACCTGATTTCCAGCTCTGTCTGCATTTAAATATTTTTGGGGAGGGCTTATTTTCAGGGGAGGGGAGCTTATTTTAGCGCATGTGCTCAAAAGCCTGATTGGGCTTATTATCCAGGGAGGTCTTATTTTCAGGGTAAATGCAAAATAATGATGTCAGAAGAAGGTGGCTGGTTCCTGACATGGTAGATTGCTGAAGGACCTGAGATACACCTTGAATGTACTTCTTTAACAGTAAAACAGAAGGCTTACTTCCTGATGCATGGGTGCATTCGTTTTTTTCTTGCCAGCAGATATTTTTGTGGTTTCATGTATGAGGACTCAACAACAGTGACCTCCTCCTGTCAGCCATTCCATTCCAGTCAGGTTTGATTCTTCTTCATGTGTAAACTCCCAACTCTTCCTACTTCAGGGTTTTCCTTTGAAAACCAAAAGCATGTTAGGGCAAACCTAGATATTAGACCTATTTGATCTGGAAGAAAATCTGCATGGGATGGCTGATGGGAATTTGATTTGTTTCTAGCCTCACAACCAACTGGGAGGTACATTAAGCTGAGAGTTTGAGGTTTAAGCTCATTACCTGAAAACCATATTTTAAATGGAAATCTGAATTTCTTTCTTGGCTTTATCCAACAGCCCAACTCCTGTATATTTTGGATCTCTTGTTCGCATCATCTTTGAAAGAATTTGTGCAATCAGCATATACATTATTGGCAATCAGACTTGGAAACAGGGTGGATAAAAATCAATGATTTTTTAAAAAAAATCAAAAAAATCAGATTTTTTTGATTTAAATCAGATTTTTTTGATTTTTATTGAATTTATTTTAGTAAAAAACTTTTGGGGTAAAAATCTATCGTAAGATAGTTTTCTATTTAAGATACATAAATAATTTAGTTTATTCAGCATGAAATGGAGCTTAGTTATGTAGCATGAGGCTGTATATTCTGCAACACTGGGACTATCGGAGAGTCAACAGTGGGTCAAAGGAGTAGCAGAGATGACAGTTGCTCTTTAAAAATTATGATTTAAATCGAGTTGATTTAAATCAAGCCTTTTTACTAGTGATTTAAATTGTGATTTAAATCAACTCGATTTAAATCAAATCCTCCCTGTTTATTACCAACATAAAATTCAGATTTTACGCTTTCCAGTAAGTGATTATACCCAGGATAGAATTCTATAAACATTGTTTTGTGTGGATGGTATGTTTTGAACCCTCTTTCCTTTGGTCAACCTTGTGTAATATATAATGTTTATTAAAATAGGATATTTATATACTAACGTGTTATTAGAAACCAAAAAATAAAAATAAAAATCAGCAGGACATTCACTTTCCAAGAATTTTCCCCCTGGAGTTTTAAAATATTGAGAAAACTTAAATATTTAAGGATGAAGGTCAGTGGTTTGTGGCACGGGGGAGTCATAGATACCGTCAAAATTGGAGTGGGATGGCGCACACAAGCCCATATCAACATTTCTTCTCCTACATGCCATTGCCATAATAACAGATCATTAAAAGATACCTAGTGGTCAAGGGCAGCATTTTTTCTACTTATTACTGCTCGAATTATGGCCTTTTATTTCTTTATAGGCCCCAAGGTATTCTCCTAGACAGCAGAGCACTTCAAAAATCACTTTGCATTACTATGCATGAAGAAAAAGCACAGGCTTGAGCTGTAGTGACCTCTGATGGCACAAACGGAATCTCTAATGGAATCTCATTGTGGGCAGAATGGATCTCCCCACACGGGGATTCATCAGCCAAAACCAACAAGATTTTTATTTATTTATTTATTTTTTAAAGAAAAGCAACCCTTTAGCCATTCTTGAAGTAAAAAAAAGTCTCTTTGTTTAGTTTGGTGAGGAAAGCATTTTAGATAGGGAATAAACGGTCTTAGCATTCACATATATACACTTTGTTTAGAGAAGAAAGATCTGGGGGTAGTTTTTAAATTATTTCTCTTGGCAGGCAGTGATTTATTCCTCCATGAAAAACCATCCAGAGATCCTGACTTTTGATATTAGCAGTGGTGTCAATATTCAGGAAGCTAATGTTGGAACCGAGGCAGAAATTTGAAAACTGGTGATTTGTCTCAGCCTCTAAGCCTTTAAAAATGCTGTTTAGCTCGCAGTTATAGATAAAATCCATCACTGTTTAATTACTGGTGTTTTTAAAAAAAACAGCGCTCTTAAAGCCATTGTTCAAAAGTGGGAGGGTGGGAGCCATTGCAACTGAAAGGCCCCAGGCTCAAATCTTTGGAAGTTCAGGGAGATTTGGGCCTATAAACCATGGACGGGAAGCTATGGGCTCTTTATGGCTGGCTCAGGAATTCTGGGAGTGGAAGTCCACAGGTTGTAAAAAAGCCATAGCTTCTCACCCTCACTGTGTAGATCATGTTCAAGACTTTTCTTGAAATAAAGCAATTACCCAGATTTCTGCAAGCTCATACTTGTCTTGAAATCTTCTTCGAAGAAAACCATTTTTAGGATTACCTCTTTACATCCTTAATATTGGGAAGAGATTCTCTGTGCTTTTAACATGTTCCCCCAAAAGAGCCTGGCTAAAAACTACCATCTGTCCTTCTAGATGGTTGCTATAAGAAGAACCTCCTTCTGATTCCCCTGCTATTGATTTTATATACTATAGCAATGCTTTTTTGGAAGTTCAGGATTTATAGTTGTTTTTAAATGAAAGCTAACCTGCAGAGAGCAATTATACGTATGCAGTTACTGTATATGTAAGAAGGTGAAATTGAAGGTGAGATGATGTGAGACTCCGCAAGATGTGATATGAGAACATTGGTATGTATTCACATTGTTATGGTGAGTGGTACATGCACTCGTAATTTGCCTTGGTCTCCAGGTCAACACTGGAGGAATGCATTTAGATAGGGCTGGTTATTTCATAGAATGCACCATATGTCCAGCTGCATCTGGAGTTGAAGCTTCTCAAAATTCTTGCTAATCAGATAGCTTCCAACCACAGTTTCCTTTTTTCCTCCTTAATCTCCCACTCACGTGCAGGCAAACCTTTCCAATTGTCAAAGAATGAAAAAAGACTTAAATTTCCATTTTGGTTGATAATTTAATCCCATCTCCCTAGTCCACCACACCTTTGGAGACCTTCACGGTAATGTTAATGAAGGGGAAAGGGGTAATATTGCTTTTAAAAACTTGTTAATTTGAAATCCGTTTACGAAACCAATATTGTTTTAACTTTCGGAGCCTAAAATTACATTTATACCAATCACAAACTTGGTGTCAGTGTTCCAGAAAAACCCAACTCCAATTAAAAACATTGATGGAAGCATTTTCTCAAAGTTCCATTTATTAGAGTAGGTATACTGGCACATCTGGGAAAACTCAAATCACTAGATCCGGGTTTTCCCTCAGTAAATCAAAACCCCCCAAACCATCCCCTGCGCCCATCAGTCCATCACATGGTCCAATCACCATCCGTCCCATCTCGAGATATCACTCCAACCACTCCTCCTCCAGATGCAGGATTATCCTGACCTTGACCGAAAAGAAGAATGCTATTTTGTCTAACTACATTCCCTCTACTAAATCCCCCCCTCCTACTTTCCCACACACGAACAGGTGGCAGCGTGGAAGCTTCCGGTGCTAATATGGCTTCCAAAGCTGGCACTTGGATTTCAGAACTAATTTCTGGTCTGTTCATTGATCTTTGCTCACGTCACATCCAATAAAAAGTATTTTCCTGGTTTTATCAGCATGCTTTAAAAAACAAACTTAGAAATACAAGTCTTGGGTCTCTAGGGAGATTCTCAGTCATCCAGATCATGGTTGTCCCAAAGGTGTTTTTTCAAGAGGCAACTGGACTTCCTGGTTTTTCTTTGAAGACTTTTCGCTTCTCATCCAAAAAGCTACTCAGCTTCAGCTTCAGAAGCTGCTTGGGTAAGAAGCGAAATGTCTTCAAAGAAAAACCAGAAAGTCCAGTTGCCGCTTGAAAAAGCATCTTTGGGTCAAGTCTTGGATCGGTTCAAGACAATTCCAGCTATCAAAAATAAAATCAAAAGTGTTCTTTCCTGTCTACAAAACTAGTGCGGATCTATTATACATACCATATTTTATTTGTTCCAAACTTGGATTCTTGTTGGATACCTTCATCAGTGTTGGTGTGGGAAAGAAAGACAATTGATGTTGTGACATCATTGCACAAGCCTGAGTGGCGTAGGAGGCTAATGCCTCCTAAGGCAGCATTTAACATCCAGCTGCCTGCAATTACTGCAAGTTCAATTCTCACCAGGCTCAAGGTCGACTCAGCCTTCCATCCTTTCTAAGGTGGGTAAATTGAGGACCCAGTTTATGGGGGCAATAAGCTGACTTTGTATAAAATATACAAAAGTATGAAGGCTATTGCTTAACGCATTGTAAGCCGCCTTGAGTCTCCGGAGAAGGGCGGCATATAAATCAAATTTAAAAAAAAAAGTGACATTATCCTGTGTAATTTGTGCAGTTCCCCTGATGTCAATCAGTATGGCTTCTAGTGTGCCTGTTATTATTGCCTGCTTCTCATAGTATTATAAGCTTCACAATGTTAAAATGAAATAGTTTAGATTTATTAGCAATTGAGTTTTCAGTGCAATAATCAAGCTTCACTTACAAGCTGAAAGCTAGCAGGTCACTGGCTGAAACTGATTGGTTGATCTGATTTCCTTTTATTATTTATTTCCTTTATTATTAAAGTGAATGTCACTGTGAGTACGAAATCAGAGGTGATTTATACAAATATCCAAACTATGCAAGAAAATTCTGCTTAAAAAAAAAAAGCACCTCTATCGACTTCACTTCCAAATTAGAAAATAAACAGATGCTAGGTCTTAGCAAGCATTAACAAGTATATAATGCATTTATTAATACAGCTTGCTGGTTTGGGCTCGGATTTATAAATAGGGGAATGCAGGTTTTTCAGAGTTCAAAAAAAGATTACCCAAAATTGGGTAATTTGATATACATCCCAGTATATACCTGAGGACAGTTGCATCATTCGTATCCATGTAAAACAAAGTTACTTCATGCTGAAATGGACATCCCAGAATGTGCTTACTTGAAATTAATGCACTGGGAACGGGGTGGGCTTCAAAAATTTTAGCAAGGGGTTCTCTGCCCGCTTGCTGGGTGGGTGTGGCCTAGTCAACTCCTGCACCCGGGTGGGGAGGGGGGCGCTTTTGCCCTCCCTGGGCTCCGGAGGCTTTTCTCGAGCCTCCGGGAGGGCGAAAACAGCCTCCCCAGGCTCCAGAGGCCCTCTGGAGGCCAGACTTCCCAAACTTCCAATAGGACCATTTTTCGCCCTCCCCGAGCCTCCGCGCACACACTCCACTTACCTGCACCCAAAACAGGCCACATAGGGACTCCTGAGAGGGGAGGGGTGGGTGGGGCGGGGCCAGTCAGGAATGGGATTTGAGGGTTCTCCGAACTACAAAGAATCTTAGCTAGAGGTTCTCCCGAACCCTTGCAAACCCCCAGCAGCCCACCCCTGACTGGGAATGTATAATGTGCATACATGTTATTAAATAGGTTCCTATGCAGTTTGAAGCTCTGCCACAAATTATATCCTTTAAAGTAATACCTCTCAGGTTTGGGGCCGTTTGTTAAAAACTCATTCTCCTTTGTATGGCTGAGAATTTCTGCTCAGCAATACAGATGGAAAATGAGCTGGACCATTTCAACCAATTCCCTGTTGCACACAGCCTCTATCATTTCAATCTAGGCTCAATTCCAGTACGCAGGAAATGACTGAAAAATCCTATTTTGTTCGGAGGGAAGGATATAACTGCTGGAACATTAAGTACTCTGTGGAACATAAAGCATGAAATGCACACGCGATTCAATGAATTCGATGTAAAGAAACTGTGCAAGTTCAATCTTAATGCATTCACTTCTGGAAGTAAATGCTTTTTGCTCAAGGTGCTTATGTTTAAATAGGTGTACCTATCACTCCTTTAATGGGTGTCAATTAGATTGCCTCCAAATCAGAGGAAGCATGGGATATTTTACATTTTGTAATAATTCTATGAATAATTCTACAAGTATCATGTTAAAAATAGATTCTTATTTCTCTCCCTCTCTCCCTCTCCCTCCCTCTCTCTCGCCCTCCCCCTACCCTCCCCCCTCTCTCCCTCCCTCCCTCTTTCTCTCATATTTGAATAGGGAAAGCTCACTTGCATTTTAGAGACACAGGACCATAGTTAATGCACAATTGTAATTGAAATGAAAATAGTTCTGAATCACTAAGGTACAATTTGCCCCCAACAGACTCCCACAGTGTATCTGAAACTTGACAAACAGTATTGTCTAGGTGTTTGATTTCAGATCAGGATTTCGGCATTGCAAAGTGTTACTTGGCTGCTGCATTGAAGTTCTTCAGAGGCTTGTGAGTGAACAAGGTGTACTGTGTATGTGTGAGTAACTAAAAGTAGCCAAAAGGGGAAAATTAATTGGGGTGGGGGAACAATCTGAACAATCTTCGTTGATTTTTAAAAAAGGGTTAAGCAGGGACCATTAGGGGGTGTTCACTCATACCATCTGGGCTCCATTTTGAGTGGACTTCTTGTAGATGTTGGTATTTTAAACTTGTACTTGCTGATTTGGACCACAGCTACAAAGAGGATGGAAGCACCAAGTATCCTATAACAATGTTTGTGTTACAAAGTGGATGGGAAATGATAGAATTTGATTTTTAATGCATGATTGATGTAGTCCTCTCAACATATTGTTGGAAGAAATATCCATCTGGTTCAGTTCCAAGTGGGGAGAAAGACCCTGGAAGCATGGAGGCTGATTGGAAAGATGGTTTAATGATGAAGAACCACCAAGCACGTTTGATTCTGGGTCACTGACCACATGGAGTAGAGAGTGAGGGTTATTTATACCCTCTCTTGGGCCTAACCCTTGAGCTTCCTGTTCCTGTGGCAAGAGCATGTATTCTGTTGGCTGTAGTTAGACTCCCATGGGGCCATGTGGAGTCAGGCTTGTCTGAATCAAGTTTGGTTGAACCTTGGGCTGATACAATGAACGGGCTTTGTTGTGCAATCTCTATTGTGGCTGAAAGGTTTTGCCCTGAAGGATAATCCCATCATCCTGGAGCTGAAAGTCTTGTTTTGTAGATAGGCTGGCCCAGTCCTTCTCAATGGACACCAAATATCTGCTGGGGGCAAGGAGCTGAAGCTCTGAGTTTCTGTCTTTAGAAACATGTTTCTCCTTTAGCGAAAATAAAATATTCTGCCTTTTTAATATTTCCTAAAATACTTCATTCTTCTAAGAGGGGTGGGTGCTAACTTTCTATAATATAGTTTTAGGGGAAGAGGGAGGAGGACTCTCTCGGGTTGATCTGTTCCAAATATCTCATGTCCTTGGCTGTCCTTTATATCTGGGAAGATGCCAGTCTTGTTACACCCCAGAAGGATTTTGGGGAGGAGAACCTCTGTCTCCTGTGGTGAGAAATCTGTCCTTCTTAGCCTTTCCTCCTTTCTCACATGGTTCCTTGTTGATTGCATCCAACTGGGTGGAATGTCTCACCTTCTGCTCCAGAGGAAATCTTGCTCTTGCAGCTTGTGTCTTTCAACATTTTCTTAGCTTCCCTTTAGCTCATTTAAAATTTCCACTCACTCATGTCCAAACATGGTTACCCAACATATCAGTGATTCCACATCTCAGTCTACTGCATTATCATGAAGAAAGGCCTACTGTTACGAATCTCTGGATTGTTTTATTTTAATGACAATTTGGTTTCATGATGTACTTTGGGTGAAATTTCAGACTGATCTGATAAAATCAAATTAAAAGGACTAGAACTGTTCACATGATTATTTCCATATTTTATTCATGGCCCAAGACCCAACATAAAAGCCAAGGACAAGAAATACAGTGAAATTACACAAAATCCTGAAACAGTCTCTACCCAAAGATGGTATGACACTACTATATGTCTCTTTACAGTTCATCCTTCTAACTTTTTCATATCCATTTCATTTTTTCTTCTTTTATCTCGCTCTTTCCACAGCTTTAACTCATTTTTAGCATGTATATCTGTCAAATTTTGCTGAAAGCTATAGATATGCTTTAATCCGAAACCTGAGAAACAGTTCAAAACAGATCCCTGGATCTTGTGATGGGGGCTCCTAATACAGTTGAAGATTTTTCTGCCCCATTCAAGTCTGTGATGCAAATTGCTAACACTGTTGTACTGAGCCTGCTCAAATAACAGCAGATAAGGTAAAAACATGTCCATGCACCCTTGGATGTACAGCATCGCCATTTGCATCAATGGGGCACACATAAAGCAACGTACAGATAGTCCCCGACTTACAACAGCTCATTTAGTGACCGTTCAAAGTTACAACGGCACTGAAAAAAGTGACTTATGACCGTTTTTCACACTTACGACTGTTGCAACATCCCCGTGGTCACATTCAAATGCTTGCAACTGGTTCATATTTATGATGGTTGCAATGTCCCGGGGAGGGTGTGTGTGTGTGTGTCATGTGATCCCCTTTTGAGACCAGCAAAGTCAATGGGAAAGCCAGATTCAGCTTTACAGCCGTGTTACTCATTTAACAACAGCAGTGGATTCATTTAACCACTGCGGCAAGAAAAGTCGTAAAATGGGGCAAACTCACTTAACAAACATTTCACTTAGCAACATAAATGATGGGCTCAATTGTGGTCATACGTCAAGGATTACCTGTACTTGTCTCAAACATTGTTGTACAAAATACAAAATCACATCATTAGGTCATGGCATTACTATAACTGCTCAGAACCTGAGAGGAGCAAGATGGAGTGAGGTTTGTGTAAATCTCTCACCTTGTTGGGTCTGTGTAGAACCTGTTACAGTATATTTTGGCCCTGAGGAGCAGCTATTGTAGAGTCCAGGTGTATTTGGAGGAGGTAGTCAAGAAGGTGACCATGAAGGCGACCATGACTCAAAGCTCCATCTGTTTTTTCTGGGCCTCGCGCCATTATGGCTGCCATTTTCACATTATTGAGCTCGTCCCAAAAGTGCTCTTTCTAAAAGGCAATTGGATTTTTTTATTTTTTTTTTCCCTTTCAAAACGTTTCACTTGTCATCCAAGAAGCTTCTTCAGTTCTAAGTGACTGAAAAGGAAAGCCCAATTGCTTTTGGAAAAAGGACAACCATTTGGGACAACCATGACCGGCACAATTGAGAATCTCTGTAGACATTATTGCCCCCAGAGAGTCCAAGGAAGTAATTTTTTAAAGAGAGATTTGGGGGCAAATGAAAGTTGAGGGAAGAGACTGGAAAAAAGAAACTAATAAGAAGCACCGTAAGTGGTGGTATTCACTCGGTTCAGACCGGTTTGAATGAACCGGTAGTGACGACCTGCGGGTGGGTCCACTCCCACCCACCCCGGTGCTATGCTGTCCTATTTAACCACGTGTTGTGGTGCGCCAACAGCCTGCGGAGCTGGCAGCGGAGTTGGACAGCGATGAGGCTGAGGAAGAACATGGGCCAGTCCTGGAGGCTGGAGAAGGCCTGGATGAGGGCCATTGGGGAGTGATGTGCGGACTCCAGAGCCTCCAGAGGCTGACAGTAGAGAGGTAGAGGAACAGGAGGAGCCTGTTCCTAGTGCACGTATGAGAAGAGCTGCCAGAAGGCAAGAGCAGCTAAAGCAAAGAGGATGACTCGGGAGTAGGGCCAAGAGATGATTGGCCCCTCCCATAAGGCTTAAAAGACCAGCAACGGCTCTTGGGCTCTTTGTCGGAAAACAACGTTGATAGTCTTGCTGCACTTATCTCTTGTTGGCGTCTTCTGCTTTTGAACTTTTGCCCAGAGAAGCCTTTGGCAGTTTGCCTAATTATACCAAGGTTGGTGATTAGACTGAAGAATTTGTGTTATGAAGAGTTTGTTTTGATTTAGTTTGGACTACACTGAGAATGAGTTAATTCTCAGCTGTTCTAATAAAGTCTATTTGTTTTGGAACTGTTTGCGTCGACTACTACCTACTTGGGCCTGGGTCACAACACCACGTTTTCTAAGCCTCATGCATGCATGCAAACCCCGCGCGCGAGCAAAGCACATGCACTCACATTTTCGGTGTGTGGCAAACTGGTGGTAAAATTATATGAAACCCACCGTAATGTGCGTTATTTGTGGGAAGTCACAAAGCCCCCATAGTGTCTTTGTGTTTAGACACTTTATCAGCCCCAATCTCGGAAGAACCTGGAGGAGGAGAAAACCACAGCTTCCATTTGTATATGGGTGTCTGTTTGGGGTTGTTACGAATCAGTATAAAAAAAGCTTTTACGGACACCCCACCAGTTGGTTTTAAAGATGATGTTTGCTTAGCGCTGCTAGAACCACAGTCTTGAAGCGAGACTGTTATAAAATGAATTATTATCATTACGTAAGCCTACTTATTCTCTGACAGCTTCAGAGACGCGGAGAGAAAAATAAGCAATACCATAATGACACATTTTGCATCTCAGAAATTCCGTGATAAAAATCTCCCGTTGGAAATGCAAATGAAGATTGCTTCACATTGACTCATGTTCTTCCGAGCCAAGGAGTTCAGCATTTTCCCCATTACGACATGTCAGCTAAATAGTATCTCACACACAACTTCCACAATTAATAATGACGTTGTTTAATAAGGAATATCCACCCGAGACCCCATACGTCCCTCTACACCCAAGTTTGGAGGACACGTGGTCGAATGCAAGTGATAGGTATATTTTAAACTAAGGCTGGAGATGGGAATGGAAGATGCAAATGTATTGACCTCCTTCTGATCCTCAGTCCTCAAAAGCCAGGTGCAAATCGGTCCCCAAACCGCTATTTCTGTCAATGGGAAAAACAGGAATCCTAAGAGTAATAATGGGAACAATTTAAGCCTTAATATTCTTAAAAACCAACAGGAAGGGAGAGAAAATTCAGTTGTTTTCTTATACTTCAATAGTGTCCCAACATCACCAGAAGGTTTTCTGGAAGTTTGAGGTCCTTGATCCCTCAAATGTCCCCTTTCCCATTGTATACAATGTCATAAACCATGTTGCTTACCAGTAGAACACAGAAGGTAGAATAAATGAAGTTGGAAGGGATCTTGGAGGTCTTCTAGTCCAATCATCTGCTTGATCAGGAGAACTTGTACCATTCCAGACAAATGGTTATCCTATCTCTTCTTGAAAACCTCCAGAGATGGAGCACCTTCTGGAGATAAGCCGTCTCACGGATTGAAATCCAGATCTAGAAAGGACTAGCAAAATTGCCCCATGCTCTTGTGGTCTCCTTGAGTCTTGTGAAGTATCTAAGTCCTTGGAAACACCGCACTGATGACGGTTTCCTGGTACTGTGTGGGCAGAACTTTTAAGCCTGTCCTTCCACTGACAGATTGCTATCATTGCTTTCCACATTCAGCTATATGTGAGTTTGAATATTGATCCCTCAAAAGTCACAAGCATCTGCTTCTTAATAGGAATATTCCTATTAATAGGAATATCAAGTAACAGTTCAGAATGCAGAACAAAAGTAGCTACAGGTAATCCTTGAGTTACAACAGTTCATTTAGTGACTGTTCAAAGTTATCACGGCACTGAAAAGAAGTGACTTATGACCGTTATAACACTTACGACCGTTGCAGCATCCCCATGGTCACATGATCCAGATGGTTGGCAACTGGTTCATATTTATGACGGCTGCAGGGTCCCAGGATCAGCTTTTGCAACTTTCTGACAAGCAAAACCATTGGGAAATTCAGATTCACTTAACAACCACGTTACTAATATAACAAATGCAATGATTCACTTAACAACTGTGGCCACAAAAGTCGTAAAGCGTGGCAAAATCACTTAACAAATGTTTCACTTAGCAACATAACTTTTGGGCTCCATTGTGGTCATAATTCGAGGACGACCTGTGTTTATTATCAAATAATAAATTGGTGGAATTTACTTCCAGTCCTGCTTTTAGATAGGATCTTAAAACAAGAAAAGAATAGTTAAAAAAATAAATACAGAATAATAGAGTTGGAAAGGAGGTCGGAGGTCTTCTATAACATTTCAGACAAGTGGCTGTCCAGTCTCTTCTTAAAAGCCTCCAGTGATGAAACACCCACAACTTTTGGAGGCAATTTCTGTTCCATCGGTTGATTATTCTCCCTGTTGGGAAATGTCTACTTATCAGTAAAAATAAGGTCATTGATGGCCTCACTAAAGCTACTTATGGCTGCAGGTTGGAATCGTGAAATACTGGGAATATATTGGGGCCAGTGGTGTCTGTGGAAAGAAATCAAATAGTTGTGACACATAAAAAGATCTAAGGCTTTGATCATGTCCTTGCACTCACCATTGTGAATTTTGTAACCCACCTACCCAGGGGTTAAATCCAGGAGGTTCTGACAGGTTCTGAAGAACCTGTAGCGGAAATTTTGAGCAGTTTGGAGAACCGGTAGAAGAAATTTTGAGTAGTTCGGAGAGCTGGCAAATACCACCTCTGGCTGGCCCCAGAGTGGGGTAGGAATGGAGATTTTGCAATATCCTTTCCCCAGGAGTGAGGAGGGAATGGGGATTTTGCAATATCCTTCCCGTGGGATGGGGTGGGAATGGAGATTTTGCAGTATCCAGCCACGGCCACCAAGCCACGCCCACAGAACCGGTAGTAAAAAAAATTGGATTTCACCACTGCACCCTCCCCCAATGGATCAGAGTGGGCTTCATTTTGCTGGAAGGCTTTTGCCCAAAATCTTCAAGAGTTTGGCGGGCAGCTTCATCAAAGACATCCATTGTGACGTTTTCCTAGAAAAATTGAGCCATCCTCCTGGCTGAACATCGCATAGCAACTTGTATTAAAGAAACAGGAAGAAACAAACCAAAATAATAGTTGGATCTCAATGGCCGAGTTCACGAGTGGCAGGGAAAGGGTTAATCTCATATCTGTGCTGGGGCAGTGATGTTCCTTAAAACATCCTTTTTATTTGTTCCCGTATGAACAAACACATGCTATTCGCTGGTATATTAAAAGAAAAAAAAAAATAAGGCACTAGACTTCTTACTGAGAGCAAATCTGCTTTTGATTTCTCCACTAAGTAAGAGGTCCCACGTTGGAGGCCTGCAAACAGAAGGACATCGCATCTCCAAACATCTTGGCAGTCAGACACTCCTATTGTAGGCCACCCACACACCAATTGTCATCTATTTGTTGGGGAGGGGGGGGAGAGGAAGCCTTTGTAGTGATTATCATTTCAATTCCTTTTTTTAAAAAAACAGTTTAATAGACTTGGTTCTCGATTTACAATTGAGCCCAGATTACAATCACAGATTGTGGTCATTGTACATCAGGTCATCATGTGAATGTGCCCAAGAGCCTTGATAGTACAGTGGTCTAAGCACCCTGTTATTAACACAGCTGCCTGCAATTACTTGCTGGTTCGAATCTCTCCAAGGCTCAAGGTTGATTCAGCCTTCCATCCTTTCTAAGGTAGGTGAAATGAGGACCCAGTTTGTGGGGGCAATAAACTGACTTTGTATAAATATACAAAAATATGAAGGCTATTGCTTAACGCATTGTAAGCCGCCCTGAGTCTCCGGAGAAGGGCGGCATATAAATCAAATTAAAAAATAAATAAATTATAACCTTTTTTTGTGGTGGTCATAAAATGAACACCGTGGTCATTAAGCAAGTGTGGCCATTAAATGAACCAATTATACCCAATGGGTGTTTTTTTTTAACCGGAAACCCAATGTACTATAAAGGTTGGTTTCCTGCAAAAACCTCCAAAAATCAGTCATGTGAGAATGGGGCACTGCAAACAGCTGTAAATTTGGGCCATTCACGATTGTCCAAAATGCAATTCTGTGACCACAGGGGAAAGGAGTAGCCATTAGAACCTTGAAACTGGGTTGTAAGTAACTCTGGGGAGGTCCTTGGTAACGTCAACCAGTCGTAAGTCAAGGACTACCTGTACATCTTTAATTAAAAAAAAAAAAAAAGTTGGGTATCCAAGGAAGAAAACATAATAGTGCACCAGTTTTGGAGCTCACTTCTCCTTGGATCTGATTTTTTTTATCCTCGGTATCAATTTGGGCAGATGGCTAAGAATTTTTTTTTTTTTACTGCATTGGCAATGCCAGATGCTCTATACCTCAACAATATTAAGATTACTATCCTATTCTTGATCTGTTGGGTCCTGACCAGCTCATCCTTTCCGTGTGGGCTTCCAGATCCACCCACAAAGATCCGATTGCTGTCATTGTGCAAAAACTGAGGTGGCTGAAGCGAAATACCTCTTGTTATTTTTAACAGCTGTTGATGTATGAAAGTATGTCTTGGCTGGGGTATGTGTGTGTTAATTTCTTGAATGTCAAGATGTCCGATTGGGTGCAGATTCCAGCTTTGGGGTAATTGTGGTTTTTCATACTTTCAGTGCTTGGCCTCAGTGAAATTTCTAACGCTTAAGGCTTCAGAATGCAATCCATAGGGAGAACTACGGTGAATTCCCTCATTTATTCTGCCATTGTAGAATTTCAAATAGCATTGTTTAACATGAGAAATACACAAAGAGGTTGAGTACATGAGTTTGGAAAAAGCACATTTTCTAAACGGATTATAAATAAGCAGGGTTCAATTTGTTTCGTTTTCAGCTTTATTGCTCAGGGGTAGTTGTGATCTGTTCTCTGTAGGCCTTCGGAAAAGCAGTTAAGTCTTGGCCCTTGACCAGGTCATGAACAGCAGACTTTGCATTTTAGTTCTAATTACCTTTTAATTGGTTTTGTTGGTTTTAATGGTGGTGTGTTAACTTCTCATTGCATTTTTGTTGGATAATTTTTTGAATGCATTGCTGTCTGAGCAGGGCAGCTATTAAAAAATGTTCTAATAAACAGACTGAAAGTAGTCAAGGGTCTTTTGGGCTTGGACAACCTTGAATTATGCCACCTACGGTCTGACCTAAGCATAGTACACAAAATTATCTGCTACAACGTCCTACTTGTCAACGACTTCTTCAGCTTCAACCTCAATAATACTCGAGCAAACAATAAATACAAACTCAAGGTAAACCGTTCCAAACTCGATTGCAGAAAATACGACTTCGGCAACAGGATGGTCAACGCCTGGAATGCTCTACCCGACTCAGTTGTTACATCCTCAAACCCTCACAGCTTCAACCTTAAACTGTCTACTGTGGACCTCACCCCATTCCTAAGAGGTCCGTAAAGGGGACGTGCATAAGCGCACCAGCGTGCCTACCGTCCCTCTCCTACTGTCCCCATTTATCTGTACTCATTTCCTATGTTCATGTCCATGTGTATACTTATACCTGTTATCTTGTACATGTTTGACAAAATAAGTAAATAAATAAATTATTAAATAAATAAATATATCCTAGAGTTGAGCTCTCCTCTGGGAGTTCATGGAGGGCCTGAGTAGATTTTTGTGGCAACAATCCAAGTAGTCCTTGACATTATGAACACAATCGAGACTATAATTTTTGTTGTAAGTGAGGCAATTGTTAAGTAAATTCAGCACGCTTTTACATTTTTTGCCATAGTTGTTAAGCGAATCACTGCAGCTATTTGTCAGAGTTCCAAGTATAGACCCATAGAAAACACAACTCCAGTGTATTGGAAATGTAACAAGAGCTACGGAACATATTACCACCTTTGGTGGACATGTCCAGCTGCAAAGAAGTTCTGGGCTAAAATTAAAGAATGGCTAGAGAAAATAATAGAACAACCTATAAACGGAAAACCAGAGACATTCTTATTAGGGATATTTATGGAAAAATATACCAAGGAAATAAAATGTTTGATCTTACATATTATAACAGCTGCCCGAATAGTATACGCACAAAATTGGAAAAAAGAAAATATACCAACAGAAGAAGAGTTGATAAAAAAAATCTTAAGAATGTGCCGAGATGGATAAATTAACAAAAGAGCTTAAAGAAAAAGGGGGATACGGAATATTATATAATCTGGCACAAATGGTATAAGTGGCTGGAGAATAGGAATAGGAATAACGGAGAAGAAAAATAGGGGTGAAATGTAAAAAAGAAAATAATGAGTGTCAATGTATAGAAAATATAAAGTTAATAGTTAACTTTAGTTAAATAGTTAACTTTATAGTTAAAATATAAAGTTAATTACACTGTAATTAAAAGA
Organism: Pantherophis guttatus; assembly: GCF_059756535.1. Lineage (NCBI taxonomy): Eukaryota > Metazoa > Chordata > Lepidosauria > Squamata > Colubridae > Pantherophis > Pantherophis guttatus. The sequence continues at coordinate 81,344,239 of NC_142069.1, forward strand.
GAGGGGACAAGAAGAAACTGGAATAATATAAAGGGAAAAGGGAGAAAATGTAAATACTAGAAGATCATCACGAAATAGCTGTTAAGAGAGTATATATATAAGTGTTGTATGTCTTGTAATATCATATTATGTTATAATAATAAAAAATTTAAAAAAAAGAAAAAAAAGAAAAGAAAACTCCGAGGCAGGTAGATTTCTCAAAGAATAGCTTTATTGGATATATCATATTGGTACATATCTGGTGAAAACCGACTCTACAGGTTCCCGTGGTTTTTACCTAATTAAAAGTAGAAGTTTATCACTTTCTCAAAACCATCAGTCAGGTCAGCTTCAGGTTGTTAAGTGAATCAAATGGTCGTTAAGCGAATCCAGCTTCCCCTATTGAATTTGCTTGTCAGAAGCTGGCTCTGAAGGTCAGACATGATGATCCCGGGATGCTGCAACCATACAATAACTACACACAAGTTCCCTAATTTTGATCATGTGACCGTAGGGTGAGAGTGCGAGTGAGGGTCGTAAGCCCCTTTTCCCAGTGCTGATGTTACTTCTAAAGGGTGATGCGATTTTACAGGATACGGACTTTTGTAGAAGTTTAATACGAAGTTACTACATTGTTATTAAAGATACAGTTTGAGCCATTGTGAAGGCAGCTGAAATTTGCTTTGGAATCTGTTCTTGGATGATGGATCCGTGCATGTGATAGATATATTAAATGGGGGCGGGGCTTCAATCATGCAGTCGCAGCCATCATCTTCGGTTTTTTGGAACACCCCCCCTGGGGGAGCAAACTTCCTTTTTTCCCCCTGTGTTACTCATCCCTTTCCAGATGTTTTCATCTGGCAAATAATTTTAATCTATCTCCCCTACATGTACATATCATTTTAACCTTGTGGATGTTGCTATCCATCAAACTGAATGTAATGCACTGCAGGGTTAGGAGGATTTAGCAGTTCAGCTAATATTTTTTGCTTTTCCTTTCTTGGGAATGACAACTTGGAGAAGTCTGCGGCAATAATTCTACTTCTGCCAGGAAGAAGCCAGTGGTGTAGCAGAAATTCATTTCTTCTGAAGGCCCAGGGGAACCTCCAACCATCCTTTGCAAGCATAAATTACATTCCCCACCATGGGAGACATAAAAACTAAATTCATTTATCCAGAGAAGCCTGGGCTGGATTATCATTGCAGTATGACAGTATTAAAGAGATCCTTCTGGATTTCATCTTATGACTAAAAATTTAGGGTTCTGATGTTGCAGAATAATATCAAGCTGTGTTTAGGATTTTTTTTTTGGTTAGAAGTCTTAATCTGATTTCAGCTTTGCCTGGCCTCAGCACCAGGAATATCCTAATATGGATGTTTTAATTAATTGGTTGCCTCCTGTTGCTGAAACACCTACTCCCTTACATAGTGACACAGAAAACGGGCGTGTTTCGTAGGGTGTCTTCAACAGGAAAGTAGGTTTCATGGTTGCTTGTCCAGAACACCGGAAGCCAGCTTCTATTTGCAGCTTTATTCCCACTTTCCTCCCTGACCTTTGGGTAAGTCATTTGATACCTCAATCTCTCTTGTTAGGGCAGCTATAAAATTGCGATAATTATACCATGTGCTGTGTGGGTATTAAAAAGTCCCAGCAATTTAAATTGGGGGGGTGGGGTGGGGGGAAATGCTTAAGTCAACAATTTTTCAAGGATACGGGTATACCATCTGGTGGCATTCTTTGGTTTTGGACTGCTGTCGGAAGAAATATCCTTCTGGGTTCAGCTCCAAGTGGGGAAAAAGACACTGGAAACATGGAGACTGCTTGGAAAGATGGTTTAATGGTGGACAGGATCACATGGTTTGAGTTCCTGAACAGAAAAAGGGGCGAGACGCAGTGCGTCTCTGGGTTTTATGCTCTCTCTGGCTTTGAACTTCCTGGGGCCCAGAAAGAGTATCCTGATTGGTTGTCAGACTCCCAGGGGGTGGGGGTCTTAGCTAGCCTTGCTGGCTGATGTAAACTTCCCAGATGTCATGTGGTGAGTTTCTGTTGCTAGATGGGTCTATTGTGTTAGTTTCTGTTGCTAGATGGATCCTATTGTGTTGCAGATGATGGTCCACTGACAAAGATGGGAGGGAATTGAGTTTCTGCCTCTGGCCCATTAACAAAGGGTGGGGGGCAGGAAGGTGGGAGCTGCTTTGTCTTTAAAACATGTTTCTCCATTTCTCATACAGGGAAACATAATATTCTGCCTTTTTAATATTTCCTAAAATATTTCTTTCTTCTAGGAAAGGGGTGGGTGCTAACTTCCTACACTGCAAAGCTGATAAGAGTCAAACCAGAAGACGCCAATGCCTTTGACTAAGGGTGTGAGATTCCTTCCAAAGGGAAGAAATCGTTTTCTGAAAGGCAATGGGTTGAGTGGATAATAGCTGTGAGGTCCATCTTTATTGTGATCTGCCTTATAGAGATTCCTAAGGCTCTGGAATACGTAGAAGACAAATTACACTTTCTCCCTTGAGTTAAAAGTCAGCTCCTTTTTTGTTGGTACTAATACAGATGTGGTCGGCCACTATTCTATTTCAGAATTCCCCCCCACACACAAACATACCCGCTTCTTTAGTCTAGCCCAATGTTTCTCAACTACAGCCACTTTAAGATGTGTGGACTTCATTGCCCAGAATTCCTCAGCCACCAAGAACTCTGGGAATTGAAGTCCACACAAGTGAAGGTGGCCATGGTTTACAAACACTGTCCTGAAGAGAGAACTCATCACAACCTTTGAAATGAGATCTAGGGAAGGGGAGAAGCGGTGGAAGTGCTAGATGGGGAATTATGGGTATTGAAGTCCACCCAAGGTTTTGAGAAGCACTGGGCTAGCCTATATTCCTGGGGGTTATAGTCTGGTGGACCACCCCATCTAAGTTATCAACTTATTGAGTGCAAGTGCAGTAGCGGCCAAAATTGTGGAAACATTTTGGGAAAAGTGTATTTTCTAAACTAGCTAATAACATCAATTTTTTTTGGAGTAATACCATAAAATTATATATCAATGGAAAGATAATTTAATCAAGAATGTAATGCAATAACTTTTATGAAGGATTTGCTATTAGAATAGCAGTTACAGTATAAAGAAGAAAAGTGAAACACGTAGAAAAAACAAAATATACAACAATTATCACCATAGAAAAAACGAGATATACAAAAATTATCACATCAGTTAATACTTAGTTGGGTAACCTTTAGCATGAATTACGGCCTTACAACATCTTTCCATGGAGTGAACCAAGTCTTTTACTTTTGCAGCTGTTATAATGTGAAACCAAGATTGAAGGATTTCTTCTATTAACTGGATTTTATTGCTGGGTCGCTTCTGACTAACAAGTTTCTTTAGTCGGCTCCATAGATTTTCAATTGGGTTAAGGTCTGGGCTATTCCCAAGCCATTCCAGCAGTGGAATAGGATATCTATTAATATCCTTATCTTAAAACAACCAAGTTCAGAGAGTACCAGGGACTCCACATTTCAAGTCTATAATATCCAATGTTTTTATTTTGTTTTACTTTATTTGTTCAATTTACCTGCTACCCATCTCACATAAGTGACTCTGGGTGCTTCACCCAATTAAATGAGAGACAAAAATAATCACAAATAAACAACTAATGAAAACCATTGAAACCAATTAAACAATTTTTAGAACAGAATAGAATAACAAGAGTTGGAAGGGACCTTGGAGGTCTTTTAGTCCAACCCCCTGTTTAGGCAGGAAACCTTACACCACTTCAAGACAAATGGTTATCCAACATCTTCTTAAAAACTTCCAGTGTTGAAGCATTCACAACTTCTGGAGGCAAGTTGTTCCACTGATTAATTGTTCTAACTGTTGCTTCTATCCTTGATTAATTTCCACCCATTGCTTCTTGTCCTGTCCGCAGGTGCTTTGGAGAATAGCTTGACTCCCTGTTCTTTGTGGCAGCCCCTGAGATACTGGAACACTGCTATCATGTCTCCCCTGGTCCTTCTTTTCATTAAACTAGACATACCCAGTTCCTGCAACCGTTCTTCATATGTTTTAGCCTCCAGTCCCCTAATCATCTTTGTTGCACTCTTTCTAGAGTCTCCACATCTTTTTTTACATCGTGGCGACCAAAACTGAATGCAGTATTTCAAGTGTGGCCTTACCAAGGCATTATAGAGTGGTATTAACACTTCACGTGATCTTGACCATTGAATTTCATTTTGTTAGATAGAGACCAATGTTCAAGTCTGTTAAGATCCTTCTGTTTTGTATCTCACACTGATAGATGGGTAGGAGTTGGATAAAAGCAGGAAGAATCGATAACATATATTTGAAGTTTTCTTACTAAAATTTTCAGAGATGAAAGAATGTTCATATTCAGACATTAGCAGGGCATCTTCCTGATATGTGAACTTCAACTCCCAGAATTCTCAACAATGACCATGTTAGCTAGGATTTTTTTTTTTTTTTTAAAAAGTAGAGGGTGCCTGGATGATAGTTGTCACATCATTAGAGGAATTACTGAAGGATATTTCATCTCTGACATTCAAGTTGACTGGAGATGGAATAAGAGATAAAATCCCAGAGATAATTCCATTAAGCTTCTTAAAATGTGGTGAATTCCCTCAAAGCTCTTAGATAATTCATCATCTCCATCCTTATTTGAAGTCTATTTTAAACCAAAATTCAGTGGAAGCTCCTGTGTTAGAGCATGCCACAAGCAGATAAAGGTAGTGAATAAGACTGAACAGACCAGATGTTCTAGTAGGGCCCAGAATATGCCTACGGGGAGGAAAAATCCAGATGGTTAAAAGCAATGGGGCATTTCACAGCCAACATGAATTCCTCCATCAGTAAATTTTAGTTGCATAAATCTGTTTTCATTTCCTTGTTCCTTCCTGGTGTTCATAATGTTTGCTTGCCCGTTGTTTTGTTTTGAACTTTTAGGGATGGGGTAATAACCATAATTTAATTTTATATCACATTTGCTCATACACTCCACCGTTAGTATAGATCTCTCAAAAATATTTTTTTCTTTAGCTTTCCTTTTCCTTTTAAGCATGTCAGTACTGAAAATGTTGCTGTTAGTTACGAAGTCGTGTCCGATCCATCGTGACCCCATGGACAACATTCCTCCAGGCCTTCCTGTCCTCTACCATCCTCTGGAGTCCATTTAAGCTCACGCCGACTGCTTCAGTGACTCCATCCAGCCACCTCGTTCTCTGCCGTCCCCTTCTTCTTTTGCCCTCAATCATTCCCAGCAGTAGGCTCTTCTCCAGGGAGTCCTTCCTTCTCATTAGGATGGCCAAAGTATTTGAAAATATATAACTTAAAAACGATTTTAGAACTTAAGAAAGTTCTTCACTTTTAAGAACAGTGAAAGGAAATCCGATCCATTTGTGAATATATTATTAATAGCAATAATAGTAATAACAATATCAATTGTTTCTTGGCAGGCAAGTTAGTACATATAGCCTTAATCGTCCAGTTATGCTTGCCAATACCAAGGAGGCATCATTAAATATCCATCAGGTCTGACGCAAAAGTCTTTCCCCCCCACCAATAGAGCTATAAAATTTTGTCTTCCTCAATGAATGCAAAATAGAATCCACCTGTAATAACAAAGCAGGAGATTTCTCTACATCTATTTCTGGATATTTTGATGGCAGTTGTTCAAGCCCTTAGAAAAACTGAAGGAGATGGCTTAGTATACATTATTTCCTCTTAAGATTAAAAACAGATTGTTCTCATAGTGAGTTTCATCAAGCATCTAAATAGACCTAGAAGCGTTTAATTACTTCTGCCTTTTGCTTCCTGTTTGAGCTGTTGTCACCCTTCCTTTTCCTTCTTCTCCCTCTCCTTGTTGACCTTCACCGGTTTTAAAACTCGCCTCATGTGCTTCTTCTTGCACAGATTTGCTGGGGGTTGCATTTCACATGAATGTGCGAAATCGAGGTGAACATATAGAATGAAATCACACTTAACCTGCTTTGGGGGTATTTCTGTCTCTAAATCAAGGGTGTCAAACTCAAGGCCTGTGAGCCGGATCTGGTCCACGGGGTGCTTAGATCTGGCCCGCAGGATCGCCCTGGAAACAGCAAAGGACCAGCCTGCAGTGCCTCTGCCACTGAAAATGAAGCTTGGGAGGGTCGCACGCGCCCCCCCTCCCCGAGCTCCGTTTTCACTGGCAGAGGGCTGCAAGAGGCCATCGTGGCCAAAAATGGGGCCCCATGGGGTCGTGCACGGCTACCCGGACTCCGTTTTCGCTGGCAGAGAGAGGGCTAGCAAAACAAACTAAAAGCAAAACAAAACAAGAGGAGAAATGTTTCCCCTTTTGCATTTGAGCATCCAAGAAGGGATAGGAAAGGAGAAAGGGGAAGAGGAAAGACAAAGAAAAAGAAGGGAAGATGGGAAGAGAGCAAGGAAGGAAAAATAAGGGAAGAGGAGAAGGAAGCAGAAAGGAGAATGAAGAGGGAAGGAAAAATAAGAAGAGGGAGGGAGGGAAGGAAGGAAGGAAGGAAGGAAGGAAGGAAATAAAATTATAATGAGAGGGAGGGAGAGTCTGAGGGAAGTCCTGCCTTAGCACTTGGCCATCAAAGGTGACCCCGACACGAGTGATGTCGAGCTGGCCATGCCCACCCTGGTCATGCCCCCTCCCCTCCCCCGAGGTCAAACACAACCCTAATGCAGCCCTCAATGAAATTGAGTTTGACACCCCTGCTCTAAATTATTCTAAGCAAGCAGAAAGGTGTGCCTGTGTGACCAAGAGATCTTTCTAGAAGTTCTTCTTCATCTAGAAAGGTCACTATTCAAACTTTATTTTACCATTGAATTTTGCTGTATTGTACTTCGATAATGGTGGGTTTAAGAAAAACATTAAGGCTAAGTATAGCTGGAAATAATTGTGGGAATTAAGATTGTGCTGTGTAGGCCCAAATCCTGAGGCTGTCCAATCTCCATGGTTATTCCTCAATTCTCAACATCTAAGCAAGGAGGGTTGGGGACTTGCAGGGAGGACGGTTACCCTTGGAAATCTCCATGCCAGTGTTAGAGGTGGCCTTTAACAGGCCACAGTTTGAAGAGAGCCAACAACCACAAACAAGCCAAGAATAAAGGCTAAAGAACAAAACAGGTAAAAGTGAGATGTTAACACTGCAAGGCAAAATAGAGAGCAAGGAGAAGAATGCCAGACACCCAGAAACTTTGGATGATGTTCCTCCAACAAGGAACAGTGAGATATCCCCTAATACCTGTGTGTGTCCCACCATGCTGGCATTCTGAAAAGCCCTAAAGACCTTGGAGTAAGAAGGTGGGATTGTGTGTGGGTGTGATGAGCAGAATCCACCACCAGTTCTTCTTGTTTTGCATTTCCTTTTGTTATTTCTTTCATAATTTACTGTATTGTGTTTTTATTTTCTTGGTTTCGTTGTACATCTCTTGGAGTTGGGCAGCGTCTAAATCAAATAAAGTAAAATAAAGTTAATATAATCTTCTGTATCCTTGTTTGTGTTTAAAAAGATGCAATAATTATTTTTTTCTCTAAGCAAAATTAGTAATTTGAATGGGGATAGGTATCCTTGTGCCATTCTGATGTTTTGGATTACAATTTCCATCAGCCTTAGTTAGGCTGTAATCAGTGGTAGGTTTTGGATTATGTTACTACCGGTTCGGCTCCCGCACGCACACTCACTTCATGCGTGCGCGTGCCCGGTTCACGCATGTGCCTGCCTTCCGCACATGCACCCGGCCTTCCGCACATGCGCTTTGCTCGCGCACACGCCTTCTGTGCATGCGCCTGGCCTCAAAAACATGCCTAAATAGGATGCCATAGAGCCAGGGAAGGTGGGCGGGTCAACCCGCGATTTCCACTACCAGTTTGGGCAAACCGATCCAAACCGGCTGAATACCACCTCTGGCTGTAATCCCAAACACTTGGATGGTACAAAATAGTCTGTCCCTGTATCAGATGATTGGATTATATATCAATATAGGTAGGCCTTGACTTATGACCGCGATTGGGACCAGAATTTCCATTGCTAAGCAAGGGAGTTGTTCCGGGAGTCTTGCTTGATTTTATGACCTTTTTTGCCATGGTTGTTAAAAAAAGTCGTGCTTGTTGTTAAGTGAGTCACACCATCATTAAGCGAATCCACATTCTCCCTTTGACTTTGCTTGTTGCAAGCCAGCTGGGAAGGTTACAAATGGTGATCACATGACCCCAACGTGGTGCCACCATCATAAACACATGCCAATTGCCAAGTGCCTGAATTTTGATCACGTGACCGTGGGGATGCTACAAAGGTTGTAAATGCAAGAATTGATTGTAAGCCACTTTTTCAGTGATGCCGTAACTTCAAATCGTCAGTAATGGTTGTAAAACAAGTATCAGCACTGCAAGTACACAAGAGAATAAGCTGATCCCAACCCAATTTTGTCCTCCAGAGTAGTGAGGAAAAAGTATTTAATTTGTATGGAAAGAAATGTTTCAGAGTATTTGGAGATCTTATGGAAGTAATGTGGGAATTCCCACTTTCAGTCATGTTCAGAAAACAAGCCATTGTGCCTGTGGAGAAAAGTTGATGCCAAAAAGCAAACTTTTCTCCTTACACAGCTGGATAGGTTGCATTTATAGTTAGAACTTGATTCAAAGAGAACTCTTTGTTCTCCGTTGTGGTGGAGATAGCATCCAGGAATGGGTTGACCTCGTCTGCTAGCCAATTAGACTGAGTCTGTCAGAGCTGTGAGGACACGCCTCCTGCCAACAGTCCCCAGCTTTTGACTCGGTCTCAGTCAAAGATAAGACGTCTTTTTTCTGGTCAACAATTCCTGGATTTCTTTCCCTAACACAACCTACAGTTTCCATCATGGCGGGCTCCCAGCCTCAGCTGGTAGAGCCGCTGACAGCATTCCAATGTGAAGAGCTTTTGGTTCAAATCCCGTGAGGGCTGTGCTGTGGTGATCCAGATTACCGGGAGGTAATTCTGGCAGGGCAGTGGACAGCAGCTTAGCTCAACGCTGCTGACCCTTGGGATGGGGGAAGAACCAGCTTTTGGCGCTCCTGTGTGCGGCTTGACGCAACAGCCTCGCAAGCAGCTGAGGGAGCACTGGCTGTCAGGTGAGTCCCGAATTATCGGAACAGGCTCCCGAAGCGCTGGAAAAAAAAGAAGATTAAGGAAGCCAGGAGACCAAACAGTCAAGTTGATAGCCACACTAGGCATTCAAAGCTGGTTTTTATGCACAGCGAAATAGATTTCAGCTGAACCAGGAATGGGCAACGTTTTTCAGTTAAGGCTCCACCCTTAAGAGAAAAACTGAAAGAATAATTGGCAAAAGACCATATTTTGCTCTTGAAGTTCAATGCTGCATTCAGGGCCAAAAAAGAGGAACTTCTAATGTCAAATTTTATAGAACAGCTGACTTAGTCGGCCCCTCTTACAAAATGACACAACCCAGCCATGCTAATTTAGGGGTTCCTGTCTTCAAGAAGGTGTGAATAATTTAAAGTAAACATTTAAAATATGGATTTGAAAGAAACTCCCTATTTGCTGTAAGCTGTCATTGGAGTATAGGATTTTGATGTGGGCCACTGGAGGCAGGAATTGCTAGGATTTATTTTACATGCGCTAAACTAGCTGGTATTTTACACCTTGAGTGATTATGTCTTTTGATCTAGGAGTGCTCTGAGATAGAATGACATTTCCTATAAATACCTTCACCTTGTTCCCAGCAATTTTACTGCAGAGGTTTGAAAGAAAAAAGAAAATGTTCTCACATTTTCTTACATCTCACATCTCACACACAGTTTTTTTTTCCCTCGTGCCATCACTCTGCTGAACACCTAACTCCCACAGTACTGTCTTATCTTTAAGTATATTTACCCATGTCATATGCCTGTATTACTTTTATCGTTCTCATCTGTTCCACTACCTTCTATTATTATTATTATTATTATTATTATTATTATTATTATTATTATTATTATTATTATTAGTTAATCTTTGGTGAGATTCACAGCCTTTGAGGCTGGTTAATAGCTCAGCAGCTCGAGTCCTAACCAAGGACCTAGGAACTGTTAAGGTATCTTTGGAGGATGTAAGCTGTTCTGAGTAAGGTGGTTTTTTGTAGAATCAAAATGTTCAAGTCGGGTAAATTTAGAATTTCTAAATAGCGGGGTAGCCCTTTGGGTATTGCTCCAAGGGAATATTATTATTATTATTATTATTATTATTATTATTATTATTATTATTATTATTATTATTATTATTATTATTATGATATTAACATTATTATTAACAATGAGAGCCTATGTACTAGAGACAAATTGCTTGTGTCTAAACACACTTGGCCCATATAGTATTCTTCTCTACTCAACTCTACTCTACTCTACTCTACTCTACTCTACTCTACTCTACTCTACTCTACTCTACTCTACTCTTATCCATATCCCCAGGGGTGGGCTTCAAAAATTTTAGCAAGGGATTCTCTGCCTGGTTGCTGGGTGGGCGTGACCATGGTGGGGATGGCCTAGTAGGCCTCCTGCACCACAGTGTTTTTGGGGGCGTTTTTGCCTTCCCCAGGCTCCAGAGGCTTTTCTTGAGCCTCCGGGAGGGCGAAAACAGCCTCCCCAGGATACTGAGGCCCTCTGGAGGCCGGAAACTTCTGATAGGCCTGTTTTTTGCCCTCCCCAAGCCTCTGCGTGCGCCCTGCACTTACCTGCATCCAAAACGGGCCACATAGGGATTCCTGGGCAGGGCGGGGTGGGCAGGGCCAGCCAGGAGTGGGATTTGGGGGTTCTCTGAACTGCACAGAATCTTAGCTAGAGGTTCTCCCGAACCCCTGCAAACCCCCAGCAGCCCACCCCTGCCTATTCCTATCCATTTCTAATGAACTATGATGGCATAGTGGTTAGAATGCAGTACTACAGGCTACTTCTGCTGCCTGCCGGCTGTCTGAAATTCAGCAGTTCAGTTCTCATGGGCTCAAGGTTGACTCAGCCTTCCGTCCTTCCAAGGTCAGTAAAATGAGGACCCAGATTGTTGGGGGGCAATATGCTGACTCTGTAAACCACTTAGACAGGGCTGTAAAGTCTTAAGTGCTAGTGCTATTGCAATTCTATTCAGAATGAAGGCAATACAGGACTGGAAATGTTGCCCTCACTCAGAATTGACTTTGCAGAATTGATTTCCGTGACAATCCCTCACAGCCGAATCTTACCAATTATATGCTGTTTCTGTTCCTAAAAAAAAGAGACTAAATTTTAATGAGAATGTGGCTCTTTTCACTACCAGCCATAGAATGAAGAATTTGCAAGTGAAAACTTACTCAAAAGGTGTTCTTTTCTGTTGTTTTCTTTGTCGAAACACTATTATTGGCTGTATAAAGAGCCAGTTTGGTCTAGTGGTGAAGGCACCAGGCTAGAAAGTGGGAGACTATGAGTTCAAATCCTGCCTTAATCGTGAAAGCCAGCTGGGTGACTTTGGGCCAGTCACTCTCTCTCTCTCAACCCAATCCACCTCGCAGGGTTGCGTTTGTAAGGAAAATAGGAAGCGGAAGGTGTGTAGGATATACCGTATTTGCCATCTTGAGTTAATTTGTAAAAATAATAAAGGCAGGAAATAAGTAAACAAAAACAAACAAACAAGCTTTTGAGCAGAATGAGCAGTCATTAAAATAGTGAAAAATTCTAAATGATTGGCGCAATCTATTCTAGACACAAGGAAGAAAACACACAGAGAGAATACACTCTTAACTTCTATTTATAAACCGTACAAAAACTGTATTCCGAAGTTGCACAATTCTTCTATGATTCCTGATATGGATCATTTGCATTGTAACCATGAGATTCTCAGCATGGCAACTGGGTTTGCGAAACTGAGCAGGAACAGAAAGGATCACTATTTTGAAGCAAGACTCCAGGCAAATCCCAAAACTACCGTATTTTTCGGAGTATAAGACGCACCTTCCCCCCCAAAAAAAAGGGTGAAAATCTGGGTGCGTCTTATACTCCAAATGTAGCCCTGCCCAGCCTCACAAACGGAGATTCCAGAGGCTGAAAGAAGTCTCTGAAAGAAGCTTCAGAAAAAAAGCCTCTGAAAGGCTTTTATCTAAAATAATATGGTAAGCAATAAAAGAAGAATCAGTAAAGGTTCTAACCAAACTATGCTAACAAATCTGGAGAATGACACAATAACCAACAGATCAGAAGAGGTTAATCTATATACCAATACCAAAGAAAGGAGATTGAACAGAATAAAAGCCTCTGAAAGAAGCTTCAGGAAAAAAAGCCTCCAAACAGAGCTTCAGAAAAAAAGCCTTTTTTTCTGAAGCTCTGTTTTGGAGGCTTTCAGAGGCAGAAATAAAGCAAGGCACAGAACTCACAACCAACAAACCTGTTGCTGGGAACAGCTGATTGGGAGTATTCTGGGAGGCCATCCACCCACCAATCAGCTTTTTTCTTATTTTTCTCTCCAAAAACTAAGGTGCGTCTTATACTCTGAAAAATACAGTACTTCTATTGTTGTGACAAGCTTTATATAGTCACATCCATGATGTCACCAGGAGTCAAGGTCTGCTTAAAGGGATGGAAAGAGATTGATAAATGGAACTCGTCCTAATATCATCCCAGCGGGACCTATTTTCTTGCTAGTCTCAGCCCATAAATGTGCATTAAGATGAAAAAGAACAGGGAACATCTGGAAAAGCCTAGGAAAGAATATTTATAGTAGGATGACACTTTACGATGTTCTAGCAAATCGAGTTATTAAGTCTTTTGGAATAAATCATACTCATTTTTAGCCTTGCCCGGTTTGTAAGAAGTGGGGTATCTCTCTCTGTGAGTTTTATTGAAATGATTGCACAGTAACTTACAGTGCTGTGAATCTGGACAGAGGCAAAAAAATAATAATAATCTTCTAACAAGGTCAAAGGTCAGCATGATTCGTTGACACAAGATCAGAAATAAATACATTGGAGTGAATCTGTAACCATTTTGTAAACACGGCAGTTTAGGACTGGGAGGACAATATTTAGAGACAAGGATTGACATATAGGTATGTGTGAAATCTCTCCATATTTCCACTTTCCAGCGCTCCGTTATCCTATGTTCTGAGTGCTACACTGCATGAAGAATTACGAGCGGTTGTGCAACCTGTCCTCATTTTATTTGAAATCTTTATTTTGTACCACATTATCTTTCACATCAAGTCACCATTTCTCAGTTTTCTTGCTTTGGAAAGTAGGAGTAAACGACTGATAAACAATAAAGTTGAAGGTGTATGAAAACATTTATATGTGTTTGTGTGTGTATATTAAAACAGCAGGGGTGAAATCTACTTACTTTCTTTACCGGTTTCGAAGCACACGCGCCATGCGTCACGTGTGCGCTCAGACCTTCTGCGCATGTGCAAAACCTGCGCGTGCACAGAAGGTTAAAAAAACCCAGGAAGTAATGACACCTGGGCAGGTGGGCGGAGCTACCGGATCGCCGAACCAATGGCCAAGATCGCTACTGGACCAGGCGATCCAGTCTGATCCGGGAGCATTTCACCCCTGGTTTAAAGGTACTTTGACTAAATCTTTTTGGAGTCCAGACAAAATTGGTCATAATTGCCCTGAAAGATAATCCAATATTGGCCCAAGCAATATTGCAAAGAAAGAATCACAGAATGATTATGCAACTTCAGAATAAATACTTGTTTAGAATGACTTTATTTTATAAGGAAAGCGAAGAAAGGAACAAAGAGCAGATTTGATTTTTACTTCCTGTTCAGAATGTTTTTGATCTCTTATCTGAAAATGGCCTCTAATTTTCTACTGTTGCTACTTTTACAGAAAAGTAGACAATCCAAGTGGATCACAGCCTTTCAATACATTACAGTAGTGGTCAAAATTGTGGAAACCTTTTGGGAAAAGTGTATTTTCTAAAACTAGCTAATAACACCAATTTTTGTGGAGTAGTACCATAAAATTATATATCCATGAAAAGATAATTTAATCAAGAATGTAATTCAATAATTTTTATGAAGGATTTGCTATTAGAATAGCAGTTACAGTATAAAGAAAAGTAAAACAGCTTTCCATCCTTTCTAAGGTAGGTAAAATGAGGACCCGGATTGTGGGGGCAATAAGCTGACTTTGTATAAATATACAAAAGCATGAAGGCTATTGCTTAACGCATTGTAAGCCGCCCTGAGTCTCCGGAGAAGGGCGGCAAATAAATAAATAAATAAATAAATAAATAAAATAAATAAATAAAACACGTAGAAAAAATGAGATATACAAAAATTATCACCATGTCAGTTAATACTTAATTGGGTAACCTTTAGCATGAATTACAGCCTTAACAACGTCTTCCCATGGAGTGAACCAAGTCTTTTAATTCTGCAACTGTTCTCATGTGAAAGCAAGATTGAATGATTGCTTCTATTAACTGGGTTTTATTGTATATCCCACATACGTTTTATTGACTAACATGTTTCTTTAGTTGGCTCCCTAGATTTTCAATTGGGTTAAGGTCTGGACTATTCCCAGGCCATTCCAGCAGGAATGGAATATGATTATCTTGAAACGCCAAAAAAAAGTCGTGTTATTAGGCATCAAACCTCAAAAATACACTTTTCCCAAAAGGTTTCCACAATTTTGGTCACTAATGTATATTTGATTGTATTTGATATTATACTAGATATTGTTGCTTGAAAGGCATAGGAGAAACATTTTTAATGAACTATATCTTCTGTTTAGATTAAATGCAAGGTTAATACATACCATTCTTAGTTTTTCACTATAGGATTGAGTGATTTCACTAGTATTGAGTGATTAATTCAGGTCCCTGCAATTGGAAGTTGGCTAAAGGTCTTACTTGTCCAACTCAGAGGAGATGAGGTCCCAAATGGCTAGATGTAAAAATGACTTGTTTTTCTCATGATGAAATTTGTCTAGTTATTTATTTCATTTGTTCGGTGAAACTGTTATTTCTGATTAAAACAACTGCTGTAAACTTTCAGTTGAAATTTAGCAGAAGTTGACCTGAATCTGCAAATTCCCTTTGAAGGACCTTGGTGTAATTTGTTCCTCTGAGAGAGAAACCCATAGCAATTCCTTTACAGATGGTCTTCAGAGGGCCATCAGGAATTTCAGATTGGGTGTGAAATTCACTTTAAACTGATTGTGGAAGACGGAATAATCTTACCACCGCTGATTAGGAGATTGGACAATGCAAAGGAATAGAAAGTGCTCTTCCTTTGAAGCCTGTCTTTGTTCATTACCTTCTTTCATTGGTGCTAATAATATGTGCCAGGGTGGATTTGATTTAAATCTAGTTGATTTAAATCACAATTTAAATCATGATTTAAATCACTAGTAAAAAGGCTTGATTTAAATCAACTTGATTTAAATCATAATTTTTAAAGAGCAACTGTTATCTCTGCTACTCCTTTGACCCACTGTTGACTCACCGATAGTCCCAGTGTTGCAGAACATACAGCCTCATGCTACATAACTAAGCTCCATTTCATGCTGAATAAACTAAATATTTATGTATCTTAAATAGAAAACTATCTTAAGATAGATTTTTACCCCAAAAGTTTTTTATTAAAATAAATTCTATAAAAATCCAAAAAATCCGATTTAAATTAAAAAAAACTGATTTTTTTGATTTTTTTAAAAAAATCATTGATTTTTATCCACCCTGATATGTGCTTTTATTTTACTTCCATTGTGGGAAGAGTATAACTCTAATTTTCAGAAATGGAAGACAGGAAAGGAAGATAAATGAAGGGAAGGGCAAAAGGGGAAAGAAAGAAAAATAAATGAGAAGGAAAAAGGAAGGGAAGGCAATAGAAGGGAAACAAAAGTATTGTTTTAATTTGGAGCTGCTATATACAGTATTTTGTACCTGACACAAAATTGACACCCTTAAGTTGAGTTTGACTCGCAGTGACCTTGTAGTTCACTTAGCAACGGTATTAAGTGGTTTGCCCTTGTGTTCTTCCTGTCTGGTCTACAGCTTTCCATGATATGGCAAGATTGTCTAATGCTGCCCCCGGCTTAATTTCTGTCATGGTTTTTTTTTGGGGGGGGGGTAAATATTACAGGAGGAACTCCATTAATGTACTGCCTTTTTCACCAACTCCCTAACATTGCCTTGGAACAGCGTACCGTACCAACTAGGGAGATGTTGTGCAAGGGAGACTCTGCATTTCTGTTTGTGCCTTTGTGCTGTTTCTTCATTTTAACACTTGTTGCCTGTCAAAGAGCTGGTTCTGTTTGTTCAATTTTAGCTTGTTTTCTTTTTCTTTACTTAGTCATCAATGAAAGTTGGATATTGCTTTGGTTTTATAGACTAGAAAGAGCTGGGTGTTTACAAATCCATGAATAGGATAGGATAGGATAGGATAGGATAGAATAGAATAGAATAGAATAGAATAGAATAGAATAGAATAGAATAGAATAGAATAGAATAGAAGAGTTGGAAGGGACCTTGGAGGTCTTCTAGTCCAACCCCCTGCTTAGACAGGAAATCCTACACCACTTCAGACAAATGGTTATCCAACATCTTCTTAAAAACTTCCAGTGTTGGAGCATTCACAACTTCTGGAGGCAAGTTGTTCCACTGGTTAATTGTTCTAACAGTCAGGAAATTTCTCCTTAGTTCTAAGTTGCTTCTCTCCTTGATTAGTTTCCACCCATTGCTTCTTGTCCTGCCTTCAGGTGCTTTGGAGAATAGCTTGACTCCCTCTTCTTTGTGGCAGCCCCTAAGATATTGGAAGACTGCTATCATGTCTCCCCTAGTCTTTCTTTTCATTAAACTAGACATACCCAGTTCCAGAAACTGTTCTTCATATGTTTTATCCCACATACGATTTGCAGAGGATTGAATACAGAAAAGGGTCCCACAGGTTGAATGCTTTCCTTCCCTAGAAAATACAATTTATAAGTCTTGAGACTCCTGGCTGATGCCTACTGGCATCTAATCCGTAATACCTTCTTATCTGTGAGCAGCTCCTTTCATCTTTCTTGACACAAAGAGCTCAGGGGTTATATATATATATATATACTCTACTTTTTGCACACAGAATAGGTGGTTCTGGTCCATTCCATCTTACCTTGAAAATGTATGCAAGTACATATATTTGTATAGAGACGCTGTGGCTCAGTGGCTAAGACACTGAGCTTGTCGATTGAAAGATCGGCAGTTCAGCGGTTTGAATCCCTAGTGCCACGTAACAGGGTGAGCTCCCGTTACTTGTCCCAGCTTCTGCCAACCTAGCAGTTCAAAAGCACGTAAAAAATGCAAGTAGAAAAAATAGGGACCACCTTTGGTGGGAAGGTAACAGCGTTCCATGCGCCTTTGGCATTTAGTCATGCCGGCCACATGACCACGGATATGTCTTCGGACAGCGATGGCTCTTCAGCTTTGAAACGGAGATGAGCACTGCCCCCTAGAGTCAGGAACGACTAGCACATATATGCGAGGGGAACCTTTACCTTTACCTTTATGGATTTGGTTTTAGGCAGTCCTTCCTGTTCGCCCTCTCCCCATGGAGTTCCCTCTTTGGTCCTAGAGATTCATGGTCCAAATGCCAATCATTACAACCCTTTTCAAGCTGATCTCCTACCTTTTGAGTTCAACCCAACCATGGAACCAAAAAAAAAAGACCTCCTCACTTTCTCCCGTGTGCGTGTGTGTGCTCCTTTATATTAAAGTAGCACCAATTGGATGATTTACAAAGCACCTATCTTGCCTCCCAAATAAACAGCATCTGACCTCTGGACTCTGGAAGAATATCAAAGACCTTGGCAGGACATCAGACGGTTTCTTAATATAACTTTCCAGCTATTTGTGGAAGCCCATCTCAATGTTCCTGCGGGCGGGGCTGCTGACCAGGCTGGAGCGAGGTGGGGGCGGCAGCTGAGAGTTTCATCCTTCTTCCGGAAGACATTTCAGCCACGCAGCCTGTGATGCATCTTGGCTGTGCTTTTATAAAACTTAAGAAGGAGTCCTTAACTGAGACAACTTGGAGCCACGGCGGGCGGAGGAGAACATCTGGAAGGGAGAAAGTACAGGTAGAGTGTTGGTTCTGCCTTGCTCTTGCATGTTCCACTTGTTGCCACCAAGGACCAGGTTGAGAAGAACAAGCAACTGGTATAATAGATTAAAGCTTCGTGCATTACAATAGCAAAGCAGGTGCATGGAGAAGCTAAACATCTCTTCTTGCAAATAAGCCTGACTAATTTAGCCCTTTGAAAAGGGTTTTTGCAGCACAATCATCTACTTGGAAGAGGAATTAGTCACCGAAATTGTTTAAATGCAATAAAGTCTGTTATTCCAGAATAGAAACAAGCTATATTAAGTTAAATGGAACATACGGCTAAGTGGGTGGATAGGCAGTTAGGTTGTGGGTTTAAATTCTGATAGCTGTGAGCACTAGCATCATAATAAAAATGCTATATTATCATTCCAATTTTTTTTCCTCCAAAAACATAGTTCTCCATTATAATTACATATATATATTATATATATATATATATATATATATATATATATATATATATATATATATATATATATATATATATATATATATACACACACACACACATACACCCATCATACTAATTTTCTGTGGGCGTAAGGAACATTGTACCAAGAAAGAGAAAAAGATGAAGCTGCAGTTTTCAGGGAAATGAAAGGCAGGCAAACAAGGAAGGAATCAAGAGTTTTAATTAAGCCCCGAATTTATTTTATATCAACATCACTCACGATGTCTGCCCGTGCTTTTTATCCGCACAAGGTAACCATTTTTACTTGAAAGTCTTTTTTTAAAAAAAGTATTTGAACATTTTAAAATCCTGCTTTCTTTGGTAAGGGGATAGTAAGGGGAGTAGTTTTCTATGGCACGGAAACTAAATTGCACTTCACTGTGGCTGAACCATAAATTTAATTTTGTAACTTGACTTTCCTTGATTAACTACTATAACTAATACAACTAGCATAGATATATTTTACTTGTACTTTAGTGTCCTTAAAATTTGGAATTTCTTAAAAAAGAAATTGGAAATTTTTAAGAAATTGAAATTTCTTAAAAAAGAAATCTAGACCTGCCCTTTAACATAAAAGATGTTCTATTTATTCTGGTAAAATGTTCGGGAAAACATATTTGAATATTTGAATAAGAAAGATAACAATTTTCCTTGCTTGCATTTTAATGGCCAGGCTTGCATCAAGCTGAGAAAATCTTTAAAAAGGGTCATATCTGGTCGGTGATGGGTGGGAGACCACCAAGAATTCCACGGCTGGAAAAGTTGACCAAGAAGATAAAAGATCATTTCAGAGGGAAAAGAGTGACAAACCACTTGTGTAAAATTGCCAAGAGCGTTTGACTGTGCCCACGTAGTCCATTCAGAGTTCAGATTTAATCCCAGAGGGGTAGATTATGAGAGTTGCTTTTTATTCCAACAATTCAAATATTGCTAGGAAATTAAAAATTCCAGCTGAATTGAAACCTTTTAAAGCAAACAAAAAACAAAAGAACTAAGCAACAACATCTCTAAGGATTTCTGCTCCTCATTACATGAATTTTGCAGCAATAATGCAGTGAAAATGTTGATGGAACAGAAAAAGGAGGCTGCAACTGAGACAACTTCGGAGAATCTTGACGGTCACCTGTTTGGATTTCCTATTCCAGGATGTCCCATGGAGTCAACCAGATCTGGACTGTAAAAATCTATGTGTCCACTAGAGGGCTGCAAAGAGCTACTGAGCAACTGTTCCTTTCTGGTGGTCATTCAGATGTTTGCAGCTCAGAACTCGGTGCCGAATTTGTAAGCCTTTTGAACATTGGGACTATAATGTCAATTACAGGTAGTCCTCAATTTACAACCACAATTGAGCCCAAAAGTTATGTTGTTAAGTGAGATGTTTGTTGAGTTTTGCCTCATTTTACGACCTTTCTTGCCTCGGTTGCTAAGTGAATCACTGCAGTTGATAAGTTAGTAACCCTGTTGTTAAGTGAATGTGGCTTCTCCATTGACTTTGCTCGTTATAAGGTCCCAAAAGATGACCCCATGACCTTGAGACACAGCTACGATCATAAGTATGAAGCAGGTGCCAAGCGGCTGAATTTTGATGACATGATCATGGGAATGCTGCAAAGGTCATAACTGTGAAAAACTGTCATAAGTCTCTTTTTTCAGTGCCGTTATAACTTTGAGCAGTCACTAAATGAACTGTGGTAAGTAAAGGACTACCTGTAAAGCAATATATACAGATATTCCTCAACATACAGCCACAATGGGGACCAGAATTTTCATTGCTAAGCAAGGCAAAGTTAAGCGAATTGTGTCCAGTTTCACAAACTTTTTTGCCACAATTAAGAATAGAATAGAATAGAATAGAATAGAATAGAATAGAATAGAATAGAATAGAATAGAATAGAATAGAATAGAATAGAATAGAATAGAATTCTTGATTGGCCAAGTGTGATTGGACACACAAGGAATTTGTGTTGGTGCATAGGCTCTCAGTGTACATAAAAGAAAAGATAACATTCGTCAAGAATCATAAAGTACAACACTTAATGATAGTCATAGGGAAACAGTCAATATAAATCTTAAGGATACCAGCAACAAGGTTACAGTCATACAGTCATAAGTGGGAGGAGATGGGTGATAGGAATGATGAGAAGATTAATAGTAATGCAGACTTAGTGAATAGTTTGACAGTACCGATCACAGTAGTTGCTAAATGAATCCCATGGTAGTTGTGTGGATCAGGCTTCCCCTATCAACTTTGTTAGTCTAACCCTGATTGCTAAACGCTCAAATTTTGATCACATGACCCTGGCGATGCTGCAGTGGTTGTTAATGCAAGGACTAGTTGCAAGACACATTTTTTTCAATGCTGTTGTAACTTTGAACAGTCACCAAATGAACGGTTGTATGTCGAGGACTACTCGTAAATGAGAACCAAATAGCTGAACCAATGTTGAATTTGGAGAATTAATTATGGCACAACTGCCCCCCAATGCAAATCAATTAGGTTTCATTGTTTCTCAGCAGAAATTCCTAAACTTTCATTCAGGTGAGCCTACGGTAGTTTGTTTTATTTTATTTTATTTTTGTTCCTAGCAGGATCATCCTCAATTTATTCGGCGTATATAATTTCCTCTAGAGAAATGTCTTCATCCCACAGCCCATTTCTTCCCACTCTGTCATTGGTGCAGCATTTTCCACTTGGACAACTTTAGGGAAGAGAAAAACAAGCAGGGAATAAAAATCTCAAGTCCTTTTATGCTGCTTTAAAAGCTGAATAAAAGCCAAGAGATAGATTATTAAAGGACCTACAAAAATAGTTTCAAAATCTGCAAGAGCAGGTATCTGTGGATGCCAGATGGTCTCAAAATTCACAATACACCAGTGCCCGAAATAACAAGACTTCACTCATATTAACTTATTTTGAAATTAACCTGTATATAAGAATACATTTTTATGGTTGATTGTGGAGGTTTAAGCTGGAGTTAGTGTTTTTATCCACTTATCCAGCCCTTTCTAAGGATCTAAGTTAGGCAAGTGTTTTCGTTACTGTAGTTTGGGCAGTTTCCTTTTTTTATAGACGGAAAGAGCTTGTTTTCGATTAGATACTTTTGGACTGCGTCAATTCCCACACTAACCAGTTGGTCTGTAGTTGCCTGGTGCTGCTCCTTTTGTTGGCTCTTGCATTATCAAGTAGATTTTTCTAGACATTAACCAGTCTTCAGTTTCACCTTCTTGCGATATGTCGTTAAACTGCTTGGCAATGAGTGAGTGTAAACCAGGAGTGAAATCCAGCAGGTTCTGACAGGTTCTGGAGAACCGGTAGCGGAAATTTTGAGCAGTTCGGAGAACCAGCAAATGCCACCTCTGGCTGGCCCCAGAGTGGGGTGGGAATGGAGATTTTGCAATATCCTTCCCCCAGAAGTGGCGAGGGAATGGGTATTTTGCTTATCCTTCCTCTGGAGTGGGGTGGGAATGGGGCTTTTGCAATATCCTTCCCCCAGGAGTGGCGAGGGAGTGGGGATTTTGCAGTATCCTTCCTCTGGAGTGGGTTGGGAGTGGGGATTTTGCAGTATCCTTCCTCTGGAGTGGGGTGGGAATGGAGATTTTGCAGTATCTTTCCCCTGCCACGCCCACAGAACTGGTAGTAAAAAAAATTGGATTTCACCACTGGTGTAAACCATTATATATTTCAACCTAAACCATGCAGTCCATTGTCACCTTCTCCTGATCAGTTCTTGATATTTGTTGCCCTTTTCTCCACCATTTCTGCTGTTATTACTTCATTTCAGCTTCGTTTTTATTCTGATCCACTTCCTTTATGCAAGTTGAATGCTGATTGTATCTCTTTGGGTTGTCCCATAGCTGCACCCGGAAGTGCGTTATTCCTTCGTTGTCAGGCATTGACTGGTTCGGCGTAGTCCGTTCATTGATGGATTGGTAGAAACATTTCTTGGCACGACTAAAATTGGAGATTCTACCTATCGTATCAGCTGATCTTGGCTGTGACTGCTATTTGCTTCTTTATTATTTCCATTGCTTCCTTGATCCTCCTTGTTTCTATATCTTGGTCAGATACTGTTTCCTCTTGATAACAAATCATAAAAAGAAAAAGAAAAGCATGCAAATGAAAAGTAAGACCTTGGAACATCCAAATAAAATATGCTTCACCTGAAGAATATTTGTGCTGACCAAAGAAAGCACAAAGTTAATATAACCATGTTTCCCCAAAAATAAGCCCCAACTGGAAATAAGCCCTAGTATGATTTTGTTGGATGCTTGTAATATAAGCCCTACCCCAAAAATAAGCCCCACTTAAGATTGTCAGCCAGACAGACACATTTTAGTACTGTATTTCCCCCAAAATAAGACTTAACTGGAAAATAAGCCCTAATGCATCTTTTGGAACAAAAATTAATAATAAGACCCAGTCTTATTTTCGGGGAAACACAGTAAAAAATTGTGAGCAAGAAATGTCTTCAAACCTCTTGTCTACTACAGCATTTTTTCAATCAGGGCAATTTGAATTTCCCATCTTTTAATATTACTAACACAAGGAACAATGTGCTTTAGTTTTTCTATAATAAATTGGTTTCAAAAATTGAGCTAAATTCTTTAGGTGGCATGAGTTTAATAAATCTGGAAAATATAGATAATAGTGACTTCTACTTCTTACAGCTACATTAATTAATTAATCAATCAATTAATTATGTTTTCCTCAATTCTACATGTTTGATCAGAATTAATAGCTAAATAAGCTTTACACCAAGGCATCAATGTGTGCTCATTTGCTTGCATCCTTTCCAACATATTCCAGAAAGATTGTAATCTATATAAATTGAAATTTGATTTAATTAATCATTGTGAGAAGGCTATATCTTACTTCTAAATATCCACTAAATAAAGATTGACGTAATTTGTGACATTTATGTAAATCACACAGTCAGTGTTTTTAGATAATTTGTGACAGTTTTCATCATTTGTATAATTACAGGAAAAAAAAAACCTAAAAATGTCATTTGCATAATTATTCAAATGACCTAAAGACGTCAGCTTCACAGTTACATAAATTAACACGTATCATGCAAATTATGGTAATTCTCCAGATGGACTTATCTGTAAATATGTGGGTGCATTATTAATGAAAATTTGATCCATTGTATCTCATATTTGTTAAACTGATTTCACCAAAATATATTTCAAATACGTTTAGTGCCATGTATGGATTATCATCAAAGTCACTTTTTTAATATCTTAGTGGAATTGATTTAATCAGGATTCTCAGCCTAAAATAATTCCAAACAGATTCACAGAGTTGAAATCCCAAAATTATCTTGAGAGGGTTTTTTTTTGATACAGATACTTCGGGTTTAATGTAGGAAAAATTTTAATATAATATTATGAAGACATATCATTAACAGAAATAGGTGGACTTCCTTTTCTATGAAAAAGGTATCTGTTTTATTAAAATATGTACCTTCTAGTTTTAAAACTCACAAATAGGAAAGAGGAAGAAAATCAGAAGTCAATAGCTGGTTTCCAATTATTCCAAAGTTCTGATATAGATTTCAGAAGTAGAAACCGATTTTTCAGAAACGGAGAAAAATTATATTATGCTTCACAAAGAGAAGGAGTGGTCGAATCTTGGGGGGGCAGAGTAAAAGAGGAATCAGCCTAGAGTCTCTGTGCATAGCCTTAGTAAAGAACATTATTTATTTAATGTTCTTATAATCTAAATTAAGTCTTTAGTAGGACCGCATCTGGAATACTTCATCCAGTTTTGGTCAGTACATTACAAAAAATATTTTGAGACTTCGGAAAAAGTGCAGAGAAGAACAAGTAAGATGATTAAGGGCCTGGAGACTAAAACATATGAAGAATGATTGCAAGGGTTGAGTATGTCTACTCTATTGAAAAGAAGAATTAGGGATGACATGAGAGCAGTGTTCAAATATTTAAGGGGCTGCCAAAAAGAAGAGGGGGTCAATCTATTTTCCATAGCATCAGAAGGCAAGACAAGAAACAATGGACGGAAACTAATAAAAGAGAGAAGCAACCTAGAACTAAGGAGAAATTTCCTGACAGTGAGAACAATTAACCAGTGGAACAACTTGCCTCCAGAAGTTGTGAATGCTCCAGCAGTGGAAGTTTTGAAGAAGATGTTGGATAACCATTTGTTTGAAGTGATGTACGGTTTTCTGTCTAAGCAGGAGGTTGGACTAGAAGACCTCCAAAGTCCCTTCCAACTCTATTCTGTAACAAACCATTATTAATGTCAGTTTAATTCATGTGTGGATCTGATCTTTCGTGCCTGACACTTAAAGACAGAGAATCAAATGTGCTAATTTAATTTGTGCCCATTGACACATTTAATGTCCTTAAAATCTAAATTAACTGTTTTAATTTAAACTGTCAAAATAATGTTTCAGGAATAATATACCTGAACATAAATGTTATTCTTGCTTGGTTTGTTTCTATGATCTTCATTTTTTATATATAGAACGATGTATAAATAAGTAGTTTTGCCATGTGTGAACCTGAGTAGTTTCCAGCTCAAACATTTTTTAAAGTCGGTTGATATAAAGAATGAAATACTTTGGGGAACAATTAGAACAGATTAATTCAGATAATTAGGTGTAGATGTTTCTCTGATTTTTAAAGATACACATATTTAATTATTTTTAGTAAAGTATGCATATTTTTATATTTAATTAACATTTTTAGAAAGACCAATAAGAGTACAAAATAGAAAAAATAAAAGGAAGGGAAAAAAATGCAAAGAATCCCTCTCCTTTATGTAAATGACTTCCCATCCTCATCACAAGTATAAAGAATTTCATAATCTCTTCACCCCTCTTGTTAATAAATATAAAGCTCTTTATCCCATAACCCATCTCTTAGTAATAAACAAATCAAATAACTAACCTTTTCTTATCCAATTGCCAGCAAAAAGTCCAAACAGAGCTTTAAAATATTAAAATTAATTAACAAATATAAAACAACTTTCCCAAAGATATGCATATTAATAATATTTTATAACACCTGTATGCCACCCAATTCTCAATGACTCTGGGTGGCTTACACTATAGAAATTACAATATAAAATACTTTTACCATTTAGTAAATGGTAAAAGTAAAATATGGCAATAACTATTTCTTTTGCTATTGTTAGAGCACAAATATTTTTTTTTAATTTTGAACAAGACACTTAATAATAGGAAAAAAATAATCTTTAGGAGATGGAAAAAGCTAGATTAATTCCAGATATAAAATTCCAGATATAAAGAATCAGATTTCAGAGATGAGTGATTTAGCAATTTTTGAGAAAATTGTATATTCTGAGAAAGCAATAAAAGATGCCTTGATTGCATTGGAAATTGATTATTTTCTCCATCTTTTAACATAAAGTAAATTTAGATTTTTCCTGAGCCGAGATCAATTTCTGGTCACTCCATGGATATCTTTCTAGAATTTTCTGGCAATAATAAGTTGACACATGTCTCCACTGAGTCAGCTGGCTTCTTTGCAATTTTGTCTTGAAATAGTTTCTTGTTAGGACCACAGTTTGATTTAGTGCAGTATTTTAAAGATGACAGGATTGAAAGCCAAAATCACCTGGCCTGTGTATCTGTTGACATTTTCAGGGTTAGATGTTATATTACTAAATATTATAAAATAATGCATTGGTCAAATATTGTCATAAAGATAACTGAACTGTAATAAGAAGTGGTTTAATTGCTAAGAAGGTGAAGGTGTTAGAACTGTTAGGATTTAATATGTTAAATTAATAGAATACTCATTTAGCTGTAGTGGATTAATCAGAAGAGGCAAATTTGCATTGACCAAGGTCATTTTAATCCCGAAGCTGACACGTAATAACAAGCTTTGTTTGTTGAGTGAGATCATTCTGGTTCTGATGTGCTGGAAATTGAGAAGGAAGTGTTAAATATGAACTTATTTTCTGAATGTCAACTTCAGTTTATTAAACTGGGAAGTAGGTTTTCTCTACTTTAGTGATGTCATGACCCCACAAAACAATAAAAAGTGTACTCCTCATGAGTCAATGGAACATTCCCCGTGATATGAGAAATAATCATATCTCTTCTCCAAAGTTATGCGACTTACGTCATATTGTCTTCAGTCAGGCTTACTTTTATCAGCTCCGTTAGTAAGACGAGTCATATTTACCTTTTCTCTTCCATGCATTTCAAAAGTTTGAAATACAAAATAACAGATAAAAACGCTAAATCCCACGCACTCTGTGGGTGCTCCAGAGCAGGGGTGAAATTCAGCCAGTTCTAACCGGCTCGGGAGAACCGGTAGCGGCGGCTGCGGGAGGCTCTCCCTACCTGCGCGGACATCATGCTGTTGCTTTTTTGTGACATTTTAAGCCTCTGCACATGCACAGAAGGCTTTGCGCATGCAAATGACACAGATGACACCATGCAAACATTGGCGAACCTGTAGGGAAGGTACCGTATTTTTTGGAGTACAAGACTCACTTTCCCCCCCCCTAAAAGAGGGTGGAAATGTTGGTGCGTCTTACACACTGAATACAGCCATTTTTGGCCTCCCGAAGCCCCATCCCGTTTGTCCCATTTTTCGCAAAAACAGGGTGCGCAGAGGGTTTGGGAGGCCTGCAGAGTGCTCCTAGGGGCTGGGGAGGGCAAAAGGAGTTTCAAATTGTCTTGGTTTTGCAATTAAGCAGGCATTTATATGTAGCTGATCGACTTAGTGGGAGGATGTCTTGCTGGTAAGCTGACAAACCTAAAATGATAGCAACTGTAACAATAGTATTGTAGATACCTACAAGTTGAGAAGATTTTTGAGGAAGTTCTACTGCCTATCAAAACTAACATACTGTATGAGAGATGATGGAGAGGCTGAAAAGTAAGTGAAAAGAGCAGTAGGCATGAACAACGATCAAAGTTTTGTCAACAATGGGAAAGATTATAGACGAAACATGGTAGAACAAATTAAGTGATAGGCTAGACCAGTGATGGCTAGCCTTTTTGCTGTCACGTGCCATGAGTGGGGAAAGCGGGGTGTGTGTCACGCACGTGTGTGTGCCCACACCCATAATTCAATGCTCCCGCGCCTTTCCCCCCCCCGCACATGCACGTGTGGACCCCCCGCGTTCCCCACACTTTTGGCACGTGATGGCAAAAGGGTTACCGGTGGGCCCGGTAGGCCTGTTATTTTGCCCTCCCCAGGCTCCAGAGCCTTTCTGGGAGCCTGGGGAGGGCAAAAACAGCCTCCCCCACCCCCCAGAGGCCTTCCAGAGGCCAGAAACGAAAATAAACAGAAGGCCCGAAAACGGAAGGCCCAAAAATAAGCTGGAGCTGAGCTAGGGCAACGCTCATGTGCCCGTAAATATGGCTCCATGTGCCACCTGTGGCATGCGTGCCATAGGCTCACCATCACCAGGCTAGATGCTGAAGGTACTTTACTAAATTGTTGATCAGTTGTGAAGTTTTTTGCATAAAACTAAGCAAGCCTTATCTTTCAAACTGAAGCGCACATTTGTGTAAAAACAAGTGCAAAACTACTCAGGATTTTAAAATAATATTAACATTGGAACAGGAAGGGTCTCTTTCAAATTGTTAAGTTTCAGACTAACATCTGTAAAGGCCTCCGGATATTATGCCAGTCTAGTTTAAGTAAACCTCACTGCATCAGATAACAAGGATTTGCCAGAAATAGACTTAGGCACATGTAAAAATACATTTTTTGAGTAAAATCACATCCTATGCTGTTTTAAAGAGATATTTAAGTTGTCCCTTTTTCAGGAAAGGAGGAGTTTATTTGGAATAAACACCTGATCTAAAGTGAGCCTCATGCCAGACTCCTTTGCCAAAAAAATACTTGCCCCAACTTTTTGTGCTAAATAACCCCTTTAAGAAAATATGGTTACCAGATGTTTGGAGAGGAGAGGAGAGAAGAAGAAAATTATAAGATTTCTAACAGGGCGCTTCTTTGATCCTTCGTGTTGATGGACCTCGTTTGTGATACCTTAGGATATTTCTTCCCTCAAAAATGACAGTGGAAGAAAAATAAATAGAGAGTAGAGTTTGATCTCAAATAATCTATCACAAAGATGTGTTCCTGCATCTATCAAGATGCAATCATTCTTAATGTGGGTTGAAGTGTCCTCATAATAAAAAACGTAAGAGCCTTGAAGCAAAATCTTCAGCTGATATATTGAGAAGAACATAGTGTGAAAACTATCCACAAACTAAAAGCCTTCAAGAATTAAAATTAGGCACATTTCAGATTAATTCATCCCAACTGGGAGCTTAGAACTGGCTGACACATTTCTCATGTCTTCAGTGCTTTTCTCAATTGTGGAAAATATGACATAATATCCATAAGAAGAAAACTGTTAACGTTTATATAAAAAAGGTCCATTATCATTGTAACTAGAAGCTGTTTGCTGAAGGCATGGCTTCCAAGTCTGGTTATAATCTTCTGGAAGTTCCCACTTCAGTTTTTTCACATCTGGAATCTCTAAATCCAATATTGGCTATAGCCCAAACATGATTCCACCTTTTACATGGTGGAAAATCTGGAAGTCTCCTGAGTTTTCCAAGAATATTTGCAAGCCTCTTTCACCATTTCTTTCTTCCATGACATTCAAATCTCTGCAAAAGACATAACAATTCTCTTTTTCCTACCTCCTTCTCCAGCAACAACCACAAGCATTCAAACGCTTATGGCCTATTCATATTTTATTTTGTAGAACCATAATATCCCCGAAAATAAGACCGAGTCTTATATTAATTTTTGCTCCAAAAGATGCATTAGGGCTTAGTTTTTGGTTAGGTCTTATTTTGGGGAAAATACAGTACTAAATGCACCCATCTGGCAGACAATCTTAACTAGGGCTTATTTTGGGGGTAGGGTTTATATTACGAGCATCCCGAAAAGTCATGCTAGGACTTATTTTCCGGTTGGGTCTTATTTTTGGGGAAACTGTATTTCATTGTTTTGGAAATAACGAGGATGCTGTGTTTTGAAAATACAAAATATTCCAACAGTTATAAATATTCTTTAATGTAAATAATTTGTTAATATTCTACAAAAGAAAAAAAAATCACAAAAAAATGAGACTTTTTTTCAACCCATTCTTTTTTTCCCCCCCTTTAGGATATCAATTTTTTTCTACTTTTTGATGATAATCCCCAGTAACACCACTACGTTATACCCTATGAAAGGATCTCTTTTGGAGTCAGGTAAGTCAGATGCTAACTGGAGGTCAGGATTCAGAATATTCCTAGTTTATTAACATTATTTGTAAAAGTAATGTGTTTGTTTTATTATACCTGTTTCCCCCAAAATAAGACATCCTCTGATAATAAGTCCAATCGGGTTTTTGAGCGCATGCATGCAATAAGGCAAAGCGCTTATTTCAGGGTTCTAATAATATAAGACAAGGTCTTAATTTTGGGGAAACATGGTATTTGCAAATCGCCCAGTTAATAGGACTCCTGGCAGTTAAAGGAAATTAAAAGGAAAAAAAAATAAACTATAATGAAGCTACCAGGAACTTTTACAGAGAGGGAGAGGGGGGTGAAAAAAATGGCATTGAGAAGATGATAGCCATAACTTTAAGATAGTAAACCCAACTTTTATTTTTAAGAGGTAGGTAGATAGATAGGTAAACATTATTACTGTTTTTATTACCATATCTAATTTATGCATATGTACATAACATTCTAATTATAATGTAATTAGAATGTTGTATGGGGCTTTGATCATGCAGCCAGAGCCGCCATCTTGATTTTTTTTGCATTCCTACCCTGTTTCCCCAAAAATAAGACCCAACCGGAAAATAAGCCCTAGCATGATTTTTCAGGATTCTCGTAACATAAGCCCTACCCCCAAAATAAGCCCCAGTTAAGATTGTCAGCCAGATGGATGCATTTAGTACCATATTTTCCCCAAAATAAGACCTAACCAGAAAATAAGCCCTGATGCATCTTTTGGAGCAAAAATTATATATAAGACCCGGTCTTATTTTTGGGGAAACACGGTACCAGCCACTCCCATGGCCTCTCTGGCTGAATAAATTTTTAAAAAGCTAAGGACTGGTTTTCATTTTATAAAACTTGCCATTGTGCCTAAATCACAATGAAATGAAGGGGATAAATGCTGAATAGAAAAGCAGTCTATAGTTTTATCTCCATGCAAAGCATCTTGCTATACTGTAGTATCCCGTGAAAAAGAACGACTGTAGAAAAAGAAAACAATGAAAAAAACGCTAAAATGTCCTAAGGGCTCGTCATCAATCATTGATTTAGTGGGTCAATGAAATGTATTTGATCCCCAACTGGATAAAATATACAGGGAAGCACAAAAAGTCATTGATCATTGTGAACTTAAAAGACATTTACAATTCTAGAGAAGGAATACTTTTGTTTCGAAAAAGAAAAGAGGAGGCATGTTGTTAAATTTGCTAGGCATGGATGAAATAAGCTAAGGATGGCATCAAGGTAAAAGAAATACAGGCAGTTCTCAACTTACAACTATTTGTTTAGTGACTATTCGGGGAATTCAGTACTCTGTAGGGGGTTGAAAAGAAGAAATATTCTTGTAAGAAACAAAAAGAACCGTCAGTAAAACCCTTCTTCTATCCATTGTCTTCCATGAAAGTAACATTTGATATGACAGGAAAAACCTAAGAATAAATTGAGTGTTTTGGGAATGAGATGTTTAGGAGATGCTGGCTAGGGAATTCTGGGAGTTGGAAGTCCACACATCTTAAAGTTTCTGGGGTTGAGAAACACCGATAAATGATAAAATAAGGAAAGACAAGGTCAAAATTAACAAGTCCTGAATGAAGGAGGTCAACACTGACCAGAAGAAAAAACATTGTGGTAACTCAGTAAGATAGAAAGAATGAATGAAGATCACTTAACAGAATGAATATATGGAGGGAAGGGGAATGGTAGAAAGGAAGGGGAAGATTGAGAATGTTGTGGCTGATGGAGTTGATGAGATCCAGTAAAAGAAAGAGAGGTTCAATGAATAAAAGGTGGTAATTGAAATGTATATAGTTGGTTTACAAGGACTGAGACTAGATGGGAAAGGACAATCAATGGAGTTGGTATAAACTATGGTAGATTTCCTTTCCTTCTCTCCTGTCTCCTGTCTTTAATTTCATTTGAATTTCACCACTGCCTTCCTTCCTTCTCATGCCGTTGCTTCTTACTTTACTGTTCCAAGCAGGATAAGCGAGCAGCGGGCGTCCTACAGTTTTTGACAAAGGTACAAATTAGTTTCTAAAGCAACTGCACGGAACATGAGCAAACATCAAATATATTTCTGTGACGGTGTCTTAAAAGTCATACTTTTAAAGCGTAAAAATTAACATTTAAAATGTTAGGGGAAAGCCGTGAATGAAAACAGATGCATCTTTGCATCCTTTTAAGAAAAAAATAAAATAAAATCTGTATATATATAAAAAAAGGTCCCACAGAGCAAGAACACTGCATTACAAACACAAAAAGCAAAAAAACGGAACTTGAAAAGATGTTTTAAATCTGCTGCGCTTAAAACCATTCATGGGGAATTCATTTGAAATCAAATGTATCAAAGCCCAATGGATGTACAAAATAAACAGCCCTGGTATATCTTGCATTTGATCTGTTTGTTGCTATGAAAATATTGACAAAAGGCGAACGAATGGGCTTCGTTTAGCTTTTATTATACTTGGCCAGTTCTGGAACCTTCCCCCCACCCCCACCCCCGGAAAGGCAACGCTCTTTCCAAATGTGAAGTTAACACATTCGCTGCAGGTCTGAAGCCAAAAGCCAAATGCAGTCCCGCAAAGGGCATTCTAGAAATCAGACGTAGAAATTGCCACTCTGCAAAAAAATATGCCCGTTGGAATTTCCTGAAGTCGTGTTTCTTTGCCCCTGAACCAGTGGTGAAATTCAAATTTTTTTACTACCAGTTCTGTGGGCGTGGCTTGGTGGGCGTGGTAGGGGAAGGATACTGCAAAATCCCCATTCCCTCCCCACTCCTGGGGGAAGGCTACTGCAAAATCCCCATTCCCACCCCACTTCAGGGGAAGGATACTGCAAAATCCCCATTCCCCCTCCCCCGCTCCTGGGGGAAGGATACTGCAAAATCCCCATTCCTACCCTACTCCTGGGGGAAGGATACTGCAAAATCCCCATTCCCATCCCACTCCAGGGCAAGGATACTGCAAAATCCCCATGATTGAGATGATTTCAAATACAGTAAGCAGGACAGGAGGATGTGCCCATAGTCCTTCCTTTTTCTTATTTGGTTAAGAGGCAAGTCATATAGCAAGAGGACTCTTCTGGAGCTTCTGCAAAGCTTCTGAATATCAATAGTAATTAGATTTATATACCACTTCATAGTGCTTTAAAGCCCCCTCTAAGCGGTTTACAGAGTCAGCATATTGCCCCCCAACAATCTGGGTCCTCATTTTACCCACCTCGGAAGGATGGTACTGCCTGAGTCAACCTGGAGCCAGTGAGGATTGAACTCCAGGCAGTGGGCAGAGTTAGTCTGCAATACTTGCATTCTAACCACTGCGCCATCACAGCTCCTATGCTCCCATGTTCTTTCTAGATCTCAGTGATGGCAGCCTGTGACTCCAAGGTGGGCAAGCGGTCCTTGAAACCATCCCCCATCTTTGTCCTGATGGACCCAAACAAAGGATTGAAGGTGCAATGCCTACAACAAAGTGGGAAGGAGGAGTGGGCTTGCCCTGTGGCTCATGGCAGTAGAAATTCAGAAATTTCTTCAACTTTGTGTGGGAAAAGTTGAGTCAGCTTCTCATGGCTACCAATAGTGAAGCTTACTGGAGGGCAGAACTCTGAAAGGGCACAGAACATTGCCCCAAAGAGTCGATGGATGGTTGGATGGATGGAGTAATGAACTGATGGAGCGATAGAGCGATGGACGAATAACAATAAACTGAAGTCCGTCGTGACTCATGGATCTGACACTCCAGCAAGCACATCCAGCTCCAATCCTTCAAGCTTCATTTCTGCAAAGAACATCCTGGTGATTCTGCAACAAATTCCACCCTCTGCTCAACTCGCAGAAAGCAGCCTTCAAGTAGGATTGTGGTTGGATGCAGAGCTCAGGTTCTAAGGAATCCAAAAAGCCTGTGAAAAAAAACATTACTCTCCCTCTGCCCTGACCCCAAGAAATACCTGAGATGTCTTGAAAGTGAAGACCAGAAATATGACTTGTTCTATACTTATTTCCCTTGGAGGCCAGTGATTATGATTGCTGGTGGATGCGAAGAGTTTAATCCAGCCTTGATTGTATTTTAGATGTTCTAAACATTTTGGAAGGTTTCTAGGGTATCCTGGAAAATTAGAACTTGACAGTTTATAAATGGAAGGAGGGAGGGAGGGAGGGAAGGAAGGAAGGAAGGAAGATAAGGGAAGGGAAAGGAGGAAATGTGAAAAACAGAACGGAGGGAAGGAAGGAAAGAAACGAAGGAAGGAAGGAATCAAGGAGTCACCTAACCAGTATATTTTTCTATTGAGCAGGTAATGTGCCATATGTACATTCCAACTTCATTATGTTAACTAACTGAGACATTTTGTACAAAATATATGACCTTAAGATAGAACACTTCCTTAAAAGAAATACTGAAAGGAACTTCTATTTTTCGGCAGTGGTCTCTGATACAACATCATTTTGTTCTTATTTTCTCAAGAAATGAGCAGCGCTTGATTTTGAACGTAAATGAGCAAAAGGTAGAAAACATCTTTATGTGTGCTGCATTTTTATTTATTTTCTTTTATATATTAAATAAATTGGTAAAACATAAATCATGCAAGACAACAGATAAAATAGTAGGAATGGTAGATGATGGACAAAGATACACTTGTTTTCTTAAGCGCAAAATATCAGCACACTATTAAATCAACAAGGTAAAAACTGATGAGTACTGTGTTTCACCAAAAATAAGACCTCCCTGGATAATAAGCCCAATAGGGCTTTTGAGTGCATGCACTAAAATAAGCCCTCCCCGAAAATATTTAACCACATGCACAGCTGGTCCCCCGGCTCTGGTTAGGGTTAGGGAGACAGAGCTGGAAATCAGGTAAGACAGCAAGAGGAGCTCCGTCTTGTTCCACACGCTCCAAAATAATAAGACCTCCCCAAAAATAAGGCCAAGCGCTTATTTCGGGGTTCAAAAAATATAAGACAGGGTCTTGTTTTCGGGGAAACACGGTATTTATTTACTTATCAAATTTTTACACCACCCTTCTCACCAGTGGTGGGATTCAACTAATTTAATAACTGGTTCTCTGCCCTAATGATTTCTTCCAACAACCAGTTTGCCAAACTGCTCAGAAAGTTAACAACCGGTTCTCCCGAACTGGTGCGAACTGGCTGAATCCCACCACTGCTTCTCACATATGTGAATCTGGGCAGTTCATAAATAAAAAACCATACAGTCACATAAAAAGAAACAGTTTAAAAAAAACAGAATGAAAACGAAGTTTTGAAAGACAGAAGGAGCACCCTCCTCAGGATTGCTTGCCAGGAGTTAGGACCTTTTTATTCTGCCCAACCTGTAATCTTCCAAAATCTGACCTATCAGCTCAGGTACTGTGCCAATGTTTTATTTGAACAACTATCTTTTGCAATACCTGAGGACTTCAGTTAACTGTCCTTGGAGCATCTAAATTTAGTATTTTGAACTTATGTGCACTATGCAGATCTTAGACGGAGGTTTGAAAGCCAATTTGATCTAGTGGCTAAGGCATCAGCCAGAAAGCAGAAAACCGTGAGTTCAAATCCCACCTTAGCCATGAAAGCCAATTGGGTGACTTGGGGCAAGTCATTGTCTCTCAACCCAACCCAACCCATCTCAAAAGGTTGTTGTTGTGGGAAAATAGGAGGAAGAAGGTGTGTTGGATAGGGCCACCATCTTGAATTATTTGTAAAAATAATAATGGTGGGATACAAATTAAATAAGCATAAATAGAAGTGAATGAATGAATGAACACAAATAAATAAATAGTGCCCCTTCAAAGCTGCTCTATGAAGCCATGTTGCAGTGGAACTTAGATTTTAAGAATGGAACAGGCACGTTGCTTTGATTTGTCTCATTTCTGAGATCTCCTCTGACAGTGCCAGGTTCTCCAGAAGCTTCTTCTAGCCCTCCAGAAGATAAATACCGTGTTTCCCCGAAAATAAGACCGTCTTATATTTTTTTTGAACCCCAAAATAAGTGCATGGCCTTATTTTTGGGGAGGTCTTATTATTTTGGGGCGCGTGGAGCAAGATGGGGCTCCTCTTGCCGTCTTATCTGATTTCCAGCTCTGTCTCCCTAACCCTAACCAATGGAAATGGCGGGGACTGGCTGCGCATGCATTTAAATATTTTCAGGGAGGGCTTATTTTTGGGGAGGGCTTATTTTCAGGGAGGGCTTATTTTCAGGGAGGGCTTATTTTCAGGGAGGGCTTATTTTAGCGCATGCGCTCAAAAGCCCGATTGGGGTTATTATCAGGGGATGTCTTCTTTTTGGGAAAACATGGTAGCTGCTTGAGAATGGTGGTGGCTACTAGAACTATGAATTTCAGGAGAATCGCTTCCCTCCTATGGAGCCAAGTGCCTTGTCAAGGCAGAGCCAATTCTGCATGGAATTTTACAACAAATTTGGTGCAGTGCTGATGCACAATTGTGCTGTGTCATTGGTACCTCAGACCTTGGGATTCAGAGATAATAGACTGGGCGACAAAAGGTGAAGTTTAGGGAACTATTCATGACCTATCTGTGAGCTGTGGGAGCAGAAGATGATGACAGTCAAGGGAAAAGCCAGACCATTACTTAACTCTTTGGGGACATTGGCTAGTTTCAGCAGTGAACGTTCTCATCCAGCAAAGGTTCAACCAGCTTCACTCTTGCAAACCTTGGGATCTCCTCTTAGTGACTCTGAGAAGGAGAATAGGAGTTTGCAAGCTACTCTGCAGGAAAAGAGAAAGTGTGTGTGTGTGTGTGACAGAGACAGAGAGACTCAAGCAATCTTTCCTCAAAAGAGTCTTGACCTTGATTTAATGCTTCCGCTTCAGGGGTGGGCTTCAAAAATTTTAGCTAGGGGTTCTCTGCCCAGTTGCTTGGTGGGAGTGGCCTAGTTGGCCTCCTGCACCACGGTGGGGGTGGGAGTTTTTAACCTCCCCAGGCTCTGGAGGCTTTCCTTGAGTCTCCTGGAGGGTGAAAACGGCCTCCCCAGACTCTGGAGGCCGGAAACGGGCCTGTTTCTGGCCTTCCCAAACTTCCGGTAGGCCCATTTTTCGCCCTCCGTGAGCTTCTGCGCACGCCCTGCATCCAAAAAGGGCTGCGTGGGGACTCCGGGGAGGGGAGTGGTGGAGTAGAGTGAGAGGGGGCCAGCCAGGAATGGGATTTGGGGGTTCTCCAAACTGCACAGAATCTTAGCTAAAGGTTCTCCCGAACCCCCAGCAGCCCACCCCTGTTCCACTTGACTCAACTTATGTCTTTGTAACCTCACTCTGTTCCCGATGGTATTTATGGATTTGGGGTTTTCCTAACGAATGCAAAGCAGATTGGTAATCAACACAGCATTCAGATGAAGGGTTTTAGGGGTGTCCTGTGAGCTTTGGGGGTATGTGTGTGAAAATACAAGTCAGGTTTCGGCAGAGCAGCAGTGTTTCCACCTGTTGCACTAGCATTCCAGGCTTTGGGTGGGGGTGGGAGGAATGTAAAAATATGCAGGGATATTTTGTGTGCTCAAAGAGGGCGAACAAGCATTTTGAAGCTGGAATTTTTAGGAGTACCATTGCTGGGGAACGTATGATGTGCAAGACAAATCCATAAGGGGCCACATTTGTGCCGAGTCTCTGCTAGATCTCCTGTAATAGGTGTCCCACCCACCTGATCTTGTGCCATATATTTTAAAATCAGTGGTACAATTCATATGTTTCCATAAATGACTCTTTCCTCATTTTAAAGGCATTTTTTTGTAAAAGTTTTTACGTCCAAAGCAATTTATACCATTTCCCCCAAAAAATAAGACCCTGTCTTATATTTTTTTGAACCTCGAAATAAGCACTTGGCCTTATTTTCGGGGACGTATTATTATTTTGGAGTGCGTGGAGCAAGATTTTTTTTTTTAATTTGATTTATATGCTGCCCTTCTCCGGAGACTCAGGGCGGCTTACAATGCATTAAGCAATAGCCTTCATACTTTTTATATATATTTATACAAAGTCACTTTATTGCCCCCACAATCTGGGTCCTCATTTTACCTACCATAGAAAGGATGGAAGGCTGAGTCAAACTTGAGCCTGGTGAGATTTGAACTTGCAGTAATTGCAGGCAGCTGATGTTAATAACAGTGCTTTAGTCTGCTGCGCCACCAGGGCTCCTCTTGCCATCTTAGCTGATTTCCAGCTCTGCGTTTAAATGTTTTCGGGGAGGGCTTATTTTTTTGGAGGAGGCTTATTTTAGCACATGCGCTCAAAAGCCCGATTGGGCTTATTATCAGGGAATGTCTTATTTTCGGGGAAACGGGGTATAACTTCCTCTGGAATCTTTTTATCAGCTTGCATATAGGAAAAAAAAGTATCTTCCAACCACATGCAAAATGTTTGTTCAACAGCTTTCTGGGGTGTTTCCTCCCCCCTCCCCCTTAGAAAACAATGCAAAATAGCTGAATGTTTAACGCTGGGAATTAACATATATACAAGGTTTAATCCATAACATGTGTTTGGCCAGTTTTTTAGACTGCTTGCAACATTGACCCTTCCTTTGGCTTCTGTGTGTTTGTTAGCATTAGAAACCTGGCAGAGGTACAACTTCAGAAGGTAAGATTA
Organism: Pantherophis guttatus; assembly: GCF_059756535.1. NCBI lineage: Eukaryota > Metazoa > Chordata > Lepidosauria > Squamata > Colubridae > Pantherophis > Pantherophis guttatus. The sequence continues at coordinate 81,382,601 of NC_142069.1, forward strand.
GATTTGGGGTTTTAATGGTTTCCTTATTTATATAGTTTGAGGTCCCATTGCTACATGTAACCTTCACAGCTATTGGGTTCTAATTAGACAACAATAAATTAAGGAAGAGTTCACTATGTACAGGAGGAGCCCACTAATAAGAAGGTACAGGTAGTTCTCGGCTTATGAGCGTAATGGACCCTATCCATTGCTGTCAAAAATCTTGTGACTTACTTAATTTTACAACCTCTTTTTTTTTTTTTTTTTTTTTTGCAATGTTAAGTGAACGCTGTGGTCATTGCTCTACCTCAAAGATAGATTTTCAAAAATTATTCTATTTTATGTGGTGGTGGTGATGATGATGATGATGTTGATCACAACTTTGGTCAGTAGAGACCAAAAATAAGGAAATTTAGGCCTACATCCCACTCTTCCAAGAGAAGTATTTGTTTATCAGAGGCTTAAAGCGAGACTGAATTGGATCAGGGTTATCTACACAACTCTAAGCAGGATGTTGATGAAAAGATTGAAGTCGGAACAGAAACAGAAACAGATGAACAGAGTTGGAAGGGATCTTATAGGTCATCTAGTCTAACCTACCGCTCAAGCAGGAGACCCTACGCCATTTCTGACAAATGGCAGTCCAATCTTTTCTTGAAAATCTCAAGTGATGAAGCCCCCACAACTTCCGAAGGCAACTTGTGTTCTACGGGTTGATTGTTCTCACTGTCAGAAAGTTCCTCCTCGTTTCTAGGTTGAATCTCTCCTTGGTCAGTTTCCATCCATTATTCCTTGTCTGGCCTTCAAGTGCTTTGGAAAATAGCTTGACCCTCTTCCTCTCTGTGGCAGCCCCTCAAATATTGGAACACCGCTATCATGTCTCCCTTGGTCCTTTTCTTCACTAGACTAGCCATGCCCCAGAAATTCCCCTCTTGTCCCATTGCTGGCCATTTACAACTTCCTTACTAATCTGACTTCTCCTTCCGATAGTACTCCTTCTGGTAGTACTTCCCAACAAGACAATTAGGTCTAGGCGGGACATCCAGAGAGAGGAGATCAAAACGGTTGAGATGGCATCTGCTCAATTGAAACCCTGCCCTGTTTTTAGATGCATGAAATAACAATTCAAAGGGTTGAACCTAAGAGAGGATTTAGAGCCAAACATTGCATGCATCTCTACCATCTATAAAATCTCACCCCTGCCCCACCCCCACCAATAATCTAGTCTCAGAACTTCTCATGGAGCTGGTTGGTGCTAGCCAGGGCTTTTGTCCAAGTATGCCGCCCTCTGCCTGCTTTCACTTCTGCTTCGGGGTTGCGAATAGAAAAGATACCTCGAATCTTATTAATTTTTATGGGCCACTTTCACATGGAGATTGGCTTTTATTTAAGGGAATCTGCCTTTATTCTCGACTCTCTCGTCAGTAAGGTTTGCTGAGTGAAAACAGAGGAGGCATTATGGACCGAAATCTAATGAATGCTGCAAAGGGAGACCATCCTCAAGTATCATTCTTCTTGGCTGGGAGCCAGATTGGAGGTCACTGTGAGGTTATCCTGTCTGACTTTCAGAAGAAGAAAAAAAAGGCCACCCTAGTTCGTTCCCGGGGCGGGGAGGATGGGGCGGGTTGTGAGAGAGAGAAAAGGGTCTTGGCAGTGGCCTCAGTCTTGTAACAAAAGCCTTATTCAAATGCATTCCTGGTTTACCCACACCTGTCATACATGCACATACGCACACACACACCTGCTCCGACAGTAAAGCTTGTTTCCTATTTTAAACACTTTGCATGTCTGCCTGCGTTCCCTTCCCTCAGCAATTCCACATCATGCAATGTGTGTGTGTCTCGCACCGATAGGAATTAACAAAGTGGCAGCCAGCAGCTATTCCAAGCCGTGATTTTCATGTTGGCTGATTTGAAAAGCTTCACTGACTAATCCAGAAAAGAGAAAGTGCACAGACGAAGGATGGTTTTTCTTAGAAACTCCTTCATCAGGGAAGGAGTTTCCCACACCTGTGGGAAATTGCACAGGCTAAAACAGACACAGTAGTGGCCACAACTGCAGTGACTCACTTAACAACTGTGGCAAGAAAGGTCGTACTATGAGGCAAAGTTCACTTATCAATTGTCCCACTTAGCAACAGATAGTTTGCACTCAATTGTGGTCATAAGTCGATGACTACCTGTATTAAATAGGCCTTCTGAGTTGGATGTTTCTTGTGTTGATGGACAGCTATGTCACTTGGTTCAATAAATAAGTACAGTAGTGCCCAAAATTGTGGAAACCTTTTAGGAAAAGTGTATTTTTGAGGTTTGATGGCTAATAACACCACTTTTTTTTTTTTTTTTTTTTTTTTTGGGAGTTTCAAGATAATCATATTCCACTGCTGGAATGGCCTGGGAATAGCCCAGACCTTAACCCAATTGAAAATCTATGGAGCCGACTAAAGAAACATGTTAATCAGAAGCGACCCAGCAATAAAACTCAGTTAATAGAAGCCATCCTTCAATCTTGGTTTCACATGATAACAGCTGCAAAAATAAAAGACTTGGTTCACTCCATGGGAAGATGTTGTAAGGACGTAATTCATGCTAAAGGTTACCCAACTAAATATTAACTGATGTGATAATTTTTGTATATCTTGTTTTTTCTATGGTGATAATTTTTGTATATCTCGTTTTTTTCTGCGTGTTTCACTTTTCTTCTTTATACTGTAACTGCTATTCTAATAGCAAATCCTTCATAAAAGTTGTTGCATTACATTCTTGATTAAATCATCTTTCCACTGATATATAATTTTATGGTACTACTCCAAAAAAAAGTGGTGTCATTAGCTAGTTTTAGAAAATACACTTTTCCCAAAAGGTTTCCACAATTTTGGCCACTACTGTATGTGGCCAATCCATAAACATAGATTGGTTGGTTGTCTACTTCATTGCTCTTCTCACTATTTCAGAAACAGGTTAGAGGTCTCACCTCTTTAGATTTTATATGATAGCTTTGATTAAATTAGCTAACAAAAAAGATGCATTTCTCTCCAGAACATGAATAATCTCATTTTATCATCAACGTGATCCTCCCACAAAAAGTTGACACTACTGAAACCTCTCACCATCAAATAAAGACACAGCGAAGCTTGTCTGTGAATATATATCTATACACTTTACATAAAAGAGCTTCAGGTTAACAGGAAATTAGATTTAACCTTGAAAATACTTGAAAATTTAACAAACTTCTGATTGGGGGAAAAAAAACACACATCCTCCAAGGCTACGAAGCCTGATTTTTCTTTTTAAAAAATTCTTTTTTTTTTTTTCGTTCAAGAGGCAACTGGACTTTCTGGTTTTTCTTTAAAGACGTTCTTAGACTTTCATAAAGACAAATACTCTTGTTCTGGACCTTGGCCACTATTGTCCAATTAGAAAAATATTGATGATTGGAAAGTACAGTAGAAAGTTTCTTTCATTTCACTTTCACTTTCACCCTTCTCCAGAATTCCAAATGCACCATTGACAAATGTTGAGTTTGTTGTTGCTGCTTGCATCCAATTCAGTTCTTTTCGCTTGTTGAATCCCTTTTTGCTTTTAACCTCTACCTCCACTAAATAGTGGTGAACCACCAGCCTAAGGCTGTTAACCTCTTATTTAGTCCCACAAGATTCGGATCCAGACAGCTTCCTGCAGCTTCTGGCCTTCCAAGATCCCCTGAGCATGCATTATCTCATGTTCCTCTTGGCCAAACCCATCAAGAATGGTTTCTCCCAATGATAGGACAGTCTCTTTGATTGAGCGCCCAACAAATCAATTCAGAACAAAGCAACACTTAAGTCCATCAGCAAGTGGCAGATAAGCAAGGATACAACAGTTTGATGGTCTCTCTCTCTCCCTCCCTCCCTTCCCTTTCTCTCTTTCATAGAAATTTCATTATATGGGCAACACATTATTATTATTTTATTATTATTATTATTTTTAATTTGATTTATATGCCGCCCTTCTCCGGAGACTCAGGGCAGCTTACAATGCGTTAAGCAATAGCCTTCATACTTTTATACAAAGTCATCTTATTGCCCCCATAATCTGGGTCCTCATTTCACCTACCTTTGAAAGGATGGAAGGCTGAGTCAACCTTGAGCCTGGTGAGATTCGAATTTACAGTAATTGCAGACAGCTGGTGTTAATCACAATGCTTAGTCTGCTGAGCCACCAGGCACATTAGATTTCCTCCATTGTATTGTAGATATACATACCACCACCATAAATATTAGGTAACATGTTTGGATAAAAAGATCCAAAATAAATTTGTACTTAATACCAGATAGATGTTCTCAAGTAAAGTTCATTTTGGAGAACATAAATGCCCAGTAAACCCCAGGTAGGCTTGTGACTTCAAATATTATCAACGTTATCATTTTTGCCTCATCATGACTATCCGTTTTTATCCAACATCTTTGCTGTTGAGTGGGATTGCAGTATTAGAGATAATGTCTTAATTTTTCGTGTTGGGCTACTGTATTTTTTTCCCACATGGAGAAGATAGCCCAGCTTTCATCTAAGATGCAACTGAGATTTAACAAGTTCTTATTTCCAGGTAGCACTACAGCCACCACAAAAAAGGAAATCTGGGAATTTTCACCCAGATATCCTGGAGCCATGCAATTGGTGCTCCCATTTATCTAAAACTCCCCTTGTCTTTCTGAAAATTGTCATATAAGGTGGCCAAAATAATTGAGAAATGGAAAAGACCAGAATGGAGAAAAAAAAATGAAGAAAACATTCAAAAGCAATAGATGCAGAAGCTATGAAAGTCCTCAAAAGTTCAGTTTTTTTTAAATCAGGTTATAAAAGTTTTATGGCTCATTAAATTGCCCACCTTAGGAGCAAATTACAATCCTTGATCTGACTGCTACAAGGTGCATCCTCAAATTAAGTTTTCCTGTAAGCCGCCTTGAGTCACCGTGAGCGAGTAGGTGGCAATATAAATTTTCCAAATAAATAAATAAAAATGGGTGGTACTTCGATCACATTGTCGTGGTCCCCATCTTGACGTTTTTTGTCATGCTCTGAGGACATCCCTGTTAGTGGATCTTAAACTTGTAAGCTTCTGTTTCTAGAATCATGGTCTTCTCCAAACAGTTGCTTCTGTTTCTAGATTCTTTCTCAACACACAGCTTGAACGGATCAATGGTTTGATTTGCACAGTTGAGTAGGAAAGAGGCCAATGGGATAATCTGATGGTTTTGGTTTCACTTGAAGTCTGTTGCCTGTTCTTCCTATGCAGAGAAATATATTTAGTATTAGCCAAAATCTGATCATACCTTGAAAATAGATAATACACATAAATATAAGTATTTTTTGTTGTTATTTTTTGTGTGATGCTCTGGTTGCTCCTTATAGACCACGACCATTTTTCTTTGGGCACTATATATAAATAGTATATATAAAAAGGGACGCGGTGGTTCAGAGGCTAAAATGAAAGGTCAGCAGTTCAGCAGTTCAAATCCCTAGTGCCACATAACGGGGTGAGCTCCCGTTACTTGTCCCAGCTTCTGCCAACCTAGCAGTTCGAAAGCACATAAAAAGTGCAAGTACAAAAAATAGGGACCACCTTTGGTGGGAAGGTAACAGAGTTCCGTGCGCCTTTGGCATTGAGTCATGCCGACCACATGACCACAGAGACATCTTCGGACAGCGCTGGCTCTTCGGCTTTGAAACTGAGATGAGCACAGCCCCCTAGAGTCGGAAACGACTAGCACATATGTGTGAGGGGAACCTTTACCTTTACCTATATAAATAGTGTAAAATAAATGATAAGAAAATAAAAACGATTTTGACTTCCCTCAAAATATATGTTTCATTAGAGGAGAAATTTCCGAATTCAGATTTAATAGTTCCTGAAATATTTGGGGAATAAAGTTGAAAGAGAGGCATTTCAGAGCTCAGTCTCCAAAAGATTTAGCTTGTAAGCTCTTTCAGGGGAAACAGAGATTGTACAATATGCTTAGTGGGATAGGGAGAAAAAAAATATATTTCTGGTGCATCAGACAATTAAATGCTCATTTAAAACTCTATAGGACAACCCTCATTCATTCTCAAATGTCATTTTAGGCTTATATCAGACAAATGAACAAAAAGTAAATCTATCGGCTCCTCACAGCACGAATTGGGGGAAAACTGCAGAATGGTGTCAGGTAATTACAAAAGGGTTTTTTCCCCTGATCTCCTTACTCCTACCATCAGCCTGTAGGTTTATTTATCCTACAAGCTTAAAAGAGTGGTAGTGATTTCCATTAATCCTAAATATTATCTTTTGATATCTTTCGGATGGATGGTATTAATGAAAAGCTGGTAGAGCTGGAGAGCTTGGATTTAAAAATTAATTAGGGACTGTGCTTTACATATCAGACTCTACGGAAATTTTAGCAAAAAGGAATGGTATGTTGCATAATCTAAAGTTGGGTAGATATACAGAATTGATTTCACTCAGTTGGCTCCAAAGCACTTAGAAATTTCCACCAAATTCCCATACTTTTAAGATAGTGAAAGACAAAAGGGGATTTAAAAAAAGATGGCATTCAAATCCATGTTGTTGAAGTCCCACCATTGGTGAAGCAGTATAATGGAGAGATTGTAACAATTAAACTTGGTTTTTGGATATCAGGGAGGGGATTTTGAAGTAGTGGTGAAATCCAATTTTTTTTTACTACTAGTTCGGTGGGCGTGGCTTGGTGTGCGTGGTGTGTCTTGGAGGGCATGGCAGGGGAAGGATAATGCAAAATCTTCATTCCCACCCCACTCTAGGGGAAGGATACTGCAAAATACCCATTCCCACTCCACTCTGGGGCCAGCCAGAGGTGGTATTTGCCGGTTCTCTGAACTGCTCAAAATTTCCACTACCAGTTCTCCAGAACCTGTCAGAACTTGCTGGATTTCACCCCTGTTTTGAGTGTTATAGTTTTGAAAATGAAGGGAGCCACAAATTCTATTGAGAGAGACATCAGGGGTCCTTGGTACTCTCTGAACTTGCTTATTTTCTTGAAGACGTTTCATTACCCTAAGGAGGTAATATCATCAGTGTAAGGAGTGCTGTTTGCTGTTAGTTTATATTCTGATGACTTGCCTGTCTGTGTGAGTGGGGCGGTCTTAGAGATTCTTTGGTTGGGCCATTTACTAATGGCTCTTTGGCAGTTTCTTGATTGGGGTATTGTTTACTTGATTGTTGGTCTGAAGTTAACCTTGGAGTTAATCTATACCAGAGGTCTTCAGACTTGGCAGCTTTAAGACTTGTGGACTTCAACTTCCAGAATTCTGCTGATTATTGTTCGAGAGTTGCTGGAGTCTTTTTGTTCTCTTTTGGGCTGGTTAATTGTCTCTTTTGCATAATCTATAGATGTTGTCCATGTCTATGTGTCTATTGATGGCTGATTTGTCAGAGTGCCAGGCCTCTAGAAATTCCCTGGCATTTTTGGATTTGACCTGGTCTAGGATGGTCACATTTTCCCAGTTGAAACTATAGTTAAATCTGTCTTTATGTTGTGAAATTAAAGAATTTTCGTCATGTCTTCTGACTGCCAGTTATTGTTCGTGGATGGGTTCTCTCAGTCTTCTGCCTCTTTGGCCTACATAATAGTTGTTGCAGTCCTTACATTGCATGGTGTAGATGACTCCTCTTTTTTTCTTCTGGGGTTGCTGGGTCTTTTCGTTTCCTAACGGCAAAGATCTTCAAACTTGGCCGCTTTAAGACTTGTGGACTTCAACTCTCAGAATTCTCCAGCCAGCATAGCTGGTTGGAGAATTCTGGGAGTTGAAGTCCACAAAGCTTAAAGCGGCCACGTTTGAAGACCTCTGGCTTAGGGTGTTTTGAAGGGCTTTAGTTGTTGGCTTGTGTGCTACACTGATTCCATGTGGTTGTAGTATTCTGTTGGTGGTTTTTGAGATATTCTTGATGTACGGCAGTGTAATTCTTTTTAGGGTTTGTGTTGGTTGCACCATATTGGGCTGAGTGGTCGGGGACTTCTTGATAAAATTGTGTGGGTATCCATTTTGTTGGAATGTATTGTATAATAATAATAATAATAATAATAATAATAATAATAATAATAATAATAATAATAATATAATTTTATTTATATACCGCCCTCCTCTTGAAGGACTCAGGGCGGTGTACAGCCAATTAAAAACATAAATATAACAATATTATAGTTAAAATTAATTAAAATCATTAAATAGTTTTGGCCGAATTTTAATACCCAAAGTTAAAACCCAATTTAAAATCATTCAATTAGACAGCCCCGGCCTGTCGGAACAGTAGGGTCAGCAGCGAAAGACCCGGAGATCAGAGATGTTACGAATATCCGGGGGCAATTCATTCCAAAGGGCAGGAGCTCCGACAGAGAAGGCTCTTCTCCTAGGTGTCGCTAGCCGACACAATTTGGCTGACAGCACCCTGAGGAGTCCCTCTCTGTGGGAGCGAACTTGTCGGCGGGAGGCTGTTGGTGGCAGAAGGCAGTCCCGTAGATATCCTGGTCCTATGCCATGGAGCGCTTTAAAGGTGGTAACCAACACCTTGAATTGCACTCGGAAGACCACTGGGAGCCAGTGCAGCTCGCACAGGAGAGGTGTTACATGGGCGTAACGAGGTGCGCCCATAACCACCCACGCGGCCGCATTCTGCCACCACTGTATAGATGTTCCATTTCCTTTTTCTGCTGTTCTGGGCTCATTTAAATAAAGTCCTTGCACAGCTTCTCTTGGGGGAGGTTGGGTTGTTGCTTTGGTAGTGGAGCACCTGGTTAGTATGAGTGGTTTTTTTGTAGACTTGAGTTTCTAATTTGCCATTGGGGTCTCTGCTGATTCAGGATATCCAGGAAGGGTAGCGAGAGACATCACCTATTCAAAGTAAGACCTCTTGAATTCAGCTTCTGTATTAGGTTAAAAAGGGTTTGAAGACTTGTAGATATATCTAAGACTCATTGCTTCTAGAACCTGCTCTCTGACAGTTAAAGATGTAGGAAAAATGCCCTAATTTTTCATTAAAAAATGAATAGCAAACTTTCACATCAGGGTAATGTCACATTATTATTTTCTGTCTCTGGTGATGTGAATCATTGAGAATTGGACTTACTCCGGCCTGATTCTGTGTCATTGCAAAGTGTTGGATTTACATATATGCATATGATGCATCTATTTTAAAGTATATGTCAGTCCTGGAAGCCATCTTTTACTTTGGATCTTCAGGGCTGCCACATTTAGTGCTGTGGGAAACTGGGAGGGAGGATTGTATGGAGTTGGGGAGATATCTAGCCATCATAACATTCTTTTCTCTGAGAGTCAAGGACATCCTGCCCTGCACCTGGTCTCCAGTTGGGACGGTGCATTGATTGGACCATGTGATGGACATGTGGGTGCTGGAGCAGGGACTTGAACTTTCTTTTGGGTGGGGAAAACTTGGAAGCTTTCAGATTCGAGTTTTCTCAGATTTGCCAATATGAAATCCATCTGAGAAGAAGAATAAAGAAACAGGGGGGCCAACGGATTACCTTCTGCAAGAAGATTGCACAGACTGACTACAGACAACGACATGACAAATTAGCAACAACAGTGCACTGGAATATCTGCAAGAAATACCATTTGCCTGCAGACAAGAAGTGTTGGGACCATAAAATAGACAAAAGTAATAGAGGATGAAGAAGCTAAAGTGCTCTGGGACTTCAGCATTCAAACAGAAAGGCACCTGCCACATAACACCCCGGACTTAACAGTTGTCGATAAGAAAGACAAAAAAGTCTGGATGGTAGGTGTGGCAGTGCCTGGAGACAGCAGAAGAGAAGAGAAAGAACTGGAGAAGAGAACAAAATACAAAGACCTACAAATAGAAATAGAACGACTATGACAAAGGCAAACAAGGATAGTACCAATAGCAATAGGGCCTTGGGTGCAGTCCCAAAACAACTGGAGCACCACTTGAACACCATAGGCACTGACAAATTTTCCATCAGTCAATTGCAGAAGGCAGCTTTACTTGGAACTGCTTCCATCCTGCAACGATATCTGTAACACCGTCAAACATCCAGATTTGCCTATCCCAGGTCCTTGGTAAGGACTCGATAGGTAGACAAAAATGCCAAACCCAGTCTGAACATCTGGCTGACTGTGCAATTATTATTATTATTATTATTATTATTATTATTATTATTATTATTAATAATAATTATAATTATAATTATAATTATAATACCTTAACAGTTCCTAGGTCCTTGGTTAGGACTCGAGCTGCTGAGCTATTAACCAGCCTCAAAGGCTGTGAATCTCACTAAAGATTAACTAATAATAATAATAATAATAATAATAATAATAATAATATAGCTTCCTGCAATAACACCGGCGGAACTGCAAAAAACTGCGCTACTTGGAACATCGTACATCTTAAGAAGGTACTTGGTTGATACCTAGGACGCTGGCAGCAACCCGTATCAACCATTAGCACCAGTCAATGGTATTTGTGGTGCATTTTTGAATGTTGAGTTGACTGAGTTTCATGTTTGATGAATAGAGTAAATAATAACAATAATAAAGTGATTGTCATCGGGGCATTTGGCACCATGTCCAAGAATTTTGCAAAGTATATCAAGAAATTGCAGTTTCCTGTAATAACACCAGCAGAACTGCAAAAGACTGCGCTACTTGGAACATCGTACATTTTAAGAAGATACTTGGTTGATATCTAGGATGCGGGCAGCAACCCATATCAACCATCAAAGCCAATCAGTGATACTTGTGATACATTTTTAAATGTTGAGTTGACTGAGTTTCATGTTTAATGAATAAAAGATAATAATAATAATAACAACAACGTCACAACACAGTCACTCAGATGATCCACTGGAACTTGTGTCACAACTACCATCTGCCTGTAGCAAAGAACTGGTGGGATCATAAGCCTGAAAAAGTGGTCGAAAATGAGCATGCAAAACTGCTGTGGGACTTCCGAATACACACTGACAAAGTTTTAGAACACAATACCCCGGATATCACAATTGTGGAGAAGAAAAAAGTGTGGATCATCGACATTGCCATACCTGGTGACAGCAGAATCGATGAGAAACAACTTGAAAAAATCACCAGATATCAGGACTTGAGAATAGAACTGCAGAGACTCTGGCATAAACCAGTGCAGGTGGTCCCGGTGGTACTCGGCACACTGGGTGCTGTGCCGAAAGACCTAGGCAAGCACTTAAAAACAATTGGTGCTGACAAGATCACCATTGCTCAGCTGCAGAAGGCCACCTCACTTGGATCTGCTTGCATAATCCGCCAATACATCATGCAGTCCTAAAAGCTTGGGAAGTGTTCGACTAGTGATTTATGATACGAAATCCAGCATGGTTATCTCATTTGCTGTGTATAGTGTCATTTTTGTGTTAATAATAATAATAACAACAACAACAACAACAACAACAACAACAACAACAACAACGGATTGAAGATAAGCAGCAAGAAAAAAATCACAAAGTACCGGGACTTGCAAATTGAAGTTGAGCGACTGTGGAAAAAGAAATCGTGTGTTGTCCCGATTGTAATTGGAGCCCTTGGAGCAATACCCAAAGGGCTATCCCGCTATTTAGAAATTCTAAATTTGCCGGACTTGAACATTTTGACTCTACAAAAAACCACCTTACTTGGAACAGTTTACATCCTCCGACGATACCTTAACAGTTCCTAGGTCCTTGGTTAGCACTCGAGCTGCTGAGCTATTAACCAGCCTCAAAGGCTCTGAATCTCACTAAAGATTAAATAATAATAATAATAATAATAATAATAATAATAATAATAATAATAATAATAATATAATGCCTTCCCTTAGCATTTGGACAGCTCCCTTCTTGCTCATCATTTTAAGAACTAATTATTAGCTTTGGAAGTTCTTTTGTGCTGCACTGCTCATCTAAAAATTCAGAATAAAATCTTGGTTACAGCACAATAAATCCGAGAGGAAAAGCAACTTGGAGGGTCTACCATTCAGAGTCCTGGAAGGCGAAAAGACTGTATTGAAATGCAGGGCTGTGGAGTCGGGAGATAAATGTTCCGACTCCGACTCCTCAGTTTTTTGTACTTCCGACTCTGACTCCGACTCCAGGTACCCAAGATTTCCTCCGACTCCGACTCCTCGACTCCGACTCCACAGCACTGTCAGGGCTATGGAGCCGGGAGATAAATGTTTCGACTCCGACTCTGACTCCGACTCCTCAGTTTTTTGTACTTTCGACTCCGACTCCGACTCCAGGTACCCAAAATTTACTCTGACTCCGACTCCTCGACTCCGACTCCGACTCCACAGCACTGTTGAAATGGTCGGGGGGGAAGGAACTACAGCCGTGTGATTGTAGAGCCATCCTTTTTTCATGCATTAACCCATATAAGAAAAGGAGTGAGGACTTCACCCACATGGTTGCAGTCTCTTTGGGTCCTCTCTGCAGACATCCCTGCTTCTGCCCAGCTATTCTTTTCAAAAATTGACTTTCTGTACAGGCTGTGGTACAGCTGTACAAGCTTCTCATTGGCAGTGATATTGTCTATAAGAGTTGTCACTTTTGGGGGGGGGGGGCAAGCCCTATTGTCATTTGACAAAAGGCACCAATTCTCTTTGCAACCACAGAAAGAGTTTTCCCCTAAAAGGAACATTCCTGGCATGGCAGATGCTCCCTGATGTCTGCAGCGAAACAAAAAAAGGCCTTGTAAAATATTTTGGATGAAAGCTTTTCAGAGAGCAGGAGGATTTTGTACACCATATTGGTGCTTCTTCTCCCTTTTTTCCACTTAAACATCTTTTTTCCTCCTCCAGAGGCAAATAAAATGCAGCCTTGATCGTTTTTTTAGTTCGCTTCGGCAAATAGATACGAGAAATATTCTGTCGGTGTGGCACGCAGATACGTTTTCGTGCATTATCTGCAAGACGTAAAAAAGAGAACAAATGGGGGGGTAATTATGGCAGTGCTTGTGGTTTGAGGAGATAGCAGTATCCAAGAAGTCAAGGAGATGCTGGTACAAACATAGGGAGAAGCACAGGGGTGGGTTCTACTTAACTTTACTACTGGTTCGCAACGGGATCGCATGTGCGCGCGAGCGAGAATGCACAGATCGCCGATGACAACATCCGGGGCGGTGAGTGGGACCTCTCGCCGGTTTTACTACCGGTTCTTGTGAACCAATCCGAACCGGGGGCAACCCACCACTGCAGAAGCACTGAATTACAAGCTCACCCACTCGTTCACTATTAGCCCCGTTTAGAGGTTGCATTAAGCAACTCAAATCTTGTAATCTTTTGAAGGCCACCCAACAAGGCCAAGAAGTTTCTGGAAAAGATGTGGTTTCTTTGTCCATTTGGGGAAGATTTCAAGAGGAATGGAAGCAGAACTTTCAGGCACCCATCTCTACCATTCCTATATAAAACCACCTCAGAACTTGAAAAAAATTGTAGAATCTACTCCAATGTTTCTCAAACTTGACCGTCTTAAGCATGGACTTTTAGTGGCCAAGGTTGAGAAACACTAATCTAATCCACCCTCCAAGGTAAGTTCCTCTCCATTCGTGGTGAGATCTGTGCTTGAGGGAGCTGTATCTGCACTGTATTTTCTTCTCTGCCTTCCCCGACACAAAATAACCAAGTTAAACTTGGTTTGTTTTTTTTTTTTGTTTTTTTTTTTTAATGTTTTATTATTAAGAAATTATAATAATACAATTTTTGTCCATCCGGTTACATAATATGGAAAAAGAAATAAATACAATTTACATATTGTACATATATAGATAATCTTTGCAAACCAGTTACATGGTATAAAGAATTGTGTTCTCGTATCATTCTTAGTGTATATATATATATAATAATCTTTAACGATAAATTAGTAAATACATAAGTCATGTCTTTTGCTTACCCATGTAACCTTTCCTTGCCTTATTATATTTCCTACCATCCACAGTACATCTTCTCTTTCTATTTCATTTTACTATTTCTTGTACTTGCTCTGGTCTCTTTCCTTTTTATTTCAATTTCCTCTTCTCTAACCACCCGTACCACTTGTCCCATACGCTGTAATAATCAGAATCTTCTCTGTCATTAATTTCTAATGTTAATTTATTCATTTTGGCACATTCCATTATTTTGCCAATTACTTGTTCCTTAGTTGGTATTTTTTTCTCTTTCCATTGTTGAGCGAAAGCGATTCTTGCTGCTGTTATTATATGCACTGCCAAGTATTTCTTCTTTTTTGCCATTTCCGCCTTAAGAATTCCCAGGAGAAGTATTTTAGGGTCTAATTCAAAGGTTTCACCTATTATTTCTGAAAGCCAATTGCAAATCATCTTCCAATATTTTTTTGCTTGAGAGCAGGTCCACCAGCAGTGGTAAAAAGTACCTTGCTGGTGTCCACACTTCCAGCACTTTGGGTTTGAGTTGGGGTAAATCTTGGCAATCCTAGCTGGTGCTAGGTGCCACCTATAAATCATCTTATACTGGTTCTCCTTGTAAGTGGTTGCCTTGGTAAGTTTTATATTGTTGTTCCATATTTGATCCCATTCTTCCAGATTTATATTTTTCCCAATATTTTTGGCCCATGCTAGCATTGGGCCTTTAACCACTTCTTCCATCAGGTCATATTCTACTAAATAGTTGTACAATTTAGCTAATAGTTTGTTATCTGTACTCATCCAAATCTTATCAAAATCTTTGCTACCCATTTCTATACCATATTGTTCTTTATCTTTTTTATATCTTGATTTTATCTGTGCATATGTCCACCATTCAACAAAAGTGCCTTGATCTTTTAATTGTTCTATTGTTTTGAGGTTCCCTGCCTCATCTAGGATTTCTTTATATTTTACGGTTTTACCATGATCTAAGACGTTTGGGTAAATTATCGCCTCCATGGTTGAGAGCCAACTGGGAATTTTAGTGTAGTGTTTTCGTCTTATTTCTTCCCACATTGACTTCAATATGTCCCTCAATTTATGTTTGTTGAAATGTGTTTTGGTTTTTTTCCCCGTTTCCCATAAGTAGGCATGCCAACCCATTTGGAGATCATGCCCTTCTAGCGTTAGAATTCTTTTGTTCGCTAAAGTCACCCATTCTTTTAGCCATACAAGGATTGCTGCTTTGTAATATGTTTCCCATATAGATAATCCGAGCCCTCCTCTATTTTTTTTGTTTTGTAGACTCCTAATTGCTATTCTTGGTTTCTTTCCTCCCCAAATAAATTTCCTAATAGTGGCATTCAATTCGCTAAAAAAAATTTTATCTAATTTAATTGGCGCTGTTTGGAACAGGTATAACAATTTGGGTAAGATGCTCATTTTAATTGTCGCTATCCTCCCAAGGAAGGAAATTTGCAACTTCCCCCACTTCTCTAAATCTTGTTTTATGCTTTTTACCAAGGGGACATAGTTATCTTCTTTGAGGGCCAGGTACTTTGTTGAGATCCATACTCCCAGATATTTAACTTTTTTCACAATTTGGATTCCCATAGATTTCTCCAATGTTTCCTTCTGATTTTTCGTCATATGTTTGGTGAGCATTTTGGTTTTAGATTTATTTAATTTGAGCCCCGCTACTTCTCCATATTTATCAAGTATTTCCAATATTTGTATACCTGTTTCCACCGGTTCTTCCATAATTAAAACGACATCGTCCGCGAACGCTTGAACTTTATATGTTTCTTTCCTAATTTTAAGCCCTTTAATTTGATCACTCTCTCTAATCTTCTTCAGTAGCACCTCTAGTGCCAATATGTACAAAAGTGGTGACATTGGGCATCCCTGTCTTACTCCTTTGCTGAGCTGAAATGTTTTGGTAAGTTCACCGTTTACTAAAATATTGGCCCTTTGCTTCTCGTAAATCGTGTTTATTGTATTTGTAAAATTTTGTCCAAATCCCATTATATTCAGTTGTTGCTTTATAAACTCCCAGTTCAAATTGTCGAATTGTCGAATTGTTTTTTTTTTTTTTTTTTTTTTTTGATTTATATGCCGCCCTTCTCCGGAGACTCAGGGCGGCTTACAATGTGCTCAGCAATAGCCTTCATCCTTTTGTATATTTATACAAAGTCAACTTAATGCCCCCACAACTGGGTCCTCAATTTACCTACCTTAAAAAGGATGGAAGGCTGAGTCAACCTTGAGCCTTGGCAAGATTCGAACCTGCAGTAATTGCAGGCACCTGGTCTTAATAGCCAGCTTAATAACAGGGTGCCTTAGACCACTGTACTACCAAGGCTCTTGTCTCAGTCTCAGTGCCTGCATTCATCCTACTAGATGGACATGTAAGGGAGAAGATCCCTCTCAACATTTTTCTTTGCAGATGACACCCAAAATTGGGTACAGTTATGAGGTCACCAGGAGTCACCTTTGACTGGAAAACCAGTTAAATGATTGTTTTACAACCCCTAAATGCAATAAACATTACTGAGTATAGAAGGAGCTAGTTTGATGACAGAACACTTGCAAGCCCTGGTATCCACAAGGAATAGAATAGAATAGAATTCTTTATTGGCCAAGTGTGATTGGACACACAAGGAATTTGTCTTTGGTGCATATGCTCTCAGTGTACATAAAAAGAAAAGATACATTCGTCAAGAATCATAAGGTACAACACTTAATGATAGTCATAGGGTACAAATAAGCAATCAATCATACTAGGAACTAATATAAATCGTAAGGATACAAGCAACAAAGTTACAGTCATGCAGTCATAAGTGGAAGGAGATGGGTGATAGGAACGATGAGAAGATTAATAGTAATGCAGACTTAGTGAATAGTTTGACAGTGTTGAGGGAATTATTTGTTTAGCAGAGTGATGGCGTTCGGGAAAAATCTGTTCTTGTGTCTAGTTGTTCTGGTGTGCAGTGCTCTATAGCATCATTTTGAGGGTAGGAGTTGAAACAGTTTATGTCCAGGATGCGAGGGGTCTGTAAATATTTTCACAGCCCTCTTTTTTGACACGTGCAGTATCCAGGTCCTCAATGGAAGGCAGGTTGGTAGCCATTGTTTTTTCTGCAGGAACAAGTCATGTCATAATGTATCATCACATCATCATACAAATGATGGGGATCACTGATGTCATAACAAAAGTGGTATTATCATGACTTCTATCAGAAGGCATTTCTCCCTCAAAACTCCCTGTCAACTAAGTTAAATAAGAACCATAATCAAGATGTCAGAGAAAACAGTTGTCAATTTAACAATAGAGGAGCTCAGTGCTTGTATCCTATTGGGGAGGTCACTCTCAGCCCAACCCACCTCACAGAGTTGTTGTTGTGGAGCAAATAAGAGAAGGAAAGAGCATTGGGTAGAGTTGCTGTCTTGGGTTATTTACAAAAATAAAGGTGAGATATAAATAAATACATTATTACCAGCACCCACATATTCATACTGTTATATTCAGTCACACAGTTACAGCCAGAGAGGTTTTTTGATGGGGAATTATATCCACTGCTCTTTTTATGTGTCCTAATGTTATGGGCGTGTGAGAGAAAGAGTAAGTTTAAACAAATTTGACATCTCAACGGCTTTTTATGCTGACCAAGCATTAATCTTCCTTCTTTGTTTGTGAGACTGGTGTGTGCCATCTAGTGGTCTTTGTGGGTATTGTCTCAATTCACATCTTGTCTTAATTTCATTACAGAAAGTGTTTTCCTGTCTTTCTTTATTCACAGTGGTCTGCAACAGTTGTCGAATTGCTTAATCACTGTCAGGAAATCCGAAATCTGACTCTTTCTTTGCCCGTGCTTACTTATTACTCTTTTAAAAAGTAAATTTCCCTGAGTTATTTGTCTCTTGTTGGTATTGGAATAAAGGGACGCGGTGGCTCAGTGGCTAAGGACGCTGAGCTTGTCGATCAAAAGGTCGGCAGTTCAGCGGTTCGAATCCCTAGTGCCGTGTAACGGGGTGAGCTCCCATTACTTGTCCCAGCTTCTGCCAACCTAGCAGTTCGAAAGCACGTAAAAATGCAAGTAGAAAAATAGGGACCACCTTTGGTGGGAAGGTATCAGCGTTCCGTGCCCCTTTGGCGTTTAGTCATGCCGGCCACATGACCACGGAGACATCTTCGGACAATGCTGGCTCTTTGGCTTTGAAACGGAGATGAGCACTGCCCCCTAGAGTTGGGAACAACTAGCGTATATGTGCGAGGGGAACCTTTACCTTTACTTAGTATTGGATTAAACATCCACTTTATTGGTTGCTAAGGTAAATAAGTGCTAGGAGTAAGCAAAATAAGAATGTATATCGTCATCATCATTAGTATTAGTATTACTATTTGCTTTCTCAGACCAATAAAGACCAGTAAATCTCAAGGCCAAATTAATGACAATTAAATAAAATATCATCTGCGCTCATCTTGGAAGATAAATAGGATTAAGCCCTGGTTTGTTCTTCTATGGGAGACCTCTAAAAAAAACCCAGTGTTTTAGGATAGACAGATTTCAAAAGACATCCAAGAAGGAGGCAGGGCCAAGCCATTGTGCCCCAAGCATGAAGCTGAGTTAGAGAGCTTAAAAGTGGTTAATACTGCCAAACAGTGCAAAGAAGAAGCAAAACCTGTGTTTGTGTTTCTGGCATAGCTAGATGTCCTGAAATAGTAAGCATCAACAATAAATATAGAAGTTATTAGATATTGACACACATATGAACCATTGATGGGCACAGAGATTGAATTTTTAGGCTATATTTATTTATATAAGAGCAAGCAGGGGTATGATTCAGCCGGTTCGGGCGAATCGGTACGATTCACGCAGATGCTATGCTGTCCTATTTAGCTGAGTTTTTTAAGCCGCACACATGCATGCAAGCGCGTGTGCAAGCAAAGCACATGCACAGAACGCGCACACTCACATTTTCAGTTCTGGGGCGAACTGGTTGTTAATTCATGTGCCGCCTTCCTCTGACAGCAAGTATTTGTGTACATATGTGTATTCCATGGATGGATGGATGGATGGATGGATAACAAATGGACATTACCTGTCATGAGACAGCTGTGGTTCGATGACATTTTCTTTCCTTTTTTAAAAGAATTTTATTAAGTTTCAAAAATAAAGTTAAAATACAAAGTTATGACGCAAAGAGAAAAGTGGGGGAGGGGAACAGTAAGGAAAATTTTAAACATGACAACTCCCGAAAAAATAAAGTAGGGGAAAAATTACTTCCAGCTCTCTTCAATACAGATATTGTTATAGGATAAAATAAACTCTATTTTCATTTAAAAGAAGAAGATATAAAAATATGAAAGATATTACATAATAGTCAAATAATAATATATAGTATCATAGTCCCTCATCTTAAATAAAAAATGTAACCCATCAATGCATCATGATGTCACTCCCACAAATACACGTATTACTAAATATTCAATCACTTTGCCTTGGGGATATGATATGAATGGCTTCAGGAATAGTTTTAAATGGTAGTAATTTTTCATTTTCTAATTATTTTATAGACTTGTTTATTGTCCTGTCTTCTTTTGAAAGAGATTAAAATTTAGGAGGATTGCCAGCTACTAAAAGAATTGACTACACAGAACGCAAAGTCTCAATTAGTAAACAAACCACCCAGATGGTTCGAATGTAATTTTTTTTTAAGACTTAGAAAGTTATCTGAGAAGGCCGATCGAAGAGAAAATAAATTGGTGTGCTAAATTATGAAGTGTTGTTTTAGAAAGACTCACACAAGGGAAAAGGTGGGCTGCTCTAAGCCAGCAGGAAGCTAAGATGTGGGAAAGACACAAGCCTCCTGCTTCAGCTGTTCCTGTGGAAGCTGAGTTATGTCTTCTGTAGGCACGTCAGGACCGGATGAATTGCTGTGAGCGGATTTCTTGCTGTGATCACAGCTCTGGAAGTAGAATCCTAGCCAGCAAATAATTGGAGTACCAGATCGAAGAGTAGTGACACACACATCCCTCACCTGCCCTTACTCTTCCTCTAGTGCAGGGGCACAGCCCTTTTATGACTTGCAGACTTCAACTCCCAGAATTCCTGAGCCAGCATGGCTGGTTAAGGAATTCTGGGAGTTGAAGTCCACGGCTGGCTAAGGATTTCTGGGAGTTGAAGCTCACGGCTGGCTAAGGAATTCTGGGAGTTGAAGCCCACGGCTGGCTAAGGAATTCTGGGAGTTGAAGCTCACGGCTGGCTAAGGATTTCTGGGGGTTGAAGTCCATGACTGGCTAAGGATTTCTGGGGGTTGAAGTCCACGGCTGGCTAAGGAATTCTGGGAGTTGAAGTCCACGGCTGGCTAAGGAATTCTGGGAGTTGAAGCCCACTGCTGGCTAAGGAATTCTGGGAGTTGAAGTCCATGGCTGGCTAAGGAATTCTGGGAGTTGAAGCCCACTGCTGGCTAAGGAATTCTGGGAGTTGAAGTCCACGGCTGGCTAAGGAATTCTGGGAGTTGAAGCCCACTGCTGGCTAAGGAATTCTGGGAGTTGAAGTCCATGGCTGGCTAAGGAATTCTGGGAGTTGAAGTCCACAAGTCATAAAAGGGCCATGGTTCCCCCACCCCTGCTCTAGTAGGACTAGACTTGTCACAACAAATCGGGGAGGATTCGAGACCAATTGGATCAGAGTAAATATATTTAAACAGCAAATAGGAAGTTTGAATACCTCAACAGATGCCAACCCCTTTGCCGGCATTGTCTTGGCTCAGAAGTGATCAGGGTTGGATCTTGCTAGCACTCTGATGAGAGACCACCAGGAATTTCTGAGCTGTACAGCCCCCCCCCTCCCCCCAAACCTCCCAAACAAAACATTCCAGATTATGGCAATCAGTTTCCAAGAAAACTACATGATTGCATTCATGAAATCACCTGGATTCAAGCCCAGCTTGACTTTTAGGATATTGCGTGGGATCAGCTAAAGAAGGAAAAAAATGTCAAAAAGAGGCTTTCTTTTGCCAGTTGTGGTAACAGTTTTCTTGTTGCTTTCATTGGTGTCAAATTAGAGTTCTTGCCGCAAAAGCTTTATGAATAATTGACTTGGAGAACAGCATGCTGTGGAACACCATGGCAGCAACATTTTGCTTCTTTCTTGACATCTTGAAGACTTCCTTGTGCTCCATTAATGAAGGTTGCGCTACCCAGAAGTTTTGTTCCAGGAATTAAATGCATTGAAACACCCACGTTGCAGTAAATCCATCGAGCAGCACAATATCCTGAAAGCCACGAGTCCCCATTCTTAAAAAATGTTCTTATTTTTTATCCATGCTTTGTAGAGCTGAACCCAGGGGTGAAATCCAGCAGGTTCTGACAGGTTCTGGAGAACCGGTAGCGGAAATTTTGAACAGTTCGGAGAACCGATAATGGAAATTTTGAACAGTTCGGAGAACTGGTAGTGGAAATTTTGAGTAGTTCGGACAACCGGCAAATACCACCTCTGGCTGGCCCCAGAGTGGGATGGTAATGGAGATTTTGCAATATCCTTCCCCTGGAATGGGGTCAGAATGGAGATTTTGCAATATCCTTCCCCAGGAGTGGGCTGGGAATGGAGATTTTGCAATATCCTTCCCCCAGGAGTGGGCTGGGAATGGAGATTTTGCAATATCCTTCCCCCGGAGTGGGGTGGCAATGGAGATTTTGCAATAACCTTCCCCCAGGAGTGGGGTGGGAATGGAGGTTTTGCAATATCCTTTCCCCAGGAGTGGGGAGGAAATGGGGATTTTGCAGTATCCTTCCCCTGGAGTGGGGTGGGAATGGAGATTTTGCAGTATCCTTCCCCTGCCACCCCCGCCACGCCCACCACGCCACGCCCACCAAGCCTTGCCCACAGAACCTGTAGTAAAAAAAAATGGATTTCCCCACTGGCTGAACCTCTTGAGTAGTCAGGTTCCAAACATTTGCCATTACCCAGGTTAGGTTTCCTCTAATTGGGGTCCCCTGGGGATGGGGGTGCTAGGATCCTCATGCTGACTGAGAATCCTGAGAGTGAAGTGTCGACCTGCTTGAAGATCATTCATTAATTCATGAAATCAATTCTTACGGCTGCCCATTTCAGCCAGTGACTCTGGGCAGTGAGCAATCATTCCCTCCTAAATGTTGATAAGTACTTTCCACCTGTTGCTAGGTTGCTCTTGCACTATTTATGAGAATGGTTGTGTAGTGAGCATTTTGTCAATTGGGGAAGTCCACTCCCACTATGCCAAACTCTGTTATTGACCTAGTTATTCATGTCTGGTTTTGTAGAATCCAACTCTTTCAGATTTGAGAAACGATGTTTGCTAAGAGAGGGCAAATCAATTTTTTTCAGTTCAGAATTGAGCTGCAAGGGACCTTGGAGGTCTTCTAGTCCCAACCCCCTGTTCAAGCATATATACCATTTCAGACAAGCACCTTGTTGTGGTCCGCTAGTGGCCTGCGCGGATCGTGGCTGATCCCGACGACGAGGAGGCTGGTGTGGAGTCACGCCAGCAGCCTGCACAGCCAGCGCTCGCGTCGGACAGTGAGGAGGCTGAAGAGGATGTGGTGCCAGAGGCAGAGACTCAGCCAGGGCCTTCAGAACCTCCAGAGGCTCCTTCAAGTGGAAAGAGCGAAGTGGAGGAGCCTCTCCTCAATGCTCGAGCATGCAGGGCTGCCAAAAGGCAGGAGTGGCTACTCAGGAGGAGGAGGTCTCCTCGAGAGTAAGGTTTGAGGATAATTGGGCACTCCCTTAGCCTATTTAAGTCGCACGCAGTTAGTAATTTCTTGCTGGAAACAATGTGTAATTATTACAGAGCAGCTTGGAGAGTGTGTGTCTTATCGTATCTTGTTTTCTGGGCTGGTTGCCAACCTTTGCCGGACTTTGTACATTATAACTTTGATAAGGACCGTTGGTGTGTGTCACAATCCTTGGGAATCCGGAGCTGGGGCAGAACACAGCTGCCCATTCTCTTCTTAAAAACCTCCAGTGATGAAGCACCCACAACTTCTAAAAGCAAGCTCTTCCACTAGTTAATTGTTCTGTTCGGAAGGTTCTCCTCAATTCCACGTTGCTTCTCTCCTTGATTAATTTCCTGTTCTTTGTTCTTTTTTTTTCTTGTTTCTTGTTCTATTCTCTGGTGGTTTGGAAAATAAACTTGACCCCACTCTTCTTTGTAGCAGCCCCTCAAATACTGGAACACTGCTATTATGTCACTTCTAGTTCTTTTCTCTAGACTAGCCATACCCAAATCCTGCAAATAAATAAATAAATGCCAAATCGAGTTATAAAACATCTGGCTAACTGCATGATCAACCATCATAATAATAACCCACAAACAACACCCAGTTTCAAATTTGGTACATGCAAGGGTGTGAAGACAAAATGACTGCAGCTGTTAGGATTTTTTTTTTTTTTTTTTTTAGTTTTTCATATAATTAGAAGAAATAAGTAGAAGTAATAAGACACGCTGCATATATATGTATGAATATGATTTCCATCCTTTAAAGGTTAGGAATGGGGTGGTTTGGGAGATGAGCTAAGCTTTTACTGGGGAATAGGTCTTACTTTGGCTCTGTAGGTGTTGTCAGATTTATTAAGCAAGACCTTAACTAGTCGCAATAAATTTACAAGAACTTTCAAAACTGATGAAATTTTTACCCTGGAGCAAAAATGTTTCATGCCAGGTGCCTTAAGCACTGATATAGCCCAACCTTTTTGATGTTGACAACCACAGAACAAATAGGATTAAACACAAGTTTGAAGTTAATATATAGGATGAAGGTTGGATTTACCTGAAAAGCAATTAAGTGAGTCCTGATTTTTCTAAGCAGAGAATCTGAGATTAAAATTTGCTTTTCTCAGTAGCCGTGTGAATCTCCTACAACTTCAGCACCCATTGGCACTCAGCCGTCTCCTTCCAGAATAAAATGCACGACTTGAATGACTCAGTTTAATGACAGTTATTGTTTAAATTCTTAAGAAGCTGTTGAACAGAGAACAGGGTGTCCTTGGGGTTGAAAAATTCAAGATGGCAGCCATGCGTGTAAGACAGGGGTGGGTTCTATTTACCTTTACTACCGGTTCGCAACAGGATCGTGTGTGTGCAATCGCTTGGTTCGTGTGTGTGTGCCTTGCTTCTGTGCATGCAGAGATCGCTGATGACAACATACAGGGTGGTGGGCGGGGCCTCCCACCGGTTTTACTACCAGTTCTTGCAAACCGGTCCGAACTGGGGGCAACCCACCACTGGTATAAGATCAAAGCCTGTTCCTTTTTAATGTGTGTTGTGCCTGCACACATAAAAGGAAGGGATTTTTGTAAAGTCCTGTTGAGGGCAATCCCTGGCTCATAAACAGCACTTAAAAAGAAGCTAAAATAGATGGAGACCAATAGATGAAAAAAATATGAAGTTATAAGTGAAGGCGTGTAATAGAAGCAGTAGCTAAAATATAGGAAATCTCGTCTTCCCACATTTGGTGTGTTTCAAACTTACTACTCTGAGATAGAGATGAGCCTTTTGAGGCAGTGGATCAGGGGTGTCAAACTTGCATTGTCACGGCGGCGTCACATGACATATCACAACTTTTTTCCCCTTCGCTAAACCAGGCGTGGGCGTGGTCAGCGCATGACGCAATCCAGCCCACAGACCGCAAGTTAGATCAAATTTCCCAAAACCGTGAACAGCAATAGTATATATTTTCCACCAGGTTTTGTTGGAATGCCACCTAAAATGGGTGCATTCAAACTCTGAGAAGTTTGATATATCTCTTAATTTTCCCTTCAAAAAAAATAAAAAAAGAAGGAAAAAGATGGAGATAGATTTGGGTCATCTCCTGCCATTTAGGTTCTTGGCAGCTAAATAAACAGTTTCAATCACTGTGGATCCCATCTGCCAAAAAGTTGCCTGCATTACAATTAAATTAAATTGTTACTGAGTGGGAAGAGAGAAATTAACACCAAGCTGTACATTTTCAGCATCAGAGTGATGTTTTTGATACTATATAGTTCTGCCTTACGTAAACGGTTCTTCCTTTTTTCTGATAATTGTGACAGACGTGTGTATCATCTATACATCTGGGATTGGTCTGTTACACCAAATATTCCTAATCTGTGCCATATGGAGCCTGAAGAGTGATCATCAGCTCTGAACTTACCATGAATGTCCAGGGCATCTTACTTCTCAGTAAATATAACCTGGTTTATCTGAGGAACTATCTCTCCCCAGTTACATCACCTTGCCCCGTTACATTTCGCAGAGGTACCACCAGCATTTGGTGGGTCCCAGGAGACATGCCTTCTCTGCTGTGGGGCCCATTTTATGAAATATTATTCTCCCCTCCCCCCCACCCCAAATTAGATTAGCTCCATCTCTTTCTGACATTTTAGAAATCCCTCAAAACCTGGTTTATTATCAGGCCTAGAGTCTCAGGAATCTGGACTCAAGTGTAGATGGCTCCATTGCTGGTTGTTCTTACCTTCTCCTGTTTTTTATAATATTTTTTTTAAAAAATGTGGTTTATAAGCATTTTGCTTGTTGTTTTTATATGTGGTTTTATCCAGTAGTGAAATCCAATTTTTTTTTTTACTACCGGTTCTGTGGGTCTGGCTTGGTGGGCGAGGTGTAGCTTGGTGGGCATGGCAGGGGAAAGATACTGCAAAATCTCCATTCTGTCCCCACTCCAGGAGAAGGATATTGCAAAATACCCATTCCCACCCCACTCTGGGGCCAGCCAGAGGTGGTATCTGCTGGTTCTCTGAACTGCTCAAAATTTCCGCTGCCAGTTCTCCGAACTGCTCAAAATTTCCGCTACCGGTTCTCCAGAACCTGTCAGCACCTGTTGGATTTCACCCCTGGTTTTATCCACTTCTTGGGCTCCACCCAGAGTCACCTTTAGTGAGATGGACCTTTGGGAGAAATAAAAATAAACCAACAGATGGAGGGGGAAGTTGATGTCTGTAACAGAATTTAGAGTCTGTTGGCCCAAGTAGTTCTTAAAGCCCTCTAAGTAAAAACTTCTGAAAGTTCTTTACCAGGAAATCAACTTTGTCGCAAACTGTTACGCATTTCATATTTTTTTCTTTGCAGTTGAGATTGCGGATTCCAAGATGCCGTGTACAAGGCATACAAGATGCCGTGTATTAGGAAGAAGGTCGACCAAGAATCTCCTCCGTTTCTCCACGAGAGCATTGCCAAGATACATCAAAACAAGGGATGCTTCACCAAACTCAGGTTCTTAAAATATGGGTCATTAGAGCAAATACTGGTTGGATCAGAGAACAGAAAGCATTGCTAGATAGGGTTGGAATAACTTTGCTTTACAGTGCCTGCCTCCCAGCAATTTTGCCTCGTTACAGCAAATAGCCTGCTTTACTTTCGTTTTCGTTTTCAGCAAGGCCCAGGCAAAACAGCTGAGAGCAAAACAGCTGAGAGTCAGGAGGCCAATCCAATCAACTTGTGCTAATTAGGCTGTGCTGAAGCTGAAACGAGCTGTTTCTTCTTGCTGCTTGCTGGAAGGAGGTAAACTGCTGGGAGGCAGAGGCCAAAGGGTGGGGGCTAGTGGGTGGGCGGGGCTACATTCGGTGTATAAGACGCGCCTAAATTTTCACCCCCTTCTGGGGGGGGGAAGGTGCGTCTTATACTCCGAAAAATACGGTATATCCCACCTTTATTATTTTTACAAATAACTCACATTGCTGTGGCTTCTACCAGATGCTTGTGCTAGTATCTCCTTTTTAAGATTGGAATCTGTCTTCTGTGGGCCCAAGAATTGTTCAGATCCAGCGGTGGGATTCAGCCAGTTCCCACCACTTCGGGAGAACCGGTTGTTAACTTTCTGAGCAGTTTGGCAAAGTGATTGTTGGAAGAAATCATTAGGGCAGAGAACCGGTTGTTAAATTACTTGAATCCCACCACTATTCGGATCCCTTTCTTCTGCTGATTAGAATATTTCAAGATGAAAGGCTCTCTAACAGCAAATAAATTAAAAGTTCAAGGTTGAAATGCAAAGAGTCAGCGTCCAGAGAGTTCTGGGGTGACAGGGCCCAGCACCTGCGAACAATTCTTCGCTACTGTGGAAAGTTTGTGTTTTTGTCTTACAGATTTGCCCAAGGAGGTAACACTGCGAATGGATGAACAGCGACGGGCCTGGAATTTATAGACTGTCCTTTGGGGTGAGGTAGTAGGTTGTATAGTTTTAGGGTTAGACCCTGACTGTCAGATAACTATACAATCTACTGTCTTTCCTGAAGTGGCTGTGATAGCAACACAGGAGGCATCGTCCCAGCTTTCTAGAAACCGTGCTTTATTATTTTGTGTGCATGATGCATTTTGAGTAAAAGCTTAGAAGACATAGTGGCATGTTAGAAATTCAAGGAACGTTACAGTCCAATAGTCCGTTTATTACAATAAATAAATAAATAACTTTATTGTCATTGTACGTATATACACAGTATACCCATACAACGAAATTCACTTAACACCCAAAGACTAGGTCCAACACACATAACAATCCCCAAACACCTCCTGCACACCCACCACAAATTCCCCCCCCCCGATGTTAAGATGGTGGCTGCACCCACCTCATGAAACCCCCATCTCTTTCCACCTGCTACAGCGCACGTACATACCCACATACCCCTCAGATACCCCAATCCCCAATAATGTCTTTTTGTACGTGCCGTACACAGAATGAACTGTCTTGGGTCCAGATTTATAAATTTATCGTAACAATGGACTGAATTTGGGGGGGGGGGTCCTAAAAGAAAAGAAATAACACTTGCAGAATTCAAAAAAAGGACAAAAAATATTTCCCTTTGCGTACTGATTTCCTAAAAGCTTTAAACCATTTCCAAATGGATGCAAGTATCAGTCTAAAAGTAATGGAATGGCTATCCCGAAATTGATGTTGACTAGAATTATTCCTAGTCAATGCTCCTGGATGGACAGATCGCAGATCAGGAAACATTCCCATTACAGTTAACTTTTGAATTCATGGAGGAGGAGAAAGAAAAGGCTGTGAGGTAATTCCTCACAGTGAGGTGGTGATCCAGAGCTTTAAGATGAGGAAGGTGCTAATATTGTTGCTTTCTTTATAATTCGTTTAAACCAGTGTTTCTCAACCTTGGCAACTTGAAGATGAGTGGACTTCAACTCCCAGAATTCCCCAGCCAGCTATATATTAATTTTTGCTCCAAAAGACGCATTATGGCTTATTTTCTGGTTAGGTCTTATTTTGGGGAAAATACAGTACTAAACGCCTCCGTCTGTTGACGATCTTAACTGGGGCTTAGTTTTGGGGTAGGGCTTATATTATGAGCATCCTGAAAAACCATGCTAGGGCTTATTTTCCGGTTGGGTCTTATTTTCAGGGAAACGGGGTATATATTATAACTTGAAATCAGAAAGGAAGCATGGCAGGACATGACCAAATCATGTGAGTCACGAGTATCCTCAAGTTTCTCATGACATGATCTCCCCACCAAGGAGGAACCAGATCCAGCATTAAGAATCAAGGTCAGCTGAAGCTTCACCCAGCTTTCCAGCAGGGTGAGGTAGTAGGTTGTGTGGTTTCAGGGTAGTAATTTTGCCCCAATCAGGAGTTAACTATACAACCTACTGCCTTCCTTGAGGAACAGCTTTGCAGCCTCTCTGAACACTTCAGAGTACAAGCCTACATAGGTTTTATGCTACATTCACATTCCCACTTTATTCAAAATAAACCAAACAAGGAATGAAGCTGAGAATTTCCTAGCAGAAAAGGCCATTCTCCCCAGAGAATTGCAACTTTTCATCCAGTTCAGATACCCTCTCCAAGTTTTCACTATTTCAGGACCAATGTGTATGTGAGTATTAAATTATTCTCTTTGTCAAAGCCTTTGTATCAATAAATCCTACTGAATTTGCCAGTCAAGGCATGTTTCTAGAAAGCCTCTTCGTGATCTCAAAGCTGAAATAAAAAGATTTTGTGTTTTCAAGTATTGGTCTTATGTGTCATTAGAACTGAATTAAATTGTCATGGTGGTCTTTTTTTCCCAGGGCCGCTAATTGACTTACATTCAGGTCTAGCATAGTAGGGAAAAAAAACTGAAACAGAAAGATTTCTGTTTTTATTAGAGATGATCAGGTGAGTCCAAGTAGATGCAGCCCATAACATCTTTCTACAGGAGCACAGGTGTGTGTTTGTCCCCTAAAAAGTCAAGATGGTAGCCATGATGGCATGATTTTTTTTATATAAAAAAAGTTTTTATTTTATAAACAAACAAACAATACATAATCAATCATTCAATATGTCATCTAAGTACATCTTTCTTACTCCTCCAATATTTATCGTATCTTAATATTATCATTTCATTTATTATGACATTTCCCCCACATTTCTTACTTCTCTATTAACACTTCTCTATCTTTTTATTTTATTAAAAATGTTACAACAATTTTATCCCCACACAACCTTCAACCCCCCCTCCCCACACACCCCCGACTTCCCAGAGCAAAAACAGGGTATAACATTTAACAGACCTAAGCTAAAATATGCTAACTTTTAGCATATTTATTATTATATATTATTATATTATGACGGCATGATTTTATTGGCAACAAATACACACAAAGAGTGAATCTTGTGGTTGTGATTGCCCTCTGGACTTTTTCAACCCACAGACACCCCTACTTGGAAATATTCCGACAGCAAACAGAAAGAGCCCCGGAGACTCTTGTGAAAAAGAGCAGCCGGGAGGGGGAAGATTTTCGAAGTACTGAACTTAGAAATCTCAGCCTTTGTGTTACGATGCATTAAGAGTCAAAAGGCACTTTGAGTCTGGGTGAGAAAATTGCCTCTAAAAGCTCTCTCCCTCAGTATGAAGCTATCAATATTTTTCAGGACACTGGGGAAAGGCCTTCCAGCCGTAGTATTGCCCAACAGTAACCAACACAAATATTTTGATCCGATTCATATCATCATGTTTAAATGCCTACCGTATTTTTCAGAGTATAAGATGCACTCCCCCGCCCACCCCAAAAGAGGGTGGAAATGTTGGTGCGTCTTACACACCAAATACAGCCATTTTTGGCCTCCCGAAACCTCGTCCTGCTCGTCCCATTTTTGCAAAAACGGGGTGCACAGAGAGTTTGGGAGGCCTACAGAGTGCTCCTGAGGGCTGGGGAGAGCAAAAACAGTCCTGTTTTTCGCAAAAACGGGGTTGTGTTTTTGCCCTTCCCCAGCCGCCAGAAGCACTTGCAGGCCTCCCAAACCCTCTGCGCGCCCAAACCTGCAGACCTCCCAAACCCTCTGGGAGGCCTGCAGAGTGCTCCTGGGGCCCGGGGAGGGCAAAAAGTTTTTTTTTTCCTTTCCTCTTCGAAATCCTGGTGTGTCTTATATACCGGTGCGTCTTATAGTCCGAAAAATACGGTAGTTGGGAGAACAGGCAAATACCATCTCTGGCTGGCCCCAGAGTGGGGTGGGAATGGAGATTTTGCAGTATCCTTCCCCTGCCACGCCACGCCCACAGAACTGGTAGTAAAAAAATTTGAATTCCACCACTGTTCCCATCCCCTTGTTTGCTGTTAGAAGGAAAAGCACCCACTGTAGTATGCTTTTTACTAGATTTACACCTATCCCAAATTGAATGAAGTTGGATTCTCAACCTATTAATTACTTCCTATGATTGTCTCCTAAGAAATACACCTCCCATGTTTGAGGTGAACCTGCCTTGCCAAGACCTCAGATTGCATTGGCCTCAGCTGTAAGTAAATTTTTTTTGAGTAGAGGGGCAGAGAAGATGTATTTCAAACCATGGTCAACAAAAAGCAAGTGAGATTTTGATTTTACCTGGTCAAACAGCCACTAGCCCTTCAGCTGAGCAAAATGGGATGAAGGCGTTCAAGCGATCTACACAGCCAACTGCAATGCCCAAGAGCAAAATCGGTTTTCTGGGATTCTATCACTACCTCTTTTTTTTACCTGGCAATAAACCTGATTAAAAGAAAGTCCTTGTGAATCTTGTTTATCTGATCACGGTGTGTCCCTGTTTAGGAGCTCGATACCAACATGTGCAAATCTGATCTGCTCCCCAAATTAACACACACTCATATACCCACACAAAATGCAAGGATAAACTTTTGCAACTCAATTCTTAACAGGCCAGACTGCTGCTAAATTCACAGGGCTGAATTTTGTGAAAATGTATATTGTGAAGGCAAGACGAAGCCATCTGCAGAGACACCTTATGGAAGACAAAAAAAGCAATGGGCTTGTGGCCCCCATCTGCTATTCCTCTGGTCCAGGGGACTGCAACCATTTGAACCCGTTTCCCACAGAAAAAAAAAGGCACTGGGAGTCACAAAACCTGGATGGGCGTGGCCAACTCCACATCACTCACTCCCACCCAGTCACATGACTCCCCTAGCCATGCCTACCCATTAAGGCAGAGAACCAGTTAAAAAAAAACACCGGGAACCACAAAATCCTTTTCTCTTTCTCACTCCCCCCCTGTATCTCTCTATGTCTCTCTCCCCCCTCTCTGTAGCTCTATCTTCCTCTCTCTCCCCCTATCTATCTCTCCCCCTCTCCCTCTCTATCTCCCCCCTCTCTGAATCCCTCTCTATCTATGTCTCTCCTCCCCTCTCTGTATCTCTTGGATTTCCAAGGCCAGGTGAGGAGTGACTGGGAGGGGAGGGCGAGGGGTGGGGCCAGCCAGTGATGAGACAGGGAGCTGCAGCAGAGGGGCAAAAAATCCGCATGCGGCTCAAGAGCCGCAGGTTGCTGACACCCGCTCAGGTTGATCGTTGAATAGTGTGAGTATGTTAAGATATCACCACTCCAATATGAAGTCCTAGCACTGCTTCTGAGTAGGAAAAAGTGGCCCCAAAAAGCTTATGTTTAAAAGCTTTCGCCTTAACAGAACCAAATGCATGATGGAAATTACTTGAAAACAGTTGAAGAAGGATTGTAGCAAATACCAACCAGGAATAATCGACATGACCAACTAAAAAGGAAGCAATTTGATGTTTCATTTCTTCCTAAGTCAGAAAAAAAAAATATTTTCCTGGCTGATCTGAATCTACTCTCAGGAGTACTGAGTCTAGTTTTGAAGGGACCATCACTTGCAATGCAAGTGCAGTCCAAAAAAGTCAAGATGGCAGCTATGATGGAAGACTTGCCCCCTTTTTGATCCTGGCTGTTGTGAATACTCCTGCCTACAGCTCACCTCTGCTGAGGACTTCCTTGTCCCCTGAGATAAAAACCTATCCATCTGCAAACTCTTTTTATATTGAACATCTGCTAGGGGAAAAAAAGTAAGTTCAACTGACTGTGAAGATATCCTATTGGCAGGGGGTGGGCTTAAAATTTTTTAGCAAGGGGTTCTCTGCCCGGTTGCTGGGTGGGCGTGGTCATGGTGGGTGTGGCCTGTTCGGCCTCCTGCATCACGACAGGGGGGTTGTTTTTGCCCTCCCTAGGCTCCGGAGGCTTTTCTTGAGCCTCCGGGAGGGAAAAAACAGCCTCCCCAGGCTCCAGAGGCCGTCTGGAAAAACAGGCCTATCGGAAGTTCAGGAAGGCCGGAACCCTTTCCGGCCTTCCAGAACTTCCGGTAGGCCCATTTTTCGCCCTCCCTAAGCCTCCACACGCGCACTGCACTTACCTGCATCCAAAATGGGCCATGTGGGGACTCCGGGGAGGGGAGGGGCAGGCTGGGCTGGGCTGGACCAGCCAGAAGTGGGATTTGGGGGTTCTTCGAACAGCACAGAATCTTAGCTAGAGGTTCCCCCGAAACCCCAGCAGCCCAAACCTGCCTATTGGCCTAGGAAGGGAAAGGACTTCATCTCCCTTGAAATGAGGTCACCTTCCTGCTTTATCAAAAGTCTTGCTAAGGCTCACTCTCTGCGGTTCTATTCTCCTCCTCCGCTGAACTTCACCCAGGTTGATTTATAAACCTTCATGATCTCACTGGGTTATACGGTGCTGTCTCCGTTAATGCTCACTGCATGTTTCTAGATTTATGATAGCTTTTAAGCCAGCCTGCGTGGGACATGATGAAAAATAACACTTAAAGGAAGAAGAAGAAAAAAGAACACTCAGAAGAACCAAAAGCCATTGGAATGGCACAATGGCGAGAGATTCAGAGCCATTTTCTGTCCCTGCATTTTTGAGCTTTGATCGTTAACGTCGATCCACCAAGACAGAATCTGTGCGTGAGCTGAAAAGAGATGCTTCGGTGGCCTTCCCATTGATTATACATCCTTCCAAGCAAAGGTGGGCTTCAAAAATTTTAGCAAGGGGTTCTCTGCATGGTTGCTGGGTGGGTGTGGCCAAGGTGGGCATGGCCTATTCGAACTTCTGCACCATGGCGGGGGGGGCCCTCCCCGGGCTCCAAAGGCTTTTCTTGAGCCTCCGGGAGGGTGAAAATGACCTCCCCAGGCTCTGGAGGCCCTTCCCGAACTTCTGGTAAGCCCATTTTTCACCCTCCCCGAACCTCCTTGCACTCCTTGCACTCACCTGCATCCAAAACAGGCCATGTGGGGACTCCTGGGAGGGGAAGAGAAGGGAGGGGTAGGTGGGGCCAGCCAGGAGTGGGATTTGGGGGTTCTCTGAACTGTACAGAATCTTAGCTAGAAGTTGTCCCAAACCCCTGTGAACCCCCAGCACCCACCCCTGCTTCCAAGGCAAATTTATTTATTTATTTATTTATTTATTTATTTATTTATTTATTTATTTATTTATTTATTTATTTATTTATTATATTTCTATACCGCCTTTCTCCAGTAGGACTCAAGGCGGTGTACAGTCAAGAAAAATATAGACACACAAACATCATAAAATTGCTAATTAAAATTATTACTTAGTTTGGTCAATTAAATAAAACCCAGAATTAGATAACATTTAAAAAATCATTCACATGTTTGTATGTTTAGCCCTGCCTGTTGGAACATCAGGGTCTTGAGGGCACGGCGGAAAGCACGGAGATCAGGGATATTCCGTATCTCCGGGGGCAGTTCATTCCAAAGGGTTGGAGCCCCCACAGAGAAGGCCCTCCCCCTGGGAGTCGCCAGTCGACATAATTTGACTGACGGTACCCTGAGTAGTCCCTCCCTGTGAGAACGAACTGGTCGGTGGGAGGCTATTGGTGGCAAAAGACGGTCTCGTAGGTACCCAGGTCCTAAGCCATGGAGCGCTTTAAAGGTGATAACTAACACCTTGAATCGCACCCGGAAGACCACCGGGAGCCAGTGCAGC
Source organism: Pantherophis guttatus (assembly GCF_059756535.1). Classification (NCBI taxonomy): domain Eukaryota; kingdom Metazoa; phylum Chordata; class Lepidosauria; order Squamata; family Colubridae; genus Pantherophis; species Pantherophis guttatus. Next base: position 81,416,726 of record NC_142069.1, read on the forward strand.
TCGCGTAGGAGAGGTGTTACATGGGCGTAATGAGCTGCGCCCATAATCACCCGTGCGGCTACGTTCTGGACCAGTTGGAGCCTCCGGGTGCTTTTCAAGGGGAGCCCCATGTAGAGAGCATTACAGTAGTCCATACGGGAGGTAACTAGGGCATGAGTGACCGTGCGCAAGGCATCCCGATCCAGAAAGGGACGCAACTGGCGGATCAGGCGAACCTGATAAAAGGCACCCCTGGCCACGGCCGTCAAATAACAGAACAAAGCAGTAGAAAACTCAGATACATATTGAGCAAACTGGAACAGTAAAAATGAAGTCTCTCTCAAGTGGGCCTGGTGGCTCAGCAGACTAAAAGCATTGTGATTAACACCAGCTGTCTGCAATTACTGTAAGTTCGAATCTCACCAGGCTCAAGGTTGACTCAGCCTTCCATCCTTTCTAAGGTAGGTTAAATGAGGACCCAGATTGTGGGGGCAATAAGCTGACTTTGTATAAATATACAAAAGTACGAAGGCTATTGCTTAACGCATTGTAAGCCGCCCTGAGTCTCCGGAGAAGGGCGGCATATAAGTCAAATTAAAAAAAATAAAATAAAATA